>NC_083445.1:1881649-2187192 GCF_020745735.1 Hemiscyllium ocellatum | reverse complement strand
CAGGAAACTTTACGTAGGTTATAAATAATACCTATTAAAGCAGGGTAGCGACTTTACTGGGATATTATGGCTCTTCCTTAATGGTTCAATTCAGGTGCAGGTTGATACTTGGTTTATTGGTCTTTCTTCAATGCCTCAAGACCTTCCACACTCAGTTATATGGAAGATGATTTAAAATTGGTCACCCATGTGCTAGTCATTGAAATCTTTCATTTATTAACTCTTTCTAAGTCACAACTCACAGCATATCAATAATATCATTACATTCTGATTGGTCTAAAATAAGCAAGGCTTATAGCTAATTTGTTCAAGGATCTTTGTTCTAATATAAGAAACAAGCGGGTAACTAGAGAAAGGATTGGTCCACTAAAGGATACCGGTACCAAAGGAAGGTTGTGTATCGAACCTGAGAGAATGGGTGAGATTCTGAATGATTACATTGCATCAGTGTTCACTGAGGAGATGAACATGATGAATGTTGAGATTAGAGATAGAAGTTTGATTAGTCTGGATCACGTTGACATAAGTAGGGAAGATGTGTTGGGTAGGCTAGAGGTTATTAAGGTGGACAAATCCCCAGTTCCGGATGGGATCTATCCCAGGTTGCTGAAGGAGGCGAGAGAGGAAATAACTAGGACCCTGACAGATATCTTTGTGGCATCCTTAAATACAGGTGAGGTGCTGGCGGACTGGAGGGTTGCCCATGTTGTCCCCCTGTACAAGAGGGTAGTAGGGATATTCCGGATAACTACAGATCAGTGAGCCTGACGTCGGTGGTGGGAAGGTTGCTGGAGAAGGTACTGAGGGATAGGATCTATTTATATTTAGAAAAGAATGGACTTATCAGTGATAGGCAATAGGGTTTTGTGCGGGGGAGATTGTGCCTTACCAACTTAATAGAGTTCTTTAAGGAAGTGACAAAGTTGATAGATGAAGGAAGGGCTATTGATGTCATATACATGGACTTTAGTAAGGCATTTGATTAGATTAATGGAAAAAGTGAAGTCATATGGTGTGCATAGTGTTCTAGCTGGGTGGATAAAGAACTGGTTGAGCAACAGGAGACAGAGAGTAGTAGTTGAAGGGAGTTTTTCGAAATGGAGAAAGGTGACCAGTGGCGTTCCACAGGGGTCAGTGTTGGGGTCACAGTTGTTTGTAATATACATAAATGATCTGGAAGCACGCACTGTTAGTATGCAGATGACACGAAGATTGGTGGAGTAGATTCATTTAAGATGCGTGTGGATAAATGCATGTGTAGATGGGGAGTGGAGGGATACAGATGCTTAGGAATTGACCGACAGGTTAAGACAGTACATTTGGATCACCTCAGGCTTGGAGGGCCAAAGGGCCTGTTCCTGGGCTGTAAATTTTCTTTGTTCTCTTTGTTCTTTGATCTTAAAGATGATGGACATTGACTGATGCCACCTCCCACTATCTCCCGATAGTTTCTTAGATTGTCAATTATCCATAGTTCCCACTTTTTCAGTAAGTAAAATATTATTTCCCTCTTTATTAAATAAATAAAGGGAGGCATATGCAATCAAGACCCAGAGATTTGTAGCTTTGAGCTCCTGTCTCAATGTTGTTTAACTGGCAAAGTTCCCATTACATCATACACTTACTAATCGCTGACCATTTGTTTTTCCTGTGTTTGAATGTTTGGAAATAGTTTACATTCACCAAGTCAGAAGATACTAATCTCTGCAAATTGTTTAAAATTCTAAAAGATTATATAATTACACATTTACAAACATTAAACATATTGTTACCAAGTAAACACATTGTTGCCAAGTTAATACTAATGCATAAATTACATTTAGTCAATTGCTATACTTTGAATTTTGCAGTATAAGAACATGATTGTGATTTCTGCCAGGGAAAGTAGTTAAGATGGGAAACCCCACAACCTGTAACAAGAATTTGGATGAGTACTTGAAATGGCACAGCATTCCAGACTATGGGCCGAGTGCTGGAAATTCAACCTTGGAAGTCTGTATTTGAAACTCCAAAAAAACATCATTCATTCTTTCAGCTGTAAGTTTTAGATTAGATTCCCTACAGTATGGAAACAAGCCCTTCGGCCCAACAAGACCACACCGACCCTCCAAAGAGTAACCCACCCAGACCCATTCCCCCACCGTCTATTTACTCCTAATTAATGCACCTAACACTATGGGGCAATTTAGCATGGCCAATTCACCTGACCTGCACATCTTTGGATCGTGGGAAGAAACCAGAGCACCCAGAGGAAACTTGCGCAGATACAGAGTGAATGTGCAAACTCCACATAGAAGTCACCTGAGGCAGGAATTGAGCCTGGGTCCCTGGCACTGTGAGGCAGCAGTGCTGACTACTGTGCTGCCCTACAGGTCTAAACATTAGGTTACTGTCTTAATCCTGTTCACAATCCTACGGTACGTTTTTAATCAAATGAAGTTAAGCAGTCACATGATGTTAGTGTCAAGATCTGCGTTGGCTACTATTAAGCGGAATAGTGTAATATTAGATTATAACTGAATATACTTTGATTATGTAGTTATAAACCAAAATCAATCATAAAATGTTAGTTTTCCTACTAATCCTACACTGGGTGTATATAGTTTTAGTAGGATAGCAGGGTTTCAGCAGGGAAGCAGTTTTCAGCTTTTTGTGTTGGATTTAGTGATCCACAAAAAAAAATTAAAAATTCGAGTTTGATTTCAGTTTTAGTTGTACTCAGTATGTTTGTGACTATTTTGGCCACATAGGATCCCTGCTCTGATGACCTGCTAATACTCAATTCTCATTGGTTTTAATCTGTCATGCTGAGAAGATATCTGATTTCATAAAATGTGCCAATAATTTTACCAAGATCTGGCGCCTGGAAGTTCCTTAGTCATTGAATTTTCCTAATGTCTGAAGCTGGACTCTCCCTGTTTTTACGTGTTTGCAGCGTTTTCTGTTTTTAATATAAAAAGTAGCCTCGTGAGCTCGCCAATGGTTCAGTTTTATTCATTTCTGTGTTTATTTTCAGCAGCTAGTGATAAGGTATGCTTCAGTGCCGTCAAACTGCAGAGTGCCAGAAGAGAGTGTGTATCAGTTAGTGAAAATTTATACTGGCCCCTGAGTGGAATGGAACATTTCACACAGTGTGATACACCTTGTATGTGTCTCAGTTGTCAGCCTCTGTACATGTACCAAACATGATGAATAAAAAGGAACAATTCACTGGTCTCTTATAATGTACAGCTTATATAGGTCTCATTGTTAATTCTGGATAAGTAAAGAACATAACAGGCAAAAGGAACAAAACTCTTTCATTGATTATTTTTGTCCCGTGTGTGTTAGCCGCAGTAGATTAAAAAAAAGTTCCCTGACACTGGGCCTTGTTTTGAATCCCAACGTCCATCAATTTACCTGTACAGAATGTACCAAAGTAAAATAAAACAATTCATTCAGATTTGTCAGTTGATAAGGGATATCCTTAACAAGTGAGGTGATGTAATGGACGCCCATACCTATTTCACTTCCTAAATGCCATGCTCAGAGATGCCAAATTGTATATGTTGATTCAAATAGTGATGAAATTCTGTTTGTCAAAACTCAGTAATTGAACACCAAGCAAAGGTAAAGTCCTATTTAAAACAAAATCAGAGTGGTTTATTTCCTAAGTTTTTTTTTCAAACTTGTATACTACAGTGACTGTTCATAAACTGAACAATCTTCTATTTATTTCTTTCAATAAAGTGTGTAATTTTTTATTCTAAAATATATATTCATTCCACTTTTGTGCGAGTTAATCATCACTTGCTTTGGTTGGGAATCAGTTCCATTTGTCCACTTTCCTAGAAATAGAAACTATTATGATCTCTCATGCTGCTTGAGGCTTGCTACTTTTATCCGTTTTGCAATGATATTTCAAATCAAGTAACCCCACAGACATATTACTCGTCTGGGCATTAAAAGCCACTTAAGTCTTTTTGAAAAAAATAATTTCAGTTATGAGTCTATCCGAGTTGCCTTAATAGCGAAATGTGTTATAGCTATTACAGAAACATAGTTGCAGGAAGATGAAAGTTAGGAACTAAACATTCAGGGATATGTGACCTTTCAAAAGGACAAGCAGGAAGCAAAGGTTGGTGAGGAGGCTTTGTTAGTATGAGACTGAATAAGGACAATACCAAGAAATGACCTTGGATTGGAAGCTGTAGGATCCATGTGGGTCGAAGTAAGAGGTAACAAGGGGAAGAAGAGTATGTTCAGAATAGTTGGGCAGAGTAGTACAATAGTCAGACACAAATTATAATGAGGGGATATAAAAAAGGCAGTATGTTATTCGTTGAGAATTTAGTCTTCATAGATTAGGAAAATCAAATTGGCAGAGTTAGCTATGAGAAAGAATTCATTGTGAATTTGGGACAGTTTCCTAGAACAACATGTTGTAGTTCCATCCAAGGATCAAGTTATTTTGGATCTAGTATGTTTAAAATCTGATTGAAGATTTGTAGCTCGGGTATCCGTTGTTGTGGTTCTGCTCGCCGAGCTGGAAGTTTTTGCTGCAAACGTTTTGTTCCCTGGCTAGGGAACATCATCAGTGCTGTCGGAGCCTCGTGTGAAGTGCTGCTTTGATGTTTCTTCCGGTATTTATATTGGTTTGTTCTTGGCAAGAACAAACCAATATAAATACCGGAAGAAACATCAAAGCAGCGCTTCACACGAGGCTCCAACAGCACTGATGATGTTCCCTAGTCAGGGAACGAAACGTTTGCAGCAAAAACTTCCAGCTCGGCGAGCAGAACCACAACAATGGATCTAGTATGTATAATTTGGTAGGGTTAATAAATTATGTCAAGAGTAAAAGATGCCCTTGGAAGCAGTGATTCAACATAGTAAAACTTAGCATTCCGTTTGAAAGATAGAATCTTGGGCTGGATAGAGTTGTGTTAAACTTATATACGAGTAATTACAAAAGAATGAGTTTACAGTTGGTTTGAGTGGACTGGGAGAGAAGAGTTTAGCTAGAAACACTGTTGAGGAACAGTGGCAGACATCTAAGAATATAGTTCATGACTCACAATAAAAATATTTCCCAATGAGAAAGAAGGATTCTAAGAAAGTGATTAAGCAACTATGGTTGTCCAAAGATATTAAGGATCAAGTTGAAAGAAAAAAGATACACAATGTGGCAAAGTTCAGTGTAAAATAGAGGATTGAGAAAGTTTGTTTTAAAAAAAAAATGATGACCCCCAAAAAGAGGAGAAAAAAATAAGCTTTGATGGTAAACTAGAAAGCGATACCAAACCAGACATGAAGAATTTTTAAAATTATGAAGACAGGAAGAGCAAGGCAAAAATAAATTTAAACTCCTTAGAAAATGAGTTTGGAGAAATAATAACGGGGAACTAGGAATGAACTATTTGAATAAAAACTTTGCATCAGTCTTCACAGTTGATGACAGCAATGGCATTCCAAAACTATAAATAATCAAGGAGCAAAAGGAAGAGAGGAAATATATGCAATAACCTGAAAGTGGCAGGATAGGTTATTAGGTAGTTCAGGAGGCAAATGAGACACTTGCCTTTATCACTCGTGCCTACGTTATAAGAGCAGGGATGTTGTGTTTGAATTCTATGAAACTTTGGTTAGGCCACAGCTGGAGTACTGTGTGCAATTCTTGTAAACACACTACAGAAAGGATGTGATTACACTGGAATGAATACAGAGAAAATTCATCAGAATGTTGTCTGAGATGGAATAGTTTAGCTATGAAGAGAGGCTGGATAAGGTTGGGTTGTTTTCTTCTGAGCAGAGAAGGCTAAGGATGGACCTGATTGAGATGTAAAAGACAATGAGGGGCATGGACATGATGAATAAGAATCATCATTTTCCCTTAGTTGAAGGTTCAGTAACATAATTTTAAGGTGAAGGGCAGGAGGCTTTGAGATATTTGGGGAAAATGTTTTTCACCAAGAGGATGGTGGGAATCTTGAATGTCTTGGAGAATAGTAGAGGTGCAAACCTCAACCTTTAAAAACTACATGGATGAGCACTTGAAATGTCATAACTTTCAAGGCTGTGGGACAGGTGCTGGAAAATGTGAGTTGTGAAAGGTCAACGCGTGTAGTCAGATTGAATTCCACTGGGGTCTCTCAACCTCTGACCTCATTATAGCCTTGGTGAAAAATGGACTAAAGCGTTGAATTTCAGATGTGAGGTGAGTGTGACTGCCCTATATGTAAGGGTGGGTTGGCCTAATGTTATGTTGCGAGAATGCAGCACTTCTTGTTATCATGTGTTTCTGCTTCATGGGTGTGTTCCACTCACAAGGGTTGGATGGTATAATAAAACAAATTCAACTTATAAAAGTCCCCAACTCAGCAAATCCTTCCCAACTACGTCAGGAAATAAAGCCTCAGTTTTGCACAATGTATGTTGCACTGTGCTTCATTTTAACATGCAACTTCATTTTTACTGACAATACAATACTTTCTTTTCTGCATTCAGTTTCCAACTTCGATCAAGGTGCTTTGCATCAGTATCAGTAATTGAGTACCAGAGTAATTGTTTCTGACCCTGTGTCATATTGCCCAGCAATTGTTAAGATCAGGCCAATGAGATTGGTTCTGCTGCTCAGTTTTATCATATTTCATGCTAGCAACCAGAGTCAATTGGCATCACTGCATTAAGGTCACCACCACATTGTCCTGCAGCAAAGTACAGGCAAATGATGCATGGGTGGCATTGTTATAATGGTATTACCATTATTCTGCCACAGTGAGGAGTGTAGCGCGAGAAGCATTGCTGCTGCTGACCTTGTTAGACTTATATGACAAACAATCTTTAACTGAATCCATAAAGCTGCTGTGTGCCCACATTTTCCCTGATAATAAAGAATGCAGGCGAGATATGATACAGGATGTAGTGTAAAGTTGGGACTAATAACACCAGATGCAGTAAACTACACACAAGGAGGATGGTATTCGGTGATGAGGAGGTGCAGGTGTTGGACTAGAGTGGACAAAGTTAAAACAACACGAGATTATAGTGCAATAGATTTGTTTGGGAGTACAATATATTGCATAAGTTGTCTGACACTATGATCTTCTGCTATAAATTCTGTGTCCTATGACTGCTCCATTAGCTACCTGACAAAGGAGCAGCGCTCCGAAAGTATATACATAGACCAGTACAGCACAGTACATGACCTTCGACCCTTGGTGTTGTGCTGGCCTTTTATACTGCTCTAAAATCAGACTAACCTGCATACCCTTCATTGTACTATCTTCCATGTGCCTTTCCAAGAGTCGTTTAGATGTCCCTAATGTATCTGACTCTACTCCCACTGCCAGCAGAGCATTCCACGCACTCACCACTGTCTGTATAAAGAACCTACCTCTGTCATCTCCCCTAAACCTTCCTCCAATAATCTTAAAATTATGCCCCTTTGTGATAGACATTTCTGCCCTGGGAAAAAGTCTCTGGCTATGCACTCCATCTATGCCTCTCATCATCTTGTACATTGCTATTAAGTTACCTCATCCTTTTTTGTTCCAATGAGAAAAGTCCTAGCTCCCTCAACCTTTCTTCATAAGACATGCCCTCCAGTCCAGGCAGCATTCTGGTAAATCTCATCTGCACCCTTTCTAAAACTTCCACATCTTTCCTATACTGAGACGACCAGAACTTAACACAATATTTCAAGTGTGGTCTAACCAGAGCTGTAGCATAACCTCATGGCTCTTAAACACAATCACCGCTAATGAATGCCAACACACTGTATGCTTTTTAAACAACTCTATCAACTTGGGTGGCAACTTTGAGGAGCTATGAACATGGACCCCAAAATTCCTCTGTTCCTCCATACTGCCAGGAATCCTGTCTTTACCCGTGTGATCTGCATTCAAATTTGACCTTACAAAGTGAATCACTTCACACTTTTCCAGGTTGAACTCCATCTGCTACTTGTCAGCCCAGTTCTGCATCCTGTCAATATTCTGTTGCAACCTACAAAAGCCCTCACACTATCCACCACTCCACCAACCCTTGTGTCATCGGCAAACTTACTAATCCACCCTACCACTTCCTCATTCAAATTATTTATAAAAAATCACAAAGAGCAGAGATCCTAGAACTGAGCCCTGTGTAGCACCACTGGTTACCAAGCTCCAGGCTGAATACTTTCCATCTATGACCACCCTCTGTCCTCTATTGGCCAGTCAATTATGTATCTAGACAACCAGATTTCCCTGTATCCCGTGCCTCCTTTCTGAATGAGCCTACCATGGGGAACCTTATCAAATGCCTTGCTAAAATCCATGTACAGAGTCGAGAGTGTGGTGCTGGAAAAGCACACCAGGTCAAGCAGCATCCGAGGAGTAGGAGAATCGATGTTTCAGGTATAAGCCCTTCATCAGGAATCCAGATACACCACATCCACTGCTCTACCTTCATCTATGTGTTTTGTCACATCCTCAAAGAATTCAGTAAGGTTTGTGAGGCATGACCTGTCCCTCACAAAGCCATGCTGAATATCTCTAATCAAACTATGGTTTTCCAAGTAATCATAAATCCTGTCTCTGAGTCCTCTCCAATAATTTGCCCTTCAATGACATAAGACTGATTGGTCTGTAATTCCCAGGATTATCCATATTCCCTTTTTTGAATGAGGGAATAACATTTGCCACCTTCAATCATTTGTCACTACTCCAGTGGACAGTAAGGATGCAAAGATCATTGCCATAGGCCCAGCAATCTCTTCCCTCGCTTTCTGTAGTTACCTTGGGTATATCCTGTCTGGCCCAGGGAACTTACCTATCCTTATGTTTTTCAAAATTTTCAGCACATCCACCTTCCTAACATCAACCTATTCTGGCATATCGGTCTGTCTGGTGCTGTCCTCAGAAACATCAAGGTCCCTCTCAGTAGTCTAAATTAGAGTGGTGCTGGAAAAAGCACAGCAGGTCAGGCAGCATCCGAGGAGCAGGAAAATTGACGTTTCGGGCAAAAGCCCTTTATCAGGAATGGAGGCAGGGAGCCTCCAGGGTGGAGAGATAAATGGGGAGAGGGGAGGGTGGGGCTGGGGAGAAGGTAGCAAAGAGTATAATGGGTGAATGGAGGTGGGGATTAAGATGATAGGTCAGAGGGGAGGGTGGAACGGATGGGTGGGAAGGGAGATTGGCAGATAGGACAGGCCATGAGGACGGTGCTGAGCTGCAAGTTTGGAACTGGGGTAAGGTGGAGGGAGGGGAAATGAGGAAACTGGTGATGTCCACATTGATGCCCTGGGGTTGAAGTGTTCTGAGGCAAAAGTTGAGTCTTCTTCCTCCAGGTGTTGGCTGGTGAGGAAGTGGCAGTGGAGGAGGACCAGGACCTGCATGTCCTTGGCAGAGTGGGAGGGGGAGCTGAAATGTTGGGCCGCGGGGCGTTGGTGTTGATTGGTGCGGGTGTCCTGGAGATGTTCCCTAAAGCATTCTGCTAGGAGACGCCCAGTCTCCCCAATGGAGAGGAGACCACATCGGGACCAACAGATACAATAATGAATGTGTAGGTGAAACTTTGATGTATGTGGAAGGCTCCTTTGGGGCCTTGGATGGAGGTGATGGAGGAGGTGTGAGCGCAGGTTTTGCAATTCATGTGGTGGCAGAGGAGTGTGCCAGAATGTGAAGGTGGGTTGTTGGGGAGGCGGGGGTGGACCTGACCAGGTAGTCACGGAGGGAACGGTCTTTGCAGAAGGTGGAAAGGGGTGGGGAGAAAAATATATCTCTGGCGGTGGGGTCTGTTTGGAGGTGGCAGAAATGTAGGTGGATGGTGCAATTTATGCGAAGGTTGAGGTGAAGACCAGGGGGGTTCTGTCCTTGTTACGGTTGGAGGGGTGGCGTTTGAAGGCGCAGGTGCGGAATGTGGATGAGATGCATTGGAGGGCATCTTCAACCACGTGGTAAGGGAAATTGCAATCTCTAAAGAAGGAGGCCATCTGGTGTGTTCTGTGGTGGAATTGGTCCTCCAGGGAGCAGATACGGCGGGGACTGAGGAATTAGGAATAAGGGATGGCATTTTTGCAGGAGGTAGGGTGGGAAGAGGTGTATTCTAGGTAGCTGTGGGAGTTGGTGGGTTTGTAAAAAAAAATGTCCGTGCCATTAATGGAGATGGAGAGGTCCAGGAAGGTGAGCGAAGTGTCAAAGATGGTCCCAGGTGAATTTAAGGTTAGGGTGGAATGTGTTGGTGAAGTTGATGAACTGGTCAACCTCCTTGCGGGAGCACGAGGTGGCGCCAATGCAGTAGTGAATACTGAAGCAAGGTATTCATTAAGGACCTCCCCTACCTCCTCTGACTCCAGGCACAAGTTCCCTCCACTATCCCTGATCAGTCCCACATGCCTGCATTTGGCCCCTATCCCTCTAAATCTTTCCTATTCATGTGCCAATCTACATGTCTGAAAATCAATTTAGCATCCAGTTTCAATATTAATAGGTAACTAATTTTATAATTCACTTTAACAATGATCCATCACAGAATGTGACAAAGGGCTCAAAAACCCAGATAAGCCTTGGTTGAATGGATATTGTGGCTGGAGGATGAGCACGAATATGGTTACAATGAATGAAAGAAACAAGGGTAGTGGGGAATAGATGCATCTTGAATAACTGATTTAAATAGATGGATTGTACGAGTCATTATCTTGTTTGGGTAGTCAAAACTGCAAAATTAATACTTGTCACCATTCAATCATTTCAGATGTTTATTTATTGTTATTGTTAGATATTCATTGTTACAAGACTAACTCAGACTGTAACTACACAAATAGAATTCTGAGACAGAAGATGCAATTGAAGTTTTCTGGAAACACAGTTCCTATACCTCACATTAACTTCCACTACGGTCAACTTTATGTTAACTAGGTAGGAATGCCATTGACTGGATGTCTTTGAGTAAATGTATAACTGGAAAGAACGGCAAAAAGCAATTGGTGGTTCGTTCAGTGGAATGGCATATTGCCCATATTGGAAAATTGTATCAGTTTTAGTTATTGTGTCTGATGTCTAGTGTAGCGTATATGTTTTTATATTTGAAATGGATGCCATGGAATGCCTTTTATAGTAGTCAACAATAAACTAGGCCAAAGTGATGAAAATAGCAGAGAAACAGGAAGAGGTTGCCCATCCCATCTGTTTCAGTTTTTAATAATAACAGATACCTGCATACCTTCTTCCTTTTGCTGCTGGTAAAGCAGCACAATGTTGTGAACTATATAACAGGAAACAAAGTAAATGGTAACATAATTTTTGTTCTATTTTTGCTTTCCTTTCTCTTTGATTACATGCATTACTCCTTTGATTGATTATATTTGTCAGATATCATTGCTGAATGAATTTTGAATAGACATTGGCAGTATTTTATATTTAAAGGAACCATTTGTCAGACTGCTGGTAAAACTTGAAAAATGAAATTTAATGACATCATATACGAACCCTCCGTTAAGATTGCACACGGAGAAAGTGAAGACTGCAGGTGCTGGAGATCAGAGTCGAAGGGTGTGGTGCTGGAAAAGCACAGCAGGTCAGGCAGCATCTGAGGAGCAGGAAAGTCGATAAAGAAATGATGTTTCGAGCATAAGCTCTTCATCAGGAATGAGGAGGTGGCCCAAGGGGGCTGAGAGATAAATGGGAGGGGTAAAGGTGGAATTGTGTTAAGTAGAAGAAGGGCTGAAGAAGGGCTTATGCCCGAAACGTCAAATCTCCTGTTCCTTGGATGCTGCCTGACCTGCTGCGCTTTTCCAGCAACACATTTTCAGCTCTGATCTCCAGCATCTGCAGTCCTCACTTTCTCCTTGTGTTAGGTAGGTCAAGGTGGGGGTGAAGGTTATAGGTCGGAGAGGAAGATGGAGCAAACGGGTGGGAAGGAAGATGGACAGGTAGGACGGTTTAAGAGTGTGGTGCCAAGTTGGAAGGTTGGATCTGGGATACGGTGTGGGAAGAGGAAATGAGGAACCTGGTGAATTCCACATTGATCCCTTGTAGTTGGAGGGTCCCAAGGTGGAAGATGATGCATTCTTCATCCAGGCATCAGGTGGCTAGAGTTTGGTGGTGGAGGAGGCCCAGGTCTTGCATATCCTTGGCGGAGTAGGAAGGGAAATTAAAGTTTCTCAGTTGCAAAGAAAAGATTTTTCGAGGCATATGCTCTTCACCAAGAATGAGGTGGCGGCCTAAGGGACTGAGAAACACAGCATGTGCCTCCATTCCTAACTGGTATTTTCTCTTTAACAGCTGCAGAGAATGAGATGGAAATATTCTTTAAAAAAAGGTTAAAGTTTCAAATACTTAAATAAATGTGAATATACACTCCAAAATCCATCTGATCTTCAGTACTTTTGAAGGTCCTATCATTCACGGTGTAACCTCTTGTTTTGTTAGCCCTCACCATGTAACATCATACTTTATTGGGTTGAATTCCTTTATCACTCGTCTGATTACCTGACTAGTCCATTGTAGTGTCGTCACCACCACTGTAATGTAGGAAGTACTGCAGCCAATTTGTGCAAACAAGCTCTCACAACCAGTAAAATAATAATGACCAAAAAGTCACAATCCTGAGAGAATTTCAGGATTTCGACCCAGTGACAATAAAGGAATGGTGACTTGTTTCCCTGTCAGGGTAGTGAGTCACTTGGAGGGGAACGTGAAGTTGGGTGGTGTTCCCATGTATCTGCTATACTGGTTCTTCCAGATGAAAGTGGTCATGGGTTTGGAAGATGCTGTCTAAGGATCTTTGGTGAATTTCTGCAGTGCATTTTGTAGATACTACACACTGTTGCTACTCAATGGCTGTGGTGGAGGGAGTGGATGCTTGTGGATGTAGTGCCAATCACACTGGCTGCTTTGTCCTGGATGGTGTAAAGCTTCTTGAGTGTTGTTGGTGCTGCACTCAGCCAGGAAAGTGGGGAGTATTCCATCACACTCCTGATTTGTGCCGTGTAGCTGATGTTAGACTTTGGGGAGTCAAGAGGTGAGTTAGTCACTGCAATGTTCCTAGCCTCTAATCTGCTCTTGTCACCACTGTGTTTATGTGATTAGATTAGATTAGACTAATTACAATATGGAAACAGGCCCTTCAGCCCAATAAGTCTACACCAAACCTCCAAAGAGCAACCTACCCAGACCCATTCCCTTACATTTATCCCTTCACCTAACATTACAGGAATTTAGCATGGCCAGTTCACTTAACCTGCACATTTTTGGACTGTGGGAGGAAACCTGAGCACCCCAGAGGAAGCCCACGCAGACATGGGGAGAATGTGCAAATTCCACACAGACAACAGTTGCCTGAGTCGGGAATTGAACCAGTGTCTCTGGTGCCGTGAGGCAGTAGTGCTAACCACTGTGCCACTGTTCCGCTCACAATTAGATTAGATTGCTTACAGTATGCAAACAGGTGCTTTAGCCCAACAAGTCCACACAAACACTCCAAAGAGTAACCCACTCAGACCCATTCCCTATATTTACACCTGACTAATACATCTGACACAATGGGAAACTTATTATGGCCAATTCACCTGACCTGCACATCTTTGGATTGTGGGAGGAAACCAGAGCACCTGAAGGAAACCCACACAGACACGGGGAGAACACACAAACTCCACACAGACAGTTACCTGAGGCAGGGATCGGACCTGGGTCCCTGGTGTTCTGAGGCAGCAGTGCTCACCACTGAGTCACCATGCCGCCCCATGGTGAGTCCAGTTGAGTTTCTGGTCAATGATAACCACCAGAATGTGGATAGTGGGGGATTCAGTGATGGTAACACCATTGAATGTCAAGGGTCAGTGGTTAGATTGTCTTTTATTAATTATGGTCATAGCCTGGCATTTGTGTGCACGAAAGTTACTTGTCACTTGTCAGTTCAAGCTTGGATATTGTCTAAATCTTGTTGCATTTGAATACGAATTGCTTCAGTATCTGAGGAGCTGGAATGGTGTTGAACATTATGCAATCAGTGAACATCTCCATTTCTGACCTTATGTCGGAGGGAAGGTAATTGATGAGGCAATTGAAGATGGTTGAGCCGAGTGCACTACCCTGAGGAACTCCTGCAGAGGTGTCCTGGAGCTGAGCTGACTGACCTCCAACGACCATGGCCATTTTCCTATGTGCCAGGTATGACTCCAACCAGCTGAGAGTTTACCCCCTGATACCCATTGATTCCAGTTTTGCAAGGGCTCCTTGATGCCACACTTTGTTGAATTCAGCCTTGATGTCAAGGACTGTCACTCTCACCATCCCTCCGGAATTCAGCAATTTTGTCTGTGTTTGGACTAAGGCTGTAATGAGGTCAGGAGCTGAGTGGCCCTGGAGGCAGCCAAACTGGGAGTCACTGAGCAGGTTATTGCTGAGCAGGTGCTGATTGATAGCAATGTTGATGATACCTTCCATCACTTTGATAATGACCAACAGTAAACTGATGAAGTGTAGTTGGCTGGGTTGGATTTGTCCTTTTTTTTATGTACAGGATACACCTGGGCAATTTTTCACATAGTTGGATAGATGCTAGTGTTGTAGTTGCACTGGAAGAGCTTGGCTAGTGGAGCGGTATGTTCTGGAGCACGGGCCTTCAGTACTATTGCCGGAATGTTGTCAGGACCAGTAATCGTTGTAGTATCCAGTGTCTCCAACAGTTTTTTGATATCACTTTAACCTTTTAAAATTCTCAAAGTCATACGCACATGAAGACTCACACAAAAGACTCTGACAATACATAGATGATGAGTGGAGGGACAAACTATCGTTAGAAGAATATGGAATCACAAAACAAGATGAATTGGTTTCACCATCCTTAGGTCTTTGACCTGATGTTAACTGCATAGCAATGATGAGTCTTTAATTCATTCGTAACTTGGTTAGACCATGGGTCTTTCTGGTTATCTTTGGGTTTTAGCATTATTTCTTTCAACATTTCTAAACATAGTTTCCTTGCTCTTTTGACATTGGAACATTGGAAAGATCAACATTACAGAGAAAGGGGAAAGAGAAAGATCAACATAGCTTCTGGAAGTCTCTTTACTTCTCTCTGTTTCGCTCCCCTCAGAGAGTTTGTATTAAACTGCTATCTGACCAATCAAAGGAGTATGGCTATACAGTCATAGAGTCATACAGCAAAGAAACATGCCCTTTGGCCCATCATGTCTAAGCTGACCAGCAAACACCAAGTTACACCAATCCAATTTACCTACACTTTGTCTATAGCCTACTATGTCCTGGCTTATGTTGAGCTCTCCTGAACCCATAACCAATGGTGCCAATTTGTCTGGACTCAAAGTCACCAAAACGTAGCATTGTTTTATGCACACCAGTTAACTTCACTTACTTTACCAAAATCACAAACAAATCATTCTATTCTCCACTTTTGAAAGGAGTGCCCAATTTTCTCATTTTCACTCTATAGTCCAGAAAATATCAAAATGCGTTTTTTTTAGAATTGGCTGTGAGTTTAACTTCCAACTGTACTTCCATAAATATTGAGATTTAAGCCTGGCATGTTTGGTAATATCAGCAGATAGTCATCACTTTTGTTTTCTTCTCCCTGCTGTTCTAATGGTAAAATTAACCTGTTTCAGGTTGGCATTGTCATTAAAATAGTAGTTAAACATCAAACTTATTAGGTTCTTGAAATAACTACACAGAGACTGGTATCCCATCACAAAGTCACCCTTTATTTATATGTGTATAGTATACTGGCTGTGTCCAGCCAGCTCAAAAGTCAGTCCCGGAAGTCAGGAGACTCTCTGAATTCACTGTTTATATATTTTTTGAGTCAATTCTCAACTGAGGAGATTCTAATCTTCTGGTTATATATTTTTTTCCTTAAAAATCCCCCACTCTACTGCCAAACAGCCGCAATGCTTACTTCTCCCCAGCACCCATGTTGTGTGCGCCCAGGTGCAGGACACAGTGAAGAAATGTTGAGTGCAGAAAACTTTGTTCGTATTCCACCATCAGGAAGGATAAAAACCTGAGTGGCCAGTGACAAGGAGTGCCCTTCTCATCAAGGGCAATGCCTATGTAAATGAAAAAAATAGGGATTAAATCAAAATAGAGTTGGAGGGGGAAATAAAGCACTCCACACCGCAGTGTGCCCACCTCTCCCTGAAAATCTCCTATTAATATTGGGTCAGCTAGGGTTACCCGATTGGCCCAGGTTAACAACCCAAATCAAGGATCTCATAGTCAATAAGATCCAGCTGGTTCCGATCACTACAGTTCTGTACACAATTATTACAAACAGTAATTCCAAAATATATTTTTTCATAAATATTCATCCAGAGTGTAACCAGCAATCCATTATGAATACTACTGTCATGAAGATAGTTTGTTTTTAAGTCTTCCATTCCCTTCTGCTCTTAAAGCTCTAACAGAAATACACATTTGGGGAAGTTTAAATCCAGTTTTTGAAGAGCAAGTCTATTGTTCAAAGATGATCATATTTCAAAATTAGTTGCCATTAAAGTGATGACATCCTGTTGCCTTAAACATGAGTCTGAGAAAATTTCTTCAATGTTATTGCATGTGTAAATACACCCCTGTATTGCCACTGTAGATCAGTAGCTCCCTTGAGACTTTTAAGTGCCAACACTAATTAACATGAAATTCCTGTAGTAAATGTTATACAGGAGTCTCTGTCATCTAGGACTGCAAGACTTAAAAGGATGTGAGAGTAAGTATTTTTTTCCTGATTGAGGATGCAGCTGTGCTAAGGTTTGTTTTATCCTTGGATGGAAGAGAAATTCAGATACTGAGAAGTCATAACAGACATTACTAATGGTTGCTGATAAGGAAGCATTTTTAATATTGTTATTTTAGCTTGTCCTTCCTCCTCTGAAGGACTCTATGCAACACATTGTATTCTTATTTGCTGGCCTTATCCATTACTTACATCATTTATATTTGATGTGGAGGTGCTTGTGTTGGACTAGAGTGGACAAAGTTACAAGTCACACAGCACCAGGTTATAGTCCAACAAGTTTATTAGAAAGTACAAGCTTTTGGAGTGCTGCTCCTTCGTCAGGTAGCCAGTGGGGCAGGATCATAGGACACAGAATCTATAGTAAAAGATCAAAGTGTCATACAACTGATGCAATGTATTGAATAAACCTAGATTGCTGTTAGGTATTTAGTCACTTAGAATGGGGATGCAGGTTTCAATTAATTAATATGTAAATCCCAGAACTTCTTTCACCTCATAGTCCTGAGATAACTTAAGGTTTTATCGGTATGAGAAAAGGTGACATTTCAGCTCAGACAGGCTGATAGCCAAGTTCAGTATCCATGAGGATGGCCTCAACCGGGATCTGGGTCCATGTCACACTACAGGTGACCCCACTACACTACATTCTCACACACATGCACTCACGCACAAGCATACATATGCACATGCTCCTAGACATGATGACACACATACTCACTCGGAACCTCTCTCACACACATGCCCTCTCCCTCACACACACACTCACGCACACCCTCTCACAGGCATGTATTCTGTCACACGCAAAGAGCAGAGGCCAAGAACAGAGCCCTACGGGACCCTACTCACCACTGTCTTCCAGGCAGAATACTTTACATCTACAACCACTCTCTGCCTTCTGTCAGCCAGCCAATTCTGAATCCAGATAGCCAAATCTCCCTGTATCCCATACCTCCTGACTTTATGAATGAGCCTACCATGGGGAACTTATCAAATGCCTTGCTGAAATCCATATACATCACATCCACTGCTCGACCTTTGTCGACCTGTCTTGACACCTCCTCAAAGAACTCAATAAGATTTGTGAGGCATGACCTGCCCCTTACAAAGCCATGCTGACTGCTTTTAATCACACTATGCTTTGCCAAATAGTCATAAATCCTATCCCTCAGAATTCTTTCCACAACTTTGCTGACCACAGACGTGAGATTGACTGTTCTGTAATTGCCAGGGATTTCCCTATTACCCTTCTTGAAAAGTGGAACAACATTTGCCTTCTTTCAATCCTCCGGTAAAGAGTGAGGAGGCAAACATCCTTGTCAGCGGTTTAGCAATCTCCTTTCTCGCTTCCTGGAGCAGCGTAGGAGAAATCGGTCTGGCCCTGGGGACTTATCAATCTTAATGTTTTCCAAAATTTCCAGCACGTCATCTTCATCAACCTTGATCTGATCAAGGCTGTATCCCAGCTCCTCTAAGTTTTCATTACAACAAGTTCCCTTTCCTTGGTGAATACCAAAGCAAAAAACTCATTTAGGGCTTCCCCTATCTGCTCAGACTCCACGTACACGTTCTCTCTGCTATCCCTGATCGGCCCTACCTTCTCCCAGATCATTCTCTTTTTCATCACATATGAGAACGCCTTTGGGTTCTCTCTAATCCTTCTTGCCAAGCCTTTTTCGTGCCCCCTCCTGGCTCTCCTCAGTCCATTTCTGAGCTCCTTTCTAGCAAAGCCTGTAATCCTCTCGCGCTGTGCTGGATCCTTGCTTCCTCCACCTTACGTAAGCTGTCTTCTTCCTTTTGATGAGAAGTTCGTCTGTTCTTGACATCCAAGGTTCCTTAATCTTACCCTTTCTTACCTATCTCAGAGGAACAAATTCATGCATCACTCGCAACAACTGCTCCTTAAATAGTCTGCTGTGCCCTTTCTGTGGAACAATTGCTCCCAGTCTGTACTTCTTAACTCCTGTCTGATAGCATCATAATTTCCTTTTCCCCAATTAAATATCTTCCCTTGGCAACTGCACCTTTCACCTTCCAAGGCTATGCTAAATGTGAGGCAGTTGTGATCACTTTTATCAAAGTGTTCTCCCACTGCGAGATCTGACACCTGTCCTGGCTCGTTGCCGAGCACCAAATCTAAAATGGCCTCTCCCCTCATCGGTCTGTCCATATACTGAGTAAGGAAACCCTCCTGAACACACCTGACAAAAGCAGCTCCATCCAACTATCTGCACTTAAGAGGTTCCAGTCAATATTGGGAAAGTTGAAATCACCCAAAACAACAACCCTGCTACGTTTGCATTTTTCCAGAATCTGCCCGCCTATGACATCTTCAACCTCTCTACTGCTATTAGGTGGTCTGTAGAAAACCCCCCAAGGCAGTGGCTGTTCCCTTGTTGTTTGTAACCTCCACCCATACTGACTCAGTAGACAAACCTTCCTCAACAACCTTCGTTTCTGTAGCTGTGATGTATTCTCTGATTAGCAATGCTACACCCCCTCCTCTTTTTCCAACCTCCCTCTTCTTTTTAAATGTTCTAAACCCTGGAACATCAAGCAACCATCCTTGCCCCTACGAAACCCACGTCTCCATTATGGCCACAATATCGTAGCCCCAAGTACTGATCCGTGCTCTAAGTTTAACACTCTTATCCCAGACATTCCTTAAAGCAGACACACATTAACCGATCCCTTTGTTTCATCACGTGAGAAAGCTTCCTGATAAATTCAATATATCCTGTCACTGTCCTGTCTGCAACTGACCTCCTCTCAGGCAAATGGTTCTGATTCCCTCCCCCCCCTTGCCAAACTAGTTTAAACCCTCCCGAATCACACAAGCAAATCTCCCACCCAGGACATTTGTACCCCTCCAGTTCAGGTGCAACCCATCCTTCATGTACAGGTCTCACCTTCCCCAGAAGGTATCCCAATGGTCTAGGTATCTGAAGCCCTCCCTCCTGCACCAGCCTCGCAGCCACATGTTAAGCTGAATTCGCTGACTGTTCATCATCTCACTATCTCGTGGCACCGGTAACAAACCTGAGCTCACTACTCTACTTGTCCTGCTCTTCAGCTTCCAACCTAACTCTCTGTAGTCACTTTTCAGATCGTCAATTCCTTTCCTCGCTGTATCATTGGTGCTAATATGTACCACAATTTCTCGCTGATCACCCTCCCCCTTCACAATCTTGTAAACCTGATTGGCGACATCCCAGACCCTGACACCAGGGAGGCAACATACCTTCCAGGACCACAAAATCTCCTGTCAATCTGTCTAACTATTGAGTCCCCTACCACTAGAGCTTTTCCACTCCCCCCGCCCCCCACTTTCCCATCTGAGCCTCAGTGCCAGAGACCTGACAACTATGGCTTTCCCCTGTTAGGCTGTCCCCACCAGCATTATCTAAAACGGCCTACTTATTGCTGAGGGGAATGGCCACAGGGGATCCCTGCTCTGACTGTTGGTTCCATTTCCTCCCCCTGACAGTAACTCAGCTGTCCTTATCCTGTGTCTGGGGAGTGATCACCTCCCTGTGCATCCTGTCAATTTCCCCCTCAGCCTCCCAGATGATCCGTAAGTGATCCAGCTCCAGCTCCAGTTCCTTAACTCGGTTTTTGAGGAGCTGGAGTTGGGTGCACTTCCTGCAGATGTAGTCGACAGAGACGTGTGAAGTGTCTCTCACCTGCCGCATTCTGCAGGAGAAACACGCAACTGCCCTGACATCCATATCCCGCTACTCTGAAAGCCAGCACAGAACTAAACAAAGGAAGAGAAGAAGAAAAAAAGAGAAACCTGAAAACTTACCTAGTTTACAGACTCTTAGTAAGGTTAGAGGAGGTGGGTGGGAGGGAGGCCCTACGGTGTTGAGTCTCGGGTTTAGATCTCACCCACTTAAAAACTACCCAGGAGTCCTTCACTCCTCCCTCTCCCCTCTTGGCAAATGGAGGCCCCGACGCCTGAACTAAGGTTTTTAAACCGTTAGACTCACCTTCCCAGAAGTCCTTCGCTCCTCCCTCGCACCTCTCGGCAAATCTCGCACCTCTCGGTCCTAGAACTATGACCTCTCTTTCTAAATTGCCCAACCTAAGGAAACATTGTTTCTATGTCTGCTTTGTCAATCTTCTTATGAAGCCAGTTTAAGAAACTATCTTTAAAAAGGGACTTTTTAGGTATCAAGGGATATGGAGAGTTTGAGGTAGACGATTAATCAATATTGTGTTGATTGTTGGAGTAGGATTATACAGCTGAATGACCAACTCCTGCTTCTAGTTTCTATGTTTCTATCATTCATGGGACCATTCACAATTATTGTAGCATACTACTTTATATGCACAGGGAGAGCATGTTAATTGGATACAAAATTGGCTTGATATGAGGAGACAGAGGGCAGTGGAGAGTTGTTTTTTGGACTGGAATGTGCTGCAGGGATTGGTGCTGGGTCCATTATTGGTTGTCATTAATATAAATGATTTAAATGACAATTTAGGTGACATGGTTAGTAAATTTGGTGATGACACCAAAGTTTGTGGTATAGTGGTCAGTTAGAAGGTTATTTAAAATTATAAAGAGATTTAATTGATTGGGTCATTGGACTGAGGAATGGCAGATGGAATTTAATTTGGATAAATGTAAGGCATTGCATTTTAGTGAAGCGAACAAGAGCAGTTAATGGTAGAGCCCTGGGTGGTGTTGTAGAACAGAGACTTAGGGGTTCAGATATATAGTTCTTTGAAAGTTATGACACAGGTATTTAAGAAGATATTTAGCACACTTACCTACATTGCTTAGATTATTGAGTATAGGAGTGGGGACGTCATGATGAGATTGTACAGGATGTGAGTGAAGCCTTGTTAGGAAAACTGTGTAAAGTTCTGGTCACTCTGCTATAGGAAGGATACTATTAAATTAGAGAGGATTCAGAAAAGATTTATCAAGATGTTGCCGAAACTGGAGGATTTGAGTTATAAGAATAGGCTGGATAGTTTGTGACTTTTTTCACTGCAGCGTAGGAGGTTGAGGAGTGACCTTATAGAGATTGATATAATCTGTGAGACTTGTTTAAGGTGAATCGCAACGACTTTTCCCGAGGGTAGGGGAAGTTCAAACTCGAGGGTATAGTTTTAAAGTGGGAGGAGAAAGATTTAGAAGGGACTTGAGGGGCAACATTTTCACACAGATGGTGGCTCATATTTGGAATGAACTGCCAGAGGAAGTGGGAGATGCAGGTACAGTTAAAACATTTAAAAGACATTTGGAGAGGTACACGAATGGGAAAGGTCTGGATGGATATGGCAGACAAGTGGGATCAGTGTAATTTGGGAAACGTGCTCAGCATAGACAAGTTGGACTGAAGGATCTATTCCATGCTGTATGACTCAATGGTAATCTAATACGTAATGCAATATCCTGTTTCTAAAGAGCAGGATTGTGCCTTTAATAAACCAAAGAGTAATTGCTGATGATGAAACATGCCTTCTTAGTTCTGTTCATGCTAATGCTAGGAAGTCCAAAATCGTAAGATCTATCCGGCTACTCCTGAATGACCTGCCTGGACTGTAAAGATGCTTGCACAGACAAGCTATGCAAATGCCAGAACAATGTACAGTGGGCAAATCATCATGTCAAAAAGTCTCTTAAGCCGCCACTTTGAGTTACACCGGTTCAAATTATATTTTATCATCAACTGTTCAGACATGCTATAACACACCTCTAGAGAAGGTGGGACCGAATCCTGAGCCTCCTAGTCCAAAGTAGGAGCATTACCACTTAACATTAAGTTACACAAGACTACTCATGCAACATTCATGCAGGCTTTGACCTTCCTTTGCTGGTGCTGAATTATTGGAATAATTGTGTTGAATGTTGCTGGCTTTATAGTGGTGTAGTGAGGATTCTGACAAGGAGGTCAATAGAGTTGTAAGAACTGACAGGAGAAAACCCGCCTCAGTATAGCTGTTTGTAATTGCTGTTTGTTACATGAAGTGGAGCAGAGAGGCAAAGCTGTATGCCATGGAAGGAAATGAAAGGTTTTCACTACTGGACCTTATACACTTAGAGGTAAAAACAATGACTGCATGATGCTGGAAACCAGATTCAGGATCAGTGGTGCTGGAAGAGCACAGCAGTTCAGGCAGCATCCAACGAGCAGCGAAATCGACGTTTTGGGCAAAAGCCAGTCTTCATGAAACTATTCTACTCCCAACTCAATCAGGATTGGTGTGCTCAGCACCTGTGTTTGATCAAAGAGGTGGTTACTCAACTTTCAGTCACCATCAGTTTAGGTCAGGCAATGCCAATAATCATAGATCACCAGTTCCCTAAATATCTGTGCAAGTGGACACTTCCAGATTAGATAGCAGAATTAGCAACTTCAGGATGATCTGCTACATCCTCAACTCCTAATAAATAAGCTTTCCAAAGCTATCTTGAGAGGAGAAAGGAAGAAAGCAACCAGGTTTAATTTGCCTCTATTGAGTTGTCCATTAGAGGGAATACAGAAACTCTAATTCCTCAGATGTCACCATGATGCTCAAAAATTCCTGACCTTTCTATACACCTGCCATGTGTGATCTCCGGATCCTGTTGACAAATATCCTGAAATAAGATACATGTATCAAAAAAATCGTAATAGATTTAACCAACCTCCAAAAACAAGCCAAAAACTCTTTCAAAATGGAGGCAGAATAAAATGCTCTGGTCAGAGCTCCTTTGCTCGCCAGTCTCTTTCTCTTTCCCTTTTTTTTCCTCTTTATAACTTTTCTTTTCCCCCTTGCCCTACCTGGAGAATGGAGTTGAAGAGCAGAGTGAATGGGTCATGTTCCACAGTGGAATGGAACAAGTGGGCCATGTCACTTGGCAGAGCGAAGCAGGTGGGCCGTGTCCCGTGATGGAGTGAACACAGGCGATTCCCAGAGGAGTGGCAGAACTAATTCTGGATGAGGCCAGCACGTGTAGGCAGCATGGCCTTATGTTCTCATGCCTGCAGGCACAGACCGGAACTTAAGTCCTTATGATCACTTATTATCATTTTGGACTTTTTCATTGTTTCATGCTAGTCTATATTCTTTTTTGCTCTGTAACATTATTCTTTTCACTCTGTAAGATTTGTGCCAAGGTACTTGTACCTAAGGTGGCATCATTAAAGGCAGCCATTATAAACACTTTTCATTGCACTCCTGTACTTCTGTGACAAGAAAGGAAATTCTATTTTATTCTAACTGAACTTCATCTAATTCCTCAGTGCCAATCTTCTATATGCCTTTGCCTGTCTTGTGCTCCTGGGTATTGGTTTCCTAATTGCTGCAGTATGGCTTTCACTAGATGAGACGGTAGATAATCTTCCAAGAAGATCTCAAATGGATATGGATCTCAGGATTGGCTTCCATCATTGCATGGGTGCCAGCCACCTGGGTTGTCTGGCTGAAAGTGACAGTGTTTGAGATATGTGGTGTTATGTTGAGAAAGAACAGCAGGTAGGTGCACCACTGAGCCTCAGGAATACTGCTGGGGCTGTGCCTTCAGCAATTCAAGTAATCTGTTAGAGAGACAATTGCTTGTCTGTTGCGACAACTTGAATGGCCCTTTGAACATTTCTATCTGCAGCTATGAGATCAGCAGTCTGAACCTGCATTGCATTAAGCCAAATTTATATTGCAAAATCAATCTGAATTTCCACCGCAGCAATGCAATATTAGTTGGCTTCTGTATGTACTGCACTGTAAATTGAGATATTGACAACCAGGTGAGGTTACATCGATGTTGCCTTGAAATTTCTCCACTTCTGCACTGGAAACACTGAGCTTAAAGTGACAAGTGAAACCTTGTAAACCAGATTCCTCCATGTTCCTTGGTTGTGACAAGATGCTCTGTGGCACGCCTGCTAATTAAACAAGGATCCCCTTGTGCATGCCTGTCAGCATTCTCCTGTATACTATCAGGTTAAATTTTCCATTTGAGTCCTGATCTATAAGTTTGTCATCCACTGAACTGGCACACAAATGATCCTTTCACTAGAGTTAGCCTCGATCCATTTGCGTCTGGTGACTTACCATGAGCCTAAGTCTGTTATATCAACTGTGTAGCTAGTGCAAAGAGCAGGCATATTTGTGATGGGCCAAATGACCTCCTGTCTCATATGATTCTAAGAAAAGTAGAAGTTTGGAGCCTAATGCTCCTTGCATTAAATTGTTGGAGCTGTAGCATTATTTTTATATTTTAGGGGTGTAAACATATAACTTCTTATCACAGGACTTTGTGGTGAACACAATGGGTGTTTCCAAAATTTGGTTTTCAGCTTTTCGTTTTCAATCTTCTTATCATCATGACTATCAAAACCATGAGGGTTTAAACTTTTTCAACTTTCCACAGTGTTTTGCAACATCTTTAGAAATAGAATTTTTAACTGTTTGATTACCACTGAATAGAAAATGTATTTTGAATGGCAGAACAGACTTGACAGAGCATGGTCTACTGCTTCCATTTATAGTAGTCATGCACATGCAAATGAAATAACTGCACAGAGGCCGGTATCCCAGCACCAAGTCACACTTTATTTATATATGCACAGCCAGCTCGGAGTCAGTCCCTGAATTCAGGAGACTTTGAATCTCCAGTTTATTCTTTTTCTTGTACACTGGCTGTGGCCAGCCAGCTTTGTGTCAGTCCGGAGACTCTGAATTCCCTGTTTATATCTGTCAGCCAGGGCTCCCTGATTGACCCAGTTAAAAACCCAAATCAAGGATCTCATAGTCAATAAGATCCACTTGGTTCCAATCACTACAGTAAATATTTCATGTTTAACATTTGTTTTGTTGCTTGTTTCAATTTGAGGCTGTAGATATGTCCAAATTAATTAACAAATGGCTAACACTTGCTTAACCTAAAAGAACTCATAGCAAGATTCAGCCCTTAGAGCAGATCACAACACTGATGGATGCAATCAACACCCGTTCCAGTGAAAAAAAAATGTGTTCATTTGGTGTTGCTGTAGGATTAATATAATGGAACTGAATAATTGCAAACCTGAGTTAAAAGCTAAATTCTGAGGCGTGATTGATTTAAGGTTATTGAAGCAAGCTTTGCCTTTTCCCTTCAGCCCCAGCTACAAAACCATATTTGAAGTACTGAAATTAGGGATACATGTTGGCAGTGCCATTTAGTACAGAAGGTAGGTTGTCTTCCTACATACTTAAAAGTAAAGCTAGGTGGTTGGTGCTTCCCTATCAGATGCAATTTTCTTTTTGTGGTTTGGAATAGCTTTGCAGCAGAAGGTGACACTGAATACCGAAGAACTTTGCTAGAGCATAGCATAATGTCAGAACGTTCTCTGTTGGTTAAGATTTATTTAGAAATGTACAAAAGTAATTGTTTACATCTTGGCTTATTTTTAGATATTGAATTTGCTGTGAGCTATTAACTAGCAAGTGTTGCATGGCATTAAAATCTGTTTTGCAGTTCTACTGCATCTAAATAGCTACCGGAAGGGTTGGGTTTTATCACCTCTCATGAATCATGACCCTGAGATACTAGCATCAAGATGCAGTTATGACCTCTAAAAGGATTGCTGCAGTAATTCTATGTTCCTATTTTCTCTGGTTAGTAAGTATTTCTGTCTGTGCACCTCTGACCATATGCTTCTCTGTATGTGTCGACTTCTTATTTTCTGCTTGTCTGTATAGGTACATGCAAGAGAGAATTTGTGTTGATGCTGGATGATTACATTATGTCAATATTTCAAGGTTAAGTCAAATTAAAAGACAATTCGTCTAATAAGGAGTTTGAATTAAAAATATTTTAAAAGTCATGCCTATAGGAATTGATAGAAATTTTTATTTCAATTTTGATTCAGTTGGACCATATCTGCTGAGATTATGGACCACATGCCTTGCCCTTCCTCTCAGATTCTGCATTTGTGATAAACCCTGCCATTAAACAAAGCATGATATGTGTGGTGATCAAGATGCTGTTAGTAGTGGGTAGAAGTCAGATGTGAGTCCTAGCGTGTTGTTCCATGCTCCCAGTTCACAAATCCACTCCTACTTCAGTTTGGAAAGCTTGTAAGGCAAGGTTTTAGATTACTTACAGTGTGGAAACAGGCCCTTCGGCCCAACAAGTCCACACCCGACCCGCCGAAGCGCAACTCACCCATTCCCCTAAATTTACCCCTTTTACCTAACACTACGGGTAATTTAGCATGGCCAATTCACCTGACCTGCACATCTTTGGACTGTGGGAGGAAACCAGAGCACCCGGAGGAAACCCACGCAGACACGGGGAGAATGTGCAAACTCCACACAGTCAGTCGCCTGAGTCGGGAATTGAACCCAAGTCTCTGGCGCTGTGAGGCAGCAGTGCTAACCACTGTGCCACCGTGATGGAAAGGGAGAGTGAGGCAGTGGTTCAGTGTTAGTACTGCTGCCTCACAGTGCCAGGGACCTGGATTCACTTCCAGCCTGGGCAACTGTCGGTGTGAAATTTGCAAATTCTCCCCATGTCTGTGTGGATTTCCTCCCACAGTCTGAAGGTGTGCAGGTTAGGTGGATTGACTGTGCTAAATTGCCCATAGTGTCGAGGGATGTGTTGGCTAGGTGACTTAGCCAGGTTTAGTGCAGAATTACAGGGATTAGCTGGGGGTGGGGGTGAGTCTGGGTGGGATGCTCTTCAAAGGGGGTGTGTGTGGACTGAATGGGCCAAATGGCCTGCTTCTACACTGTAGGGATTCTATGAGTCAAGTGTAGCACGAGGTTCATGGGAGAGAGCATGAGGAAGGTTTTGTCGGGGACGTGGGAGATTTTTGGAGCTCAAGAATTAGGGGAGAGAGAAGTGGGGGCAGAACAGTAAGGGAGGGGAGAGGAAGTGAGTGTTTTGGGGGATGGAGTTGGTTTTTGGAGGACAGGGGAGAGAGGTTGAGCGGAAAGGGCAAGAGGATTGAGAGGGGAGGGAATGGGTGAGAGTGAGCCTGAGAGAGGAGATGGAGATAAATTAGGATCACGTACTTGAGAGGAGTGGGGAATGGTGATAGTGAGTGAGGCTCAGTGATGCAATGTGAGCGACAGTGTTGGTGGGAATGGTGAGTGATAGAAAGAGAGTGACAGTGGTGGTTAGTGTGGGATGATGGTGGGGAGAGGAGGCAATGATGGGATCAGAATGTTACTAATGGCGAGAGAGGATTAGTTAAGATGAGTGTGGTTGGTGTTTGTGAGGAGACTATGATGACGATGAGAAGGATTGGTGATGAGCAGAGAGCTGGGCAGTGCTGGTGAGAACATGAAACAGTCTTGGAGAGAGAAATAGGATGGTGATGGGCAGAGAATGACACTGTGTCGGGGGGAGAGAGATGATGATAGGGAGATAATGACAGTGTGCTGATGAGATGAATGAGATGGTGATGGTGAGGAATGAGATGGTAATTGGGAGAATGTGGTATTGTGCTTGGAAGAAGGAACTATAATGTTAGGGAGAGGGAGGGCAGAGATGGAGAGAGGAAGATGCTGATGTTGAGAGAGGGAACAGTGTTGGGGAGAGATGACCATGATGATGGAGCAAGGGAGATTACGTTTAGAAAAAGGGAACAGGATTGAGGAAAGGAGAGTTAGTTTTGGGGACATGACCCTCCATCACACTCTCTGTCCATCCTTCCACCCTCTTAGTCCCTGCCTCCCTTATCCTCTCCCTCTCTCTCCCCTTGCCCTCCATAGCTTTCTCCTCTTCCCTCACTCTCAATCTCTCTCCTTCCCTCGTTCTCGCGCTCTACCCCTCTCTTCCTATATGAATGTGGATTTATCAACTACTGGAAAATCTTCAGCTTAATGCCTGAATTCATCGAAGGATTCAAAGTCCAGGCTTCCAAAGTCATAGAATCATCCTGCAGAGAAGATGCTCTTTGTCCCATTGTGTCTGTGCTGCCGTATCGACACTAATCCTACTTCCCAGCATTTGGTCCATCGCCTTGAATGTTATGACATTTCAAGTTCTCATCCAAGTACTTTTAAAAGTTATGAGGTTTCCCGTTTTGACCATCCTCCTAGGCAGGACATTCCAGATGCCAACCATTTTGCTCAAAACCCTCTAAATCCTTTGCCCTTCACCTTAAAATAATGCTCCCTTGGTACTACCTCAACTAAGGGTAATAGCTGCTTCCACTTCACTCTCAATTTTATACACCTCCTCAAATCAAATCCTTCCTGAGCCAGCTCTGCTCCAAAGAAAACAACCTGAGCTTATTCAGACTTTCTACATTGCTAACCTCTTCCAACCAAGGTAGCCTTCTGGTGAATCACCTCTACACCCCCTCCAGTGCAATCACATTCTTCCTATAGTGTGGTGAGCAAAATTGCACTTAGCCTAACCAAAGATCTCTGCAACCTCAACATAACCTCCCTGCTCTTATAATCTATGCCATGACTAACAAAGGCAAATATCCCATGTGTCTTAATCACCTCTGCTGTTTTCAGGGAGCTATGGGCAAGTACCCCTGAGATTCCTTTGTTCTTCTAAGATTCCTGGTGATCTGAAATTCATTGAGCACTCTCTTGTCTTGTTATAAAGGTGGTGAGGAATTGTTTATACATGAGACAATAAACACTTCCCAAATCTATAGAATGCATTTGATAGACCAAGATGCTGTAAAACCATCTGTTAGTAATTAAAAGAACATTTAGGAAATCATAAATGAAGCTTAATGAAAGTATTCGCATGTAATGAGAACCTTGAAATTGAAGCTTTCATCAAATTCACTTGCACTTTCTTCTGCCTGCACTTGTTTCCTTTTGTGCAAGTGCAATAAGAATTTTTTTTTAAAAACTGCGATATTTAAAAATTCTGCACAAGCATCATAGTTTGGTTTTATTTGAATTTCTAATTGTTCAGTACACAGTGCTGATGACGGTATACCATATTGATGAGCTCACAAAGTATAGAAGGGCTGGCATGCGGGCTTTGATAAAGTCATGATACAAATTGTGATGAATGTCATTAGATGGCTATGTGTACACTGTGATGTCAGACTGCATATATGCATTTGAATTGTGTTAATCACACTCAATGTGCTTTATCATATTTGCACAATAAAAATTTTTTTGAACTGTCAACCGAAACTACCATTTGTTAAATTAAGGCTGCCTTGTGTAAATATACTGCAACAAACTAACACATCAGTTTACTCCATGAAATATGAACAGTACCTGTAGCAACATGTCTTAGAGGTCAGCTGTGCTGAGAGAGTTGAAATATTATATAATGATACAAAGAGTGACATAAAATCTTCTTTGTAGAAACTTAGAAGAACATTTTCCCACAGCGGGGGCCAATCACCACTCCTATATAAATGATTTAATCAGCTTCCTGTTAGTTCTTACATTTGACATGTTTCCAATTACAGCATATTGTGTTTCCCATGCCATATAGAAACAATTATTGCACGTCCAGTTATCTGTTGTTTTGGAATTTAGGTGACAATGACAAGAACCTAATTAATATCAATGCCCAGTCATTGTCAGGTTGTTTTGTGAATCATATAGAGCTAGATTTTTAGCTCCATCAATAGCTGGGATCAGAGTGGAAGAGAATTAACAACCAGTACGCCCTACTGTTCAGCATGCTGGTTCCCTGGCTCCAGATCTGCAACAAGATCTGGACAATATCCAAATTTGGGCTGACAAGTGGCAAGAGACTAAAGTGAGGACTGCACATGCTGGAGGTCAGAGTCAAGATTTGAGTGGTGCTTGAAAAGCACAGCAGGTCAGGCAGCATCGGAGGAGCAGGAAAATCAACGTTTCGGGCAAAAGTCCTTCATCAGGAATGAGGCAGGGAGCCTCTGGGGTGGGGAGATAAATGGGAGGGGAGGATGGGGTTGGGGAGAAAGTAGCTAAGAGTACAATAGGTGGATGGAGGTGGGGATGAAAGTGATAGGGGAGAGTGGAGAAGATAGGTGGGAAAGGAGATTGTCATGAGGACGGTGCTGAGCTGGCAGGTTAGAACTGGGGTAAGGTAGGGGGAGGGGAAATGAGGAAACTGGTGAAGTCCACAGTTGATGCCCTGGGGTTGAAGTGTTCCGAGGCAGAAGATGAGGCGTTCTTCTTCCAGGCGTCGGGTGGTGAGGGAGTGGCAGTGAAGGAGGCCCAGGACCTGCATGTCTTTGGCAGAGTGGGAGAGGGAGTTGAAATGTTCGGCCACGGGGCGGTGGGGTTGATTGGTGCGGGTGTTTGGAGATTTTCCCTAAACTGCTCTGCGAGAAGGCGTCCAGTCTCCACAAAGTACAGGGGACTGTATTGGGAGATTTGGATACAATAAATGACATTGGTGGATGTGTGGGTGAAACTTTGATGGATGTGGAAGGCTCCTTTGGGGCCTTGGATGGAGGTGAGGAGGGAGGTGTGGGTGCAGGTTTTTGCAATTCTTGCGGTGGCAGGGGAAGGTGCCAGGAAGGGAGGGTGGGTTGTTGGAGGGCGTGGACCTGACCAGGTAGTCATGGAGGGAATGGTCTTTGTGGAAAGCGCATAGGGGTGGGTAGGGAAATATATCCCCGGTGGTGGGGTCTGTTTGGAGGTGGTGGAAATGTTGGCAGATGATGCAGTTTATGTGGAGATTGGTAGGGTGGAAGGTGAGAACCAGGGGGAGTGTTGTCCTTGTTGTGATTGGAGGGCTGGGGTTTGAGGGACACGGATGAGATGTGTTGAAGGGCATCTTCAACCACATGGGAAGGGAAATTATGGTCTATGAAGAAAGAGGCCATCTGGTGAGTTCTGTGGTGGAACAGTCCTCCTGGGAGCAGATATGGCGGAGGCGGAAGAATTGGGAATACAGAGTAGCACTTTTGCATGAGGTAGGGTGGGAAGAGGTGTAATCCAGGTAGCTGTGGGAGTTGGTGGGTTTGTAAAAATGTCAGTGTTAAGTCGGTTGTCATTGATGGAGATGGAGAGGTCCAGGAAGGGGAGGGAGGTGTCAGAGATGGTCCAGGTGAATTTAAGGTCGGGGTGGAATGTGTTGGTGAAGTTGATGAACTGCTCAACCTCCTCGTGGGAGCAGGAAGTGGCGCCGATGCAGTCATCAATGTAGTGGAGGAAGAGGTGGAGAGTGGTGCCGATGTAACTACGGAAGATGGACTGTTCTACGTAGCCGACAAAAAGACAGACTTGGCTGGGGCCCATGTGGGTGCGCATAGCTACCCCTTTTGTCAGGAGGAAGTGAGAGGATTCAAAGGAGAAATTGTTAAGTGTGAGGACCAGTTCAGCCAAATGAATGAGAGTGTCAGCGGAAGGATACTGGCGGGGAACCCTTGTTGTTTGTATTACATATAAATGATTTGGAGGAAAATGTAGTTGGCATGATGAGTAAGTTTGCAGCCAACACAAAGATTGGGGGAGCTGTGGATAGTGAGGAGGATTGCCAGAGAAAGCAGGATATAGATAGGGTGGAGACTTGGGCAGCAAAATGACGAATGGAAGTCAATCCAGGCAAATGCAATTTGATGTATTTTGGAACATATAATGCAGGAGGGAAATAGATAATAAATAGCAGAAAGCATGGTAACATCAACATACAAAACAATCTAGGCAAGAAGGAACCAAGATGGCAGCGATCTAGGACGATTGCATTGCAGAGCTCCACCTCACATTACAAGTGTGACTAACTGCTAACCTGCCCAACCTGGACCATTGCAATATCCTGGAACTCTGGAAAGGTCCTGAAGCCCCAGGAAACTTTGAAAAATTAACTTGCCGGAGAAGAGAGGAGGAGCATCTAATGCCGGACCCGTGGCCTAACCTGCTGGATCCTTGGACTTGATTTCCTATCAGGCCCTGATGAAGGAGCTCATGAAATCTCACGAGATGTTGGATAAGTAGATAGAGGAGAAGCTGGCCTCGATCTCTATCATGCTGCAGAAGCATGAACAGCAGCTGGGAGACCTGGAAAAAAGGATGGATGAGGTTGCACACAGAGTCATAGTGGTGGAAGCTGATTCCAGTTCCTCCAAGAATAGGATCCAAGCCCTGGAGATGCAGGTCCGTAATTTGCGTGTCCAAGTGGATGATGTTGAGAACAGCGGCAGGAGAAAAAATATTTGGATTGTCAGTCTGCCTCAGGGTAAGGAAGGTGAACGGCCGGGGGATTTTATTGAGGACTGGTTGCCGAAATTCCTTAACTTGGAGGCTGGCATGAGAGGCTTGAAGATTGACAGGGCTCACTGGGTCACGGTGCTGAGATCAGGTCTGGGTCAATGTCCTCGTCCTCTCCTGGCGCAGTTTCATCACTATAGAGACAAGGAGAGAATGGTGGAAGCTTCCAGAATCCAAGGGAAGGAGCCGAAGGCCCTCATTTACCAGGGCTCTAAGAACATGTTCTTCCAGGACTTCTCAGTGGCTGTGATTTAGAAAAGAAAATCCTATGACGGTGTCAAGAGAAGATTGAGGGAGCTTGGGATCTGGGATACTCTGAGGTATCCGGCGGTGTTTCGTATCACCTTAGATGGATCTGTATATCTTTTTGACACGTCGGAGAAGGTAAGAGACTTTGTGGGAAAAACCTAATCTGAACAATTTAGTATGTACAAATAATAATGTTATTTGAGTATGTCTTTCTTTTTAAAACAGAGGAAGTCCAGTTGGAGCTTTCTTTTCCCTTTTTATTGGTAATAATTGGCTTTAAATTATGTTTGGCAGTGGTTAAGATGTGTATTTTCAATTTCTAAGTTAAGTTATACAAAAGGATGGGTGGGATATTTACCTCTTTTTTTCTCTAAAAACAAGTTTTTCTTTATTCATATTGCTATTCCTTGGTGTATTTTTTTTTCTGCTTGTGTTTGCAGTGTGGCTCATAGCTGGGAGGAGGGAAAATGATTGGGATGGCTCGATGCCTACATATGGGCAGATTGGGATGAGTAGTTTTGGCAGAGGTTGAGTTCTCCTATTCAGTGCCATTTGTGTTTTATATGTTGGTTTGTTTTTTTGGTTTTTGTTGTATACAGTCTTTGGTAGTTTTGTAGGTTTGTTAAATGTATTCGTTTTAGTTTATATAGTTTTTAGATTCAATGGATCATGTGACATTAAGGCTCAGCGATTTGTGGTTGGAATTCCTCCTCTCTGGAATTTAAACGTTACTGCAGAAGGTTATGGCTAATGACTTGATTAAATTGTGTACCTGGAATATCAAGGGGAGTCACCCACCAATTAAGAGGAAGAAGGTACTTTTGAGTCTTAGAAAGGAGAAGGTGGATATTGCTTTGTTACAGGAGACACACTTGAATGATAGGGAGCATTTGAATTACTTTTCATCATTTATTACCAGAAGTAATGGAGTGGCTATATTCGGTAGGAGAAATCTCCCATTTAAGTTACTAGAGTGTGTTAAAGATACATGGGAGGTTTTGTAATTCTCAAAGCCCTGATAAATGGGGAAGAATGTGGTGTTTTAAATGTTTATTGCCCTCTAGCCCATCCCCTCAAATTTTTGGTAGATGTGTTTTCTAAACTGATCAGTCTTGAGTCCCAGCACATCATTATAGGGGGAGATTTTACCTGTCTCATGGATCCCACAGTAGACAGGTTGCCCAAAGGCCCCTCAATACCTTTCTGCACAAACTAAAAGAGTTAGTGGTTCTGTGTGTGGAGGTAGGGTTGGTTGATGTCTGAAGGCGTCTCCACCCTACAGGCAGGGATTTTACATTTTTTTCCAATCCACACAGGTGTGACACCAGGATTGATTGGTTGCCTGTGGACACTCTGGACTTGGTGGCATCTTGTATGATTGGTAATATTACCATCTGCGATCATGCTCCAGTATATCTGTTGGTTAAGATTAAGGATGTTACAGTGGGTTCGAGGCACTAGCGAATGGATCCCTTTATCTTCAAGGATAATAAGTTTGTGGAGTACTTCTCTTGGAAATTTCGGGCATTCCTAGATATTATCTCAGGCTCAGTTAGTAGCCCATCCATCCTTTGGGAAACTGCCAAAACCTATGCTGGGGGTTAGTTATTTCCTACTCTGCCAGTAGGAAACGGCAGAAGAGTGATCAGCAATGTCTCTCAAAGCACAGTTGAAGGCAGCCGAGAAGGCTTACTTTGACAGGCCCTCATTGGTCAAGCTATAGAGGGTTACGGCGCTGCAATATGCATTGAATTCCATGCTCACGCAGACAGCAGAGAAGGAGCTTACTTTTGCAAATCAAAGGTTATATTAGCATGGTGACAGGCTAGGCAAATACTTAGCATATCTCTCCAGAAAAAGGAGTGCCCCTCAAGCCATTCCGGCGATTCGGAAAGAGTCTGGGAACCTAACATGTGACTCCAAAAGATTAATGTGGCATTTCAGAGATCTTACTCTAAGTTATACCAATCTGAGGGTTGTGAGGAGGGACGAGGCAAAATGGAATGTTTTTAAGGATCTGGAGCTCCCGGTCATGATCCCTGAGGAACAGTCTTTTCTCAATGCCCCCTTATCAGAGCAAGCAGCTTCAGAGTAGAAAGCAATCCCAGTGAATTCTATAAGAAATTTCTAAACAGACTGCCAGGCCCAATGCTCAAGATGTTTAATGACTTATAGAGGCATGATTGTCTCCCGCCATCTCTCAGAGAGGCCAATCTTTCGCTTATTCTTAAAAAAGGGAAGGTCTCGGAGGACTGTGCTTCGTAAAGGCCTATTTCACTTTTCAACGTGACTATAAAATCCTCTCTAAGACTCTCGCGATAAGGCCGGAGACTGTGTTACCTTCTATTGTTAAAGAGGATCAGATGGGCTTCATAAAGGGCCGCAGGTCCTCCAATAATGTTAGGAGGCTGCTTAACAGTAGGTCAACAACAGTCAGCACAGGGATTGGTGATTTCTCTAGATGCAGAGAAGGCGTTTGACTGAGTTGAATGGCTGTATCTTTTCTATATTTTGGAGCAGTTAATTTTGGGTGAAGTCTTTATACGATGGGTAAGGTTCTCTACAGTTACCCTCTTGCTGCGCTTATCAACAATGGGTGCGATCAAGCAATTTTAACATTTTTAGGGGTAGGCAGCAGGGCTGTCCCCTTTTGCCACCGCTTTTTACGTTGGTGATTGAACCATTAGTGAGGCCATTCGTGGGGATCCTAATTTATCAGCTCCTGAAATGCGATCAAAATTACATAAGATTTCATTGTATGCTGACGATATCCGAATTTTTTTGTCAAATCTAGCAGTTTCAGTGCCTCGCCTGATACAATGTATCTGCGCATTTGGTGCCTTTTCGGGGTACAAGATTAATCTTGCAAAATCAGAGGCGATGCCTATGAGTGGTCTTCCAAAGGTGCTTGGTCTTGAGGGCGAATATCGTTTCCCTTTTAAGTAGTCAGAGCGGGGTTTTATGTATTTGGGCATATTCAATACTCCAGTTCTAGATTGGCTGTTCAAAGCCAATTTTGTTCAATTATTTGACAATATCCAACAAGGCCTTCAAAAATGGGAGGCGTTTCTGGTCTCATGGTTGGGTCGGATGGCATTTATTAAGATGAATATTCTCCTCCATTTGTTAAACCCTATATGGATGCCCCCCCCCTGATTTTCAATAAATAAACTTTCAGGAGACTGAACGGCTGGTTCAGCTCCTTTATTTGGCATTGTAAGTGGCCCCTCATTAAATTAGCTAAAATGCAATTGCCTCACAGATTGGGGATAGTGGACCTTCCGGACATTAAAATCTACTAACTAAGCTTGCTTTTATCTTATGTGAGTGATTGGGCCTGTGGGGACCCTCTTTCAATATGGTTAGATATCGAAGCCTCCCAGGCAAGATGGACCCTTACTAGTTTGTTGTTTCTAGACAAAATGAGGACAGTTAGGGAATATTGCCATAACCCAATAGTTATCAATATTGTTAAAGCATGGAGGGCATTTCGGCAGAGAGAAGGCAATATTGGCAAAACATCTTCTTTTACACCTATGCCGGGCTTTGAACCGGGGTGATGGATTCAGGATTCAAACATTGGGCAGCTAGGGGTATATCTTACATGGGAGAGTTATTTGAGGGAGACACAATATGTCCTTTGATCAGTTAGCATGGAAATACGAGTCATCTAACAGGGACCTCTTGCATTTTTTTCAAATTAAGGATTTTATTCAAAAAATGACTACACTTTTGATTGATCCCTACAACTCCAACATAGAGAGGAGGGTGCTTTCTGTCAGCACTTCATATCATCAATATGGGAAGGTGGGGGGAGAGGTGCCCCCTCAAATGCATTCGATCGACTCTGCAGTGTGTGGGAGATGCTTGGTGTTGAAGTCACCTCAGAGCCATAAGAAAATATTTGGGAAAATGCCAAAGGCCAGAACGTTGCTAAAGATATCAGTTTGCAATAGGACCCATGCTTTACAGTTGAAGATTCTCCACAGGGTCCACTTGGCTCTGGACTGTTTATCAAAATTTAAACCAGGGGTATCTTCTGCATGTCCCAAGTGCAAGCTCTGTATGGGCACTCTTACCCACAGTCTCTGGTCTTGTTATAGGCTTCAAATATACTGGAGCACTGTGGCAGGTGCAATGGAGAGGACTTTGGGGGTAAGGATGGAGAAGGACCCGATCTCTCTTCTTCTTGGCCTGCCCAGTGTGTTCCCTGCAGATGCACATAAGAAAAAACTTCAATATCCTCACTTTCTGTGCAAGAAAGAATATCTTGCTCGGTTAGATGTCCAAAAATCCCCATTTGTACATGAGGGCAGTTGGATTTTTTAAAACTTTTTTTGTGTTTTTTTTTGTATAGTTTTGTAATTGTTGTAATATTTTAAAAATCTATTTTTTCAATAAAAATATATTTTTAAAAAAATGCTGACATGCTTGCCTTCATTGGTCATTGCAAAGAGTATATAAATAGGCAAGTCATGTTGCAACTGTATAAAATTTTAATTAGGCCACATGTAGAATATTGTGTACAATTCTGGTCAGCACACTACAGACAGTTCTGGGATAATGCTTACTTTGGCAGTGTGATTTGGCTATAACGTTGCTAAAGAATTAAGGAATGGTATTTTCGAGAACGCTTACCTCCATTGCCAATAACATGATTCCAGCATGCGCTTCTTTCATGCCTGTCTTTCTGTGTGTGCATCCATGTTTGTGCTGTTCTGCGCACGTGCAATGTCAGTGCCCGTCGTCATACACTGATGTCAGCTGCGGACAGAGCAGCTTTCTGTGAGATGTTCTGTATAGAGAGCAGCTTCCTTACATTTTTAAATGTACTGTGTTTAGTTTACTTTTGTTTTGTTAATAAATATGATTTCAACTTTCATTCAGGCTGTGCTATACTTTGCATTAGACTTTTGGGTGATTTTTGAGCGATCGTGTTACTTTTAAAATAGAGATCAGGAGAATTTGTTTTCCTCTCTCAGAGGGTTATGGGTCTTTGGAATTCTCTGCCTCAGAAAGAAGTGGAGGCAGAATCTTTGGAGGTTTTAAAGCAGAGGTTTGTGATGAGCAAAGAGGTGAAAAGTTATCATGAACATACAATAATGTAGAGTTGAGATTAAAATCAATTCAGTCGTTACCTTCTTGAATGGTGGAGTAGGCTCAAATGGCCAAAAAGCTTACTCCTGTTCTTAACCAAAACCAGATGTTGCTGAAAAAGTTGAGCATGTCTGGCAGCATCTTTGAAGAGAAATCAGAGTGAACGTTTGGGGTCAGGTGACCCTTGCTCAGAACTTCTGTTTTTGTTTCTGATTTACAGCATCCTCAATTCTTTCCATTTTTACTCCTATTCTTAATTTGTATGTAACTGACAGTCTTGTTACAGCAACTGATCAAAACTCCAAAGTACTTATGGATAGCTTTTAGTTTTAATTCCAAGATGTGCCTTTTAAGAAGAAGAACTGTGATTAGAACCAAAGCTGATGTTATTCAGTGACTGCCAAAGTCTTCTGAGAAGTCCATGAAATGTCACTCTGAAATGTGTTAGGGAAACTTCAAGCAGGTGAGAGACTTAGCAAGAAGAGATAACAAGTGGGCTGATTACCTCCCTGTCTCAGGAGAAAGTCAATACTGCAGTCTGATGTGTTTAACCTTCCAGGAATGTACAATAAAAAGGCGTTAAAAACTGACTACAGCACTAGCCTGTGTTTTATTGTCTGGATGTGCTAATATGTGGACTAGAGTGCTGTGAAGACCACAGCCTTGAGAACAGACAATATGAACACCCTTGAACTGTAGGTAAAACAAAGGGAAAAGCTTTCTTTTACTCTGAATGCTGGAATTCAGTGAATGTCAAAAGGTATCAGAACCACAAAACTTCCACCAACCTGCAAAACCAAGAATCACAAAATCGACTGCTCAACTGCCAACATCAATATTATTGTTGACATCCAGTGATTATGACAACATCACAGTACCTACTGTTAATAAACAATTCATAGATTGATCTGTGTAATTCTTTAACTTTTGTTTTTTTTGGACTTGCTGCTTACTTCTACTGTGTGAGTGTATGTTGGACTCCTTTTTCTTCTCACATTTAGCAGTTAATAAATTTGCTGACTTTGTTAATCCAGGAAAACCTGGTTAAATTAACTGGAGAAGTAGAAGGGGGAAGGACCTGGCATCCTGGGTGTGGTGTGAGATGGTGGGAACAGTCAGTCAGGCAAGATAAGAAAATGAGGAACTTAAAGGGCAGAGCCCATAGTGCTGAAATGTCTATTTCAGCTGTTGGCTGGCAGAGTCCTTATAGGGCTTTGAGTTCACCCAGAGGAAATGGTCAGCTTAGCCTGCAAGTTCAACATTGTTCCAAGGTATGGCAAGTTCAAAATTGACATGAATATTCAATTAATAGTGAATTCAAAAATACCTGACTGTTTTTTTCCACAATAAAATAATGTCTCTATTTTCTGTGTGATTATCAAACTGTAAGCCAACATGAGGTGTGCCAGTACTAGCTGTCTGACTGAGTTCATCTCATCAAATAATGGTGACACACAGGAGTAAAAGTGAAACCAATGAAATGTGAAATATTTACAAATGACATTTAAATTTGAAAAAGACTATGTCAACTTTGTGCTGTCAATAAATCATAGGTTAATTGTAGCAACATTGTGATCGTGTTGAACAACTTCCCTGTTCATAGCAAACACATACCTGCTCAACTGTAGACCAATGGCAGATTAAACTACTAAAAATCCTCCCTGAGTGTGTGTTAAATTTAGTTGTAATTGCATGGGAAATAGCAAAATGCAAAGGATTGCAAGTGGCACCCTTTAATTGCTGCATTACTACATTTTTCATTGTGTAAGTCTCACCTGCCCAAGAACTGGTCCCAATGTCTCAGAAATTGGAAGCTCCCCTCCTTCACCATCTCTCCAGCCATGTGTTCATTTGCTCTATTCTCTTATTTCTAATATGTTGCACTGGGCATAATCCTGATGTTGCTGCCTTTGAAGTCCTGCATTTAAACCCGTTCCTAAACCTCTAACATCTACTTTTAAGACCAGTTCTCCCTTCTTACCTATGTTTTTGATAGCGATATAGACCATGCCTTCTGCCCATTCATTCACTCCCAATAAGAATATTCTGCAGCTACTCAGTGACATTCTTGATTGTGGATTTAGGGAGGCAGCAAACCATCCTGGAGCAGTATCTTTGGCTGTAGAAATGCTGAAACGTGTTTCCATTCCAAATCCCAGCAGCTACTGGAAGGAACTGGTGATAATACAGCCAAAAATCTCCTGCATAGCAATAGTGGGATTGGGCAGAATAACTCTCCTCATCTCCAATCAAATGATTTTCTGCTTTATCTGTAAATTGATTACTTATTTATGTCATTGATATTGTTAGATCTGATGTCAATCACACTCTCTAAACTGAAGACCACATTCATCCATTTCTCATTATTATGTCTCATTTTTCCCATTAGTAAAAGTTCCCATTGCCCCGTGATTTTGGATAACTTCTGGAACTTTTTTTTTGCTTTTAGTGTGGCAATCATCTTTTTGTAGGTAATTGTCTGGTCAGAAGATGATATGCAAGCTTACATTTATGATCAAAACTTTATTAACAGAATAGATTGTGGTGATCTATTTAGAGCGCTAATGGGATATGAATAAGATAAATTAAACGAGTACCATCCCATCACTTCTCAAAAACCCATTCATAGTGCTTCTGGGAGTGTTCCAGGAATTTCTTTTTGGCTCTTTAAAAAAGCGTCGTTCATGAAGTGCTGGCATCATTAGCTCGGCCAGCATTTTTTGCTGACCATTATTTACCCTTGAAAATGAGCCACCTTCTTTAACTGCTGTTGTCTTTGACATGTTGGTACACCCTCCTGTACTTTGAAGGTGATATTTTATCTTAATATGTCTGTTGAATAAGTTTATTGTTGTTGTCAGATCCAGTCAGGGATAGTCCTGCAATTGAGTGCTAGAAAGAACACCTAGCCTTGCCAGAATTTGGGGAAAGGATAAAAGTTAAACTATAGTTATATCAGTTAAAGAAGAAAGTATGTCAGCATTCCCTCTCCCCTTCTGTATCATAATGTAGTTCAGTTTCTTCTTTTCAGGGCACTTTATGTTTAGTTTAATTACCTCTTCTCCAAACAAGGAGTGTGACCTGGTACCTGGCCTCTCAATATCTTGTTTGTTGAGTATTTATGAAGGAATATCCTGACTTTCTCCTCTTCCCTGTACTTTGGATGGAACCTCACTTTCTGTTGATCCATGGAAGTGATCCTTTGGATCTACGCACTCTGTAAGTTCTTCATTCAGGATTTTCGGCGACAAATATACATCGTGTCCATCTGAGTGTAGACCACAGAAGACATTTAAGTGTAAACTGTTCTGATTCCCGACAGGGTTTATTTCTTGAGGAGTTTTCACAGAGAAATTGGAATTAGAATTACATTTTATTGTCATATGTACACAAATACAAGGATACAGGAGTACAGTGAAAAGTATTCAATATTGCCATTCCTGGTGCCATCTTAAGTACAAAGGTACATGGGTACAAAATCTTAGGTATGAAGGAGAAAAATAAGGAAATAAAGTTAAAAATTCAACAGTGAGGCAGCAGGAGTGGTGAGAACACGGACCATGGGGCTGCTGGGAAGGTAAATGTTCCTGTAACTTTATTTAGCAGTCATTTTATTAGATGGTTTCTAGACACACCCCCCTCCCCCCAACACACACACACACACACACACACACTTCTCCCCCAAGCCCCCCAATAGCAGCAGAGACACAGAGGAGCAGATTGGGAGGCAGATTTTGGAAAGGTGCAGAAGTAACAGGGTTGTTGTCATGGGTGACTTTAACTTCCTAATATTGATTGGAACATTCTTAGTTTGAATGGAGCAGTTTTTGTCAGGTGTATCCAGGAAGGTTTCTTGACACAATATGCAGATAGACCGAGTAGAGGGGAGGCCATGTTGGTTGGGTGCTTGGCAACAAAGAAGGCAAGGTGTCAGATCTCTCAGTGGGAAAGCATTCCAGTGATAGTCACCACATGTCCCAGACCTTTATTATACTATGGTCATGAAGAGGGATAGGAGCAGACGGTTGGGAAAGTATTTAATTGAGGGAGGGGGATTTGCAATTATATTAGGCAGGAACTGGGGCATTAAGTTGGGAACAGATGTTCTCATGAAAATGCACGACAAATGTGGAGGTTGTTTGGAGAGCACTTGCTTATAGTGCTGGACAGGTTTGGCCCACTGAGGAAGGGATGGTAGTTGAAAGAACCTTGAGTGACAAGGGATGTGAAAAATCTAGTCATGAGGAAGATGAAAACTTACTTAATGTTGAGGAGGCAAGAATCAGACAGGGCTCTAGAGAGTTACAAGGTAGCCAGGGAAGGGACTGAAGAATGGGCTTAGGAAAGCTATAAAGGGGCATGAGAAAGCTTTAGCAGGTAGGATTAAGGAAAACCCTAAGGCATTCTACACTTATGTGAGGAACAAGTTGGTGGCCAGAGTGAGGGTAGGCATGATTAGAAATAATGGAGGGAACTTGTGCCTGCAGTTGGAGGAGGTAGGGGAGGTCCTTAATGAATGCTTTGCTTCAGTATTCGCTACTGAGAGGGACCTTGTCATTTGTGTGGACAGCATGAAACAGGCTGATGTGCTCGAACAGTTTGATGTTAAGAAGGAAGATGTGCTGAAAATTTTGAGAAATGTAAGAATAGATAAGTCCCCTGGGCCAGATGGGATATATCCTGATTACTACAGCTAGCTAGGAAAGAGATTTCAGTGCCTTTGACGATGATCTTTGCATCATCACTGTCCACTAGAGTAGTGCCAGATGATTGGAGGGTGACAAATGTTATTCCATTGTTCAAGAAAGGGAATAGGGATAATCCTAGGAATTATCGACCAGCCAGTCTTACATCTGTGGTGGGCAAATTATTGGAGAGGATTCGGAGAGACAGGATTTATGATTACTTGGAAAACCATAGTTTGATTAGAACTAGTCAACATGGCTTTGTGAGGAGCAGGACTGCCTCACAAGCTTTATTGAATTCTTTGAGGATGTGACAAAACACAGTGATGAAGTTAGAGCAGTGGGTATGGTGTAAATGGATTTTAGCAAGATGTTTGATAGGGTTCCTTATGGTAGACTTATTCTGAAAATAAGGAGGCATGGGATACAGGGATATTTGACTATCTGGATACAGAATTGGCTGGCCCATAGAAGACAGAGGGTGGTTGTAGATCAAAAGTATTCAGTTTGGAGCTAGATGACCAGTGATGTTCCGCAGTGATCTGTTTGGGGACCTCTGCTTTTTGTGATTTTTTTTCTAAATGCCTTGGATAAGGAAGTGGAAGTGTGGGTTAGTAATGACACAAACGTTGTTGGAGTGGTGGAGAGGGTGGAGGGCTTTTATAGGTTGCACCGGGACATTGACAGGATGCAGAACTGGGCGTACGGGTGGCAGATAGAAAAGTGTGAAGTGGTTCACTTTGGAAGGTCAAATTTGAATGCAGACTACAGGGGTAAAGGCAAGATTCTTGGCAATGGGAAGAACAGAGGGATTTTGGGTTCCATGTCCATAGGTCCCTCAAGGTTGCCACCAAGTTTACGGAGTTGTTAAAAAAAAGTACGATGTGTTGGCTTTCATTAGCAAGGGGAATTGAGTCGTGAGGTTATGTTGCAGCTGTATAGAGCCCTGGTTAGACCAGTCTTGGAATATGGTGTTCAGTTCTGATCATCATTATGGGAAAGACGAGAAAGCTTTCAAGGGGTGCAAAGGAGATTTACCAGGATGCTGCCTGGACTGGAGAGAATGTCTTACGAAGAAAGATTGAGAGAACTGGGGCTTTTCTCATTGGAGCAAAGAAGGCTGAGAGGCAACTTGATAGAAGTGTATGTGATGATGAGAGGCATTGATAGAGTGAATAATCAGAGACTTTTTTCCCAGAAATGGCAATCACATGGGGGCATAATTTTAAGGAGATTGGAGGATGGTTTAGGGGAGATGACAGAAGTCCTTCTTTACACAGAGAGTGGAGGGTGCATGGAAAACACTGCCAGTGATGCTGGTAGAATCATGTACATTAAGGACATTTAAGCAACTCTTGGATAGGTACACGGATAATAGTACAATGAAGGGTATGCAGGTTAGTTTTTATCTTAGAGTAGGATAAAATGTCGGCACAGCATCAAGGGCTGAAGGACCTTTATTGCGCTGGACTGTTCTATGTTCTAGTAAAATCCTTCTTAGTATGAAGTAGAAAAATAAAGAAATAAAGTTAGTAGTTCAACATGAGAGTCCCTTCTTAAATGCTTAACCATGCTGGGCTTGCACTCCCCACAAGAGTTTGACCCTCTCTGCTTTTGACTCTGCAATTGCCGATGCTACAGTTGCTGGGATACTTCGTGCTCACTCACATCCGCCTTCGGCTTGCTCTCCGGCTGTCACCCATGCTCTCCCATTTCTCTTTCACTGGTTAGATGTCCTTCGCTTTAGGCTCGCTCTCTCATTCTCCCTCATGATTCCCTTAGTAAATGTTTATTAGGTGTTCTGTCCCAGATATGGTAGGTTTTCTTTCAGTTGCGAAGCTTCTTTCTAATGCACATCTTTTCCCTTTCACTGTGTCAAGTGCCATCATCAGCCAGCATTCCCTTACAATTTGGAAATCTCTTCACAAATTCTTCTGACTTATTATCTATTTTTCTTTCAAATTTGTCCTTAGTAAGGTGTTCAACAAGGTGCCCCATGGGAGACTGGTTAGCAAGGTTAGATCTCATGGAATACAGGGAGAACTAGCCATTTGGATTCAGAACTGTCTCAAAGGTAGAACACAGAGAGTGGTGGTGGAGGTTTGTTTTCAGATTGGAGGCCTGTGACCAGTGGAGTGCCACAAGGATCGGTGCTGGGTCCACTACTTTTTGTCATTGATATAAATGATTTAGATATGAACATAAGAGGTATAGTTAGTAAGTTTGCAGATGACACCAAAATTGGAGGTGTAGTGGACAGTGAAGAAGTTTACCTCACATTACAACAGGATCTTGATCAGATGGACCGATGAGCTGAGAAGTGGCATATGGAGTTTAATTTAGATAAATGCAAGGTGCTGCATTTTGGGAAAGCAAATCTTAGCAGGACTTATACACTTAATGGTAAGGCCCGAGAGAGTGTTGCTGAACAAAGAGACCTTGGTGTGCAGGTTCCTAGCTCCTTGAAAGTGGAGTTGCAGTAGATAGGATAGTGAAGAAGATGTTTGGTATGCTTTCCTTTATCGGTCAGAGTATTGAGTATAGGAGTTGGGAGGTCATGTTGCAGCTGTACAGGACATTGGGTAGGCCACTGTTGGAATATTGCATGCAAATCTGGTCTCCTTCCTATTAAAAGGATGTTGTGAAACCTGAAAGGTTTCAGAAAGATTTATAAGCATATTGCCGGGTTTGGAGAATTTGAGTTATAGGGAGAGGTTGAATAGGCTGATGCTGTTTTCCCTGGAGCTTTGAATGCTGAGCGGTGACCTTATAGAGGTTTATAAAGTCATGAGGGGCATAGGGATAACTAAACAAAGTCTCTTTTCTGGGGTGGGGGAGTCCAGAACTAGAGGGCATAGCTTTAGGATGAGAGGCGAAACGTATAAAAGAGATATAAGGAGCAACTTTTTAATGCAGAGGGTGGTACGTGTGTGGATTGAGCTGCCTGAGGAAGTGGTGGAGGCGAGTACAAGTGCAACATTTAAAAGGCATCTAGAGGGTATATGAAGGGTTTGCAGGGATATGGGCTGGGTGCTGGCAGGTGGGACTAGATTGGGTTGGGATATTTGGTTGGCATGGATGAGTTGGACTGAAGGGTCTGTTTCCATACTGTACATCTCTATGACTCTTCAGATGTGATTATGTTCAGCTTCCCTCATGTCTCTTTCTGCTGATTTATGGTTGCTTTTCTTAAGAGTGGTTGGAATGTTCACTGAAAAGCAGTGTTCAATTTAAGCTATTGTTTTCTTTGTTCCTAGTTTTAGCAAAGAGCTGTGTTATGACACAGTGTGGTGTCGGGGCAGCACAACCAACATAAATTGACATCCTAATTTAATATAAGAATTACATGATAGAATTCTATTATGTTAGAATTCTATTGTATTGTACAGAAATAATAAATGTGAACACAAAATGAACAAAATGAGCACAAATAAACAACTTGTTAATTCCTGATATTGTCCTACAAAAGGCTCATGGAATTGAAGTGATACTCTGAAGAATCTTTCTTCTGTGATTAAGCTACTATTGACTCCATTACTTGAAGTTGGTCTTTGCAATCTGGTATGTTTTGGTATAAGCTTCATCACTCCTATTTGATCAGATAATCTGAATTTAGGTATGTGTGAGGAAAAGGTCTTGAATAGTGATCTCCACCAAGTGGGTAGGCTTAACACAAATTGTGTGTATTTTGTTTAGGAGTGTGAAGATATATTAGAGAATAGGAATATCTTAATCATTAATGCCATTGCCAAGAAGCTACAGGCAAAGGTAAATCGACTATTAGGATGTCTTTACAGGATAATCCATAAACTTACTTTTATACTGCACTTGGTTAGACTTCATTATTTTATTCAGTTTTATTCCTTTCACGAGTGGAGCACAGGAGCAGGCCTGAAACAGAAATGGTGGCCAGGAAACTCGGTAGCAGTCAACTGGAAGGTCAGGGTCAGAACATGAGTCTTCACAAAGCAGTCACCCAGTTTGCGATTTGTCTCTCAAATGAAGGTGACAGAGTTGAATTTCCAGAAGGCATTTAATGATGTGCTACACCAAATGTTACTGCACAGAATAAGAACTCATGCTGTAGGGGGTGACATATTAGCATGGCCAGATAAGTCATTAGCTAACTCAGTTAGGACCAACCAACCCAACCACCCCGTGGCTCAACACTTTAACTCCCCCTCCCACTCCACCAAGGACATGCAGGTCCTTGGACTCCTCCATCGCCAGAACATAACAACACGACAGTTGGAGGAAGAGCGCCTCATCTTCCGCCTGGGAACCCTCCAACCACAAGGGATGAACTCAGATTTCTCCAGTTTTCTCATTTCCCCATCCCCCACCTTGTCTCAGTCGATTCCCTTGAACTCATCACCGCCCTCCTAACCTGCAATATTCTTCCTGACCTCTCCGCCCCCCACCCAACTCCGGCCTATCACCCTCACCTTGACCTCCTTCCACCTATCACATCTCCATCACCCCTCCCCCAAGTCCCTCCTCCCTACCTTTTATCTTAGCCTGCTGGACACACTTTCCTCATTTCTGATGAAGGGCTTGTGCCCGAAACGTCGAATTTCCTGTTCCTTGGATGCTGCCTGACCTGCTGCGCTTTAACCAGCAACACATTTTCAGCTCAGTTAGCTGGATGGCTGGTTTGCAATGCAGATTGACAGGAATAGCATACTTAGTGTCTGTATTGGCTGAGGTTACTGTGAAGGTCACACCTTCTCAACCTCATCTGAGATGTGGTGACTCTCAGGTTAAACCACCACCAATCACCTCTCTCTTATGAGAGAGGAGTCCAATGATCCTCTGGGACAATGGCAACTTTAACAGGAAGCAAGAAGTAGATATAAATGGGATAGAGTAATTTTCAGGTTGGGAGGCTGTAACTTGTGGAATGCCACTTTGGATCAGTGCATCAATTATGTACAATATATCTTAATGTCTTGGATGAAGACTTTAGTTTGATCAGTAAGTTTTGCAGGGTCAGTAAGGAGATATCACATCTGGATTGAGGCACAGCTTGAATGAGTATGGGATTTTGGAGTATGAGAATTTGGTAAAGAGGGCAAGAGGTACATCTGTAACAAGTGTTGGGTTGCTTGAGGAACTCCAAATCAGTGTTGATGAGCTAGAGTCTGAGTTTCAAACACTGACACATCAGGGAGGGGAAGAGTAACCTGGATGCTGTGTTTCAGGAGTCAGTCACACCTCTTAGATTAACTACCTCGAATTTGTTCGATGATGAGGGACAGGAGTGTGTGACTATGAGGTATGGGGATCCAGGAGTTATGCTGAAGGAGACTCAACCCTTGAGCTTGTCTAATGGGTCAGACAGGGAGCATGATCAAAATAACCATAGCACTGTGGTACAGACAACCATTAAAAGGGGTGGAGGAAAGAGAAATGTAGTTGTAAACGGGGATAATATAGTCAGGGTGCGGGTGGGTTCAGTTGCATTGAAAACTGGAATATCAAAGATAAAGGAGAAGGTAGAATTGCACATTAATGATGGGATCGGTTGTTCTAGAAAATAATAGGAAGGGACAATGTGTTAATATCATATTGTATCAAAGAGCAATGAAAGCATAGGGAAACTCAATAATAGAACAAACCTAAAGCTTTGTATCTGAATACAATGAGGTAGACGAACTGACAGCGCAAATCAAGATAAATGGATATGATCTCAGCCATTACGGAGACGTGGTTACAAGAAGATCAAAGGTCAGTCAGGGATATTTGACCTTTCAGAAAGACAGGACAGAGGGAAAAGGTGGTAGGGCAGCACCATTAATATAAAACGAAATGAAGACAGTTGTGAGAAATGATCTAGGCTTAGATGATGTAAAGTCATAGAGTCATACAGCATGGAAACATCCCCTTTGGTCCAACTCATCCATGACGACCAAATAGCCCAGACTAAACTAGTCCCATTTTCCGGAATTTGGCCCATATCCCTCTAAATCTTTTCTATTCTATCCAACTATCTTTTAAATGTTGTAAACATACCTGCATCTATCACTTCTTCTCGCAGTTCATTCCACATACTTGATGTGAAGTAAAACACAGTAAGGGAAAAAAGACATTAATAGAAGTAATGTACAGTTCCCCAAACAATTGTCATGCTATAGGACAGTCTATATATCAACAAATAATGGGCACATGTAAAAAGAATAGTGGAATAATTATGGATTGCTTCAATCTTCAAGTTGATTAGGTTAATCAAATTCAAAAGGGTAGCTATGATAACAAATTCAGGGAATGCATTAGGGATAGTTTCCTAGAGTAATATGTTAAAGTACCAACAAAGGAGCCGACTATCTTGAGTCATGTGTAGGGTAGTGAGACAGGTTTAATAATGACCCCCAAGTAAAAGATCCCCAAGGAAGAATTGAGCATTACGTGGTAGAATTTAACATTCCTGAAGAAGGGCTTATGCCCGAAACGTCGAATCTCCTGTTCCTTGGATGCTGACTGACCTGCTGCGCTTTTCCAGCAACACATTTTCAACTTTAATATTCAGTTCAAGAGTGAGAAACTTGGGTCGGAAAAATAAAGGAAATTACAATGAAATGAGGATAGAATTAGCTAAAGTAAATTAGGTGAATAGATTAGGAATAAAAGTAAACAAGCAGTGGCAGACATTTAAGGAGGTAATTCATGACTTTCAGCGTGGATGCCTCCCAGTAAGGAAGAAGGATTCCAAGAGAGGGATAAACTAACCATGGTTAACCAAGGAGGTTAAGGAGTGTATTAAGTTGAAAGAGAAAGGTCCAGTTTGGTTTCTGGTCAGTAGTAGCCCAGGATGTTGATAGTAGGGAATTCACTGATAATAATGCCATTGAATGTCAAAGGGAGATATTTTTTGTTGGAGAGATGTTTAGTTGCCATTTATTAGCACAAGGTCTGAATGTTGTCCAGTCCTTCCTGCATATTTGCATGGTCTGCTTTAGTATCTGAGGAGTTGAAAATGGTGCTGAATATTGTGTAACAATCAGTGAACATTTCTGATTTTACATTTGAGAGAAAAACATTGATGAAACATCTAAGATGATTGTGGCAAGACACTACTTTGAGGAACTCCTGCTGTAATGTCCTATGGCTGAGACAATTTACTTCCAACAAGCACATCCATCTTCCTTTGCGCAAAGTATGATTTCATCCAATGAGGCGTTTTCTCCCTGATTTTCATTGACTTCAGTTTGCTTCATGATGCTACAGTTGATCAAGTGATGACTTAATGTCAAGGACAGACACTTTCACTGTATTGCTTGTGCATTTAATTTTGTCCATGTTTGGATGAAGGCTGCATTGGATTAAGGAGCCAACTGGACCTTGGGAGAACCCAAACGGATGGTGAGTGAGCAGTTTTTTGTGTGCAAGTGATAACACCGTGAAACAACTCCCCCTATCATTTCACTGAAGAGGTTGATGGGGCGGTAATTGGCTAATTTGGATTTGTCCTGCTTTTTACAGACAGGAAATGCCTTGGCAATTTGCACATTGTCATGTAGATATTAGTGATGGGGTTGTTTAGTCTTTTATTGTGTCAGTTCTGAGACCGTATCATCATAAACATTGATCTTGGCTGTATATACATTGATTATTTATGTTTACTTCTTTTTATTTTGTTTGATGCAGTAAGTGATTGTGATAAATAACAATTCTCCAGCTATGATTACAACAGAGGAGAGGCCAATGATCTTTGCTGCAAGCCTTCTGGCTGTTGTTTGACCTGAATTAAAGAAAAGTAAAGAATGATTAAATTATTATCAAAAGCTTTCATTACACAATAACATGCAAATATTGCTTTAAGCTTCCACTTTAAAGTTATTAATCCTTTATATCCTCTCTCCTAATTAAAAGTGGGTTTCCCCATTAAGGTCGAGATGCCAGTGTCGACTAGGGTGGACAAAACTAAAAACCACATATCACCAGGTTATAGACCAACAGGTTTATTTGAAAGTACAAGCTTTCAGAGCATTGCTCCTTCATCAGGTAGCTTGTGAAGTAGGATCGTAGGACACAGAATTTATAATAAAAGATACGACTGATGCAATGTATTGAACAAACCTAGATTGCTGTTAAGTCTTTAATCACTTAGAATGGGGATGTAGGTCTGAGCTACAGAGAGAGCCTTAACAGGCTGGGGCTGTTTTCCCTGGAGCGTCGGAGGCTGAGAGATGACCTTGTAGAGGTTTACAAAATTATGAGGAGCATGGATAGGATAAATAGACAAAATCTTTTCCCTGGGGTCAGCGAGTCCAGAACTAGAGGGCATAGGTTTAGGGTGAGAGGGGAAAGATATAAAACAGACTTAAGGGGCAACTTTTTCACGCAGAGGGTGGTACGTGTCTGGATTGAGCTGCCAGAGGATGTGGTGGAGGCTGGTACAATTGCAACATTTAAGAGGCATTTGGATGGGTATATGAATAGGAAGGGTTTGGAGGGATATGGGCCGGGTGCTGGCAGGTGGGACTAGATTGGGTTAGGATATCTGATCGGCATGGATGGGTTGGACCGAAGGGTCTGTTTCCATGCTGTACATCTCTATGACTCTATAACCAGAATTCTTACCATACACCTCAATGAAAGCACTATTATTCTTTGAGGGAATTGATGGATATTTCTCAAAATCGGCCATACAGACGACTTCCATCAGACCAGATTCCTGTGGTGTCCATGCTGCTGTTATTCGGACAGTGTTGGAATTTGGCCTTGTGGTATCTGAGTTCAGTTCCACACCATCCTGAAACCATCTTACTCTCATCTTCTCAGCAGGATAGACATTTGAGACCTCACATGTTAATGTGACCTCTCGCTTCACTTCTTTGGGTCTTTTGTCCAGGATTTTTGGCTGATCCATGAAAGCTGTAATACAGACAAGAAATTCACTTCATTTTAATTTGCTGCAGTATGTTTCAGTTTTGAATGGATAGAGTGGAAAACTGATGAAGGGCTTTTGCCCAAAATGTTGATTCTAATGCTCCTCGGATACTGCCTGACCTGCTGTGCTTTTACTCTCTCGACTCTAATCTCCAGCATCTACAGTCCTCACTTTCATCTAGAGTGAAAACTGACATCATCCCAGAAATATATCACATTCAGTCATAGTCAGAAAACTGGACATCTGCAGAAGTTCACTTTTATTTTTAAATTAATTCTTGCTACTTTTCAGGTATTTCAACTCTTAAGTATGTTTCATGTGCACCAATCAGTCTGAGTAGCATAATAATGTAACCCTGATTAACCTTCACTGTGATCTTCACTTGCATCTGTCTATAATATGACTCGAAATATGTGGTGCTGGAAATGTGCAGGAGGTCAGGCAGTATCTGAGGAGCAGCAGGTCAGGCAGCATCAAAGGAACAGGAGAACCTGAAGAAGGGCTTATGCCTGAAATGTCGATTCTCCTGCTCCTTTGATGTTGCCTGACCTGCTGCACTTTTCCAGCAACATATTTTTAAGCTCTGACCTCCAGCATCTGCAGTTCTCAGTGTCTCTCTATGACATCCTGACTAAGGCTGGAACTTCAGTGTTCATAACCCGGGTGTAGATTTTTGTAGTTTTCTTTGCCCTCTCTTTATAATGAGGTTTTCTGAACTATTTATCACCCCCCTCTCCTCATCATTGAGTGATGTTTAAGGCAGCTAGATGAAATTCCTTCAGAAATTCCTGTCACTGTCAGGAATCTGCTGGCTGCCATGTGGCAAAGCAAGAGGTGACTGCCTCAGCCACCCAGTGTTCCTGAAAGTGGAAGGAGCGCCCATCAATACACTTTAACCAATGGAATGTCTGGTAAGTCAGAACATTCTCCAACTTGAGCTCTCCACCTCGAAGAAGGAGAATCAAGAGATGTGGGAATGGGTAAGGACATGGGGCTACAGTCAAAGATTAGCCATTGAACAGCAGAGTTCCCACACCTGTTCCTTATGTTTATCTCCCTCGCAAAGATTTTATTGACTTTTTTTGGACTAGATTTTGCACACTCTCTGGCAGGCTTAAAGGTTTGTAGAACATTTAGAATTACACCATGAACAGGTCATAGAGTCATCCAACACGGTAACAGACCAGGTTTCCTAAACTGAATTACCCCCATTCACCTATATTTGACCCATATCCCTCTAAGCCACTTCTGTGCAAATGTTGTATTTGTACCCATCTCTACTACAGGTGAGAAAATTGCATGTTTGCACCATTATCCAGGACAAACAATTCTTATCCATCATATTTTGTAATGGGGACAAAACAAGAACTCATGAGAAGCTCATCTCTAGATTGCTTCCCATTGCTTATTCTCAACAAATTATAGGTATTTAATCAATGGTATTCTCTAAAGAAAGAGAGCATTTCTTGTGCAATTAGAACTTACCATAAGTTTGCAGAGTGACAGAAGAGTTTGTAATTGACTTTGTGGTCTGAGAGCCCAAGTCCACTTCAGCCAAGCAGGTGTACTCCTGTCCATCATCTGATTGACTTGCAATGAAATTGAAGTCATTTCTCAACCTTTTATCTTCATCCACAGAACCTGGTTCGCCTGTGGAATTTCTCTGAAGAATCTCGCTACCTCTCAGCCATGTGAGTATGAGTTTGTTGTTTGGATAGACTCTTGGGCCAATGCACTCCAGACTATAGGATCTGTTAATCTCCAGTACTTTAGGGAGTAATGTAATGCTTATCTCTCGATCTGTGAAAGCAGAATCACAGTTAACAGGTTTCACTGAAATAGTGCGTTTAAAGTTTCAGGCCTCCACTTGGTGTGGATCAGGAATGGAATTGGACTGACCAGTATGCAGTTTCCCAAAAGGTTGTGAACTTCTGCAGGTAGCATGAGGTGTGTATAGGCCCATAGAAATTCCCAACCCACTTCTGCAGGTAGCCAATTAAGCTCATTCATACTTTTCCTGCTGAAGTGCTTTTGCCCAAAATGTCGATTTTCCTGCTCCTCAAATGCTGCCTGACTTGCCATGCTTTTCCAGCACCACACTCTCGACTCATTCATACTTTTGTTAAGGGGAATAATGGAGGCCATGTGGGAGCTTTCAGTCAGCCTCCAGTTTCCCAACACAACACAGTCTGATGAACTGCTTGGAAGTATGCAACCAGAGGCAGACTGGGCGACCAACGCTCAAGGCGGCTTGTGGCCTTCCATGCCTGCCTTAGTGCAGGTCCAGTTGAAGACTGCCATCTCGAAAGATTCTCCCTGCCACCCCACAACAGAGTTGGCTGTGCTGCTTTCACTTGTTTTTCATCATTTTTGTTTTTCAAAATTGAGGAGGCTGCAGAAGTGAGGAACTGGTGTTGTAGTGGTACTGTCACTGAACTGGCAATAATCTGGGGGCATGAATTAAATCCCACCATGACAGCTGGTGCAATTAAGTTCAATTGAAAGCTCGTCTAATGATGATGATTATGAAGAAACCATTATTGATTGTAATAAAAACCCATCTAATTCACTACATTGATTTGGGCACTGAAGGTAGCAAGGGTACACAGTGCACTCTGAGTACACAAATTCAGTGACCATTACCAGAAGTATCTCAGTAACACCACTATTGATTGAGCTAGCAGAGTCCGAAAGGACATAACTGCTAGATTGGTTCTGCAGTAGATGAGGTGGGAACCAAGGAGAGACAAAATCATACATGATTTTGTTTTCACCAATTTACCTGTCTCAAGTGTAGCAATGAGACTATTGGTGGAAGTGATTGACACACAGACCTGGTGGAGATTTACTCCAACCTTCTCACTGTCATAACTCTGTGAAGTAGTGTACTGGAGATCAGGTCTCACTATTCCCAGAATCATCACAAGTCACAGCTATTGTACTGAAGTCCACTTAACAAAGCTCATATATTCCTAAAAATCTCCGGATTTTCTATTCAGCTTTAGAAATGTGGAATTCAATCAGATCCTTCCTTCACTTATGCTGTCCTTGGTAATATTTACCTTTGCCCTATGAAGTATCCCAAGTTACCTTTGCTTTTGTGAATTCACTTGTGGCCAGATTTATTACTAAGCCAGCTGACTACAATTGTTTAAGTAGGTCCTCTAAGTACCTTACATGGTCTTCCCATGTATATCACAACATTGTCTAATAAAACTGCAATGTCAGGTACTTTAGCAATGGCTTGATGCAAAAGTCTTTGGAATGTAACTGGGGCCATTTAAAACCCAGAGAAGTCACCTTACTTACTGTCTTAACATGTTTCTATTGACCACTGATCATTGCTTTCAGAGGTTCATCCTGTTTAAGCGCACAAATGCTTTGTATCCTGCTTGCAACTATCTAATGTTCTGTTGACAACATGCTTATCTGCCTATTCTTTTCATAATCTCCTGGGAGGTGTTTAAATGCTGCTGCACAATTTTATGTGCTCCCTTAAGTCTGTAGAAACATGAACATACAATCCAATAGTGACCAATTTATGTTCTTTTGTCTTAAGAACTCTTCCATAATCAATTTTAATGGCTTGTCTCATGCTCATTGAATAGTTCAGTTGGATTAAACCCAAATGATTCATTTGGGAAATCGCTGGTAGAAAATCGCAAGACCCATTCCCATACATTTACCCCTGACTAATGCACCTAACACTACAGGCAATTTAACATGGCCAATTCACCTAAACTGCTCATCTTTGGACTGTGGGAGGAAACCCACGGAGATACAGGGAGATGTGCAAACTCTACACAGACAGTTGCCCGAGGTGGGAATTGAACCAGGGTCTCTGGCATTGTGAGGCAGCAGTGCTAACCACTGAGCCACCCCGATGTGGAAATCCTTATGTATATCCATGGACATGAAGCGGAATATTTGAGAATCCTCTGCTTCCACCTGTCACATCGATAATGACAATATGGATGAGACAATGTGAGTTGACGAATGTTTTGGTGCTTCACTTAAAACTGAAGAGCTAAGGAAGATGAACAATCAGCCACCAAGGTTCCTGAAAAATCAAGAATGTAGATGCACACGAAGTGTCATTGAAACTACCACGAACAATCAAGAGAAGGAGGTGTCAGCTAATGTAGAAATATGTAGAATTTCAAAAGTTCAGAAAGGTTATCTTATCACAGAGAGCAGTGATTCTAACGAACCAGTTTTTCTTGATAGCCAGTATGTTGAACGGAAACGTAGTTATAAGCATGCAGTGGCAGATGTATGTAATTACAATGAAGAATTAGAAACAGATGACTTTTCACCAAGAAAGAAGACCCCTTCACCAGACCTTACAGCTAGCAAAGTGGTTTGACCAAAGCACAAAAGCTTCCTCCATGCAGTTCAAAAGAACCAATTGCTGATGACCCCAGTGTCTGTTGGCTGCATAGTAGTTAAGTCCTTCATTAAATGCACACTCCACTGAAAGTTGATCCCAAGGAAGAAGAGACAGCCGTCTAGCAAATCTAAAGAAGAAACGAGAACAAGAGGAAGAAAGAATACAAAAGGTGGAGGAAGAGAAGAAACGCAAAATGGAAGAGTTTAAAATAAATGGGAAATGCAAATAAAGCGTGTTTTGGAAACCCGTTCCAGAATTCAACAACAAGAGGAAGAAAAGATCAAGAAAATTGAGCAGAAGTTTGCTCAAATTAATGAGAAGAATGCAAAGATGCATAAGGAAAAATTTGCTGAAGAGAAAGCAAAAAAAATTATTGAATTCAACAATTTTAGGGTTTGAGGCCACCTCTTTACCCCAAGACCTGCACACCAGGCCTTGTTATCACACAGGCTGCTACAACTTTATCAGCTACCAATAGCCCCAATTAGGAGGTATTCATTGCCCCCAGACTGACTTTTAGCCATTTCTATGTCTTTCCAACTGTTTTTCTTTCTCTTTGGTCTTTATCTTCACTTATCGTTTCTCCTCTCCGGCCCCAGCCAATGTCCTGAGTAAATATCAACTTTTTCCTAGCTTCCATCAGTTCTGAAGAAGGGTCCCTGATCCCGCATTATTAATTCTGATTTCTCTCCACAGATACTGCCAGACTTGCTGAATGTTTCGAGCAATTTCTGTTTTTATTTCTGATTTGCAGCTCCCATGTTTCTTCTATATTTTTGGTAGACTTCAGCTATTTTATACCCAAATTACCAATCATTATCCTGGAAAATTTTAGTCACAATGTTGGAACCTTAGTCAGATTGTATTTCAATTGGTAGTCCATATCAAGAACAATACTGAGTTAACTTTTCCACTACTACCTTAATTATTATTGTCCAATCTATAATTGTAAGGACTGGTAAGTTCTGTTCCTCTCTCCGATTGGATTTCCATTCTAACCTTTCTTTTTGTACTCCATTGTTACTTCTGTTTTCTCTCCTGGTATTTGATAAAATCTTTGCCAAAACTTGTTTCTGCACCCACACATCATTCCTCAGCACCTTCCTTTCTGATCTGGAGAAGAGCTTTTGGGGCATTCCTAGCTGTCCTTTTTTATACCCTGGCAATTTACCTTCCTTTCACTCTCCCATTCTCTATCCTTTTTAAGTTTATGTGGTTGAGGGAAACATGGTTTAGTTTTATAGATCAGCTCATAATTGTCAGCCATCTCTGTTTATTAGTTGCAACAAGTTGGGCTTCAACAAGGGTTTTTATTACAAAAGTTATTAATATTTTTCTAAGAGAATGATCTCTCGGAGAACTTTGTATGTGGTTTCAACTTCTAATGTTCATATATTTATATCAAAATTGCTTTGCTTAACCTTTTGAAATCCTTGGCAGGTTTGTCCAAGCTGTTTACGTAAATTTCAAAACTTTTCCTGTATGCTTCCTGAACTGTCTCATGCTCCCAGTATAGTTCTTGTATACTGCCTTAATTCCTAGAAATCTCCTCTGACAATGATACATAAATATCCTGTGAACAATGTTCAGTTTTACTTTAGTTGTTTCATTTGTCTAGTTTTTCCAATGACATGAAGAATGCTTCCACATTCTTTTCCTCAAATTTTGGTATGACCTGTACAACCTTAAAAGTTGCCTCAATGGATTTTAGATTATGACTAGGATTTTGCGCAGCAGGTCAGGCAGCATCCAAGGAACAGGAAACTTGACGTTTTGGGCAACGATGATGAAGGGCTTTTGCCCGAAACGTCGAGTTTCCTGTTCCTTGGATGCTGCCTGACCTGCTGCGCTTTAACCAGCAACACATTTTCAGCTCTGATCTCCAGCATCTGCAGAATTCACTTTTTACTATGACTAGGATTTTCCCTATCAGAATAAGCAGCAGCATTCTCTTTTTACATACAACATCATTTTAAGCTCATAGTTGTCAGCTTTCTCTCCTGCCTTCCTTCTCTTTGCCTTTGTAGTTTTAATTCTAGTATTCTAATGATCATTTCAAACTCCAACTTCTGCAATTTTTTCACATGCTGAAACTTTTTTATTTGTAACTCAATATAAACTGATTCTAACATCTCACTATTTGGAGTACTTGGTATCTCCTGTATCTCTGAGTAAAAAATGAGGTCTGCAGATGCTGGAGATCACAGCTGCAAATGTGTTGCTGGTCAAAGCACAGCAGGTTAGGCAGCATCTCAGGAATAGAGTATCTCTGTCAAGTGCAAATGCTGTGCTAATCCATCAATTAGCTGTGCATTTTTAGATCTGACAGGCAGTGTCACTTCTAATTTATCTTCCAATTTCATTAAAAGAGATCATAAATATCAAGGTAAGTTAATCAGGAACAGTTATAGAAAGCCTTTACAATTTCCAGTGCCATCTTATCTTTGTAGTACAAGCCTTGGTGTTTATCTTTTAAGCCTTTGTCACTCATGCTAACTCCACATCCAATCTTAAATTGTCTTTGTTCCAAAACCCTGGATTTGCCCTCAAACATTGCCATGACTCACTGCAGCACTTTACTGGAAACCAAGCCCCACTTTTCCTCGAGTGATCACAAAGTGAAAGGATTTAAACTGGCTATGAAAAGTCCCCAGTGTAGATGACTGATGTTGTCAGGTTAAAAGAAAACAATCATCAAAAAATAGTAAATAAACAGCTATTTATTGGAAACAGATTGTTATTATCCCATGGCAGAAAAAAACACTAATTGCTAACCTATAACTTTCTGAACTTCTGAACCTAGTGAAAAAATTGCCATTTACATACAAACAGACATATTAAGAGACAAAACACAAATAATGCTAGTGGGAAAGGAACAGCACAGTTCTAGAATCAGTCCAGGTATTGATGAGATCTGTTTTTCAATGCACACAAATAAAAGGTGTTTGTGAAACTCAGCTGGTCTGGCAGCATCTGTGGAAGGAAATTCGAGTTAATATTTCGAGCTCTGTGACAATTCTTCAGAATGGATTGTGTTTTATTTTGATGAAGACTTCAGCTCCTTTTCAACCTTTTCAAGGGACATGAGGCTATGGTGTGCACCAATTCCCAACCATTCATTCATCGATTGAGGATTCGCTCTTTCAGTGTCTCTGTTTCAGTGTCCCTTTATCCTATCAAGAAGGAAGTTTGCTGAGAGAGAAATTAGTTAACCGCTCAGAATGATCTTTTTCTTCTGCACTCACTAAAGGGGGAGAGAGAAAGAGATGTTTTCTCCTTCACAAGCTGAATGTTTCTGCTGTGTTGTCCAAACATAAAGTTGCAGAAAAAACAGAAGTGCTAGACGTAGTTACTGTAACAAGGTCAGCCTGGTGGACCTCATAGGACATGAATTCCCTGACTGGGGCTGTTAACCTGGTCCAAGCAGGGAGCCATGGCTGACAGATATAAATAAACAAGCATATCAGATAACCTGTTAACTATGAGATCTGACTCTAAGTGAGCTGGATTATTGTCAAGGACTTTCCATTTATAAAAAAAGGATGATTTAGTTTTGGGATATTGGCCTCAATGGACTTATTTCACTGAAGAAATTCAGCAGATCTGGTGGCACCTGTAGAGTTAAAACAAAATTAACGTTTGGTATCCAGTTACCCTTCATCAGAACAGGTTGTAGCAACTTGGCCAGAACCAATCAAAAAGTTATTAGGAAGCTGATTAATTCTGTACACAAGCAACTAGTCCAAGGTAAAAGACAAATACGTCTGTTACTGGGGAATCTTTCCCTTGGACTGTCACCCATAGAGCCAAGGATTGTAATATCTTCCCCAAGACTTTAATAAGGCCACCTTGTAGATGCAACACACAATGCACTCCAGGAACTTGCTTTTTCAAAAAAAACTGCAACAACTCTTTTCACAGTCCTTCAGTTTAAAGCAAAGGATTTTCTTATTTTTGAATCTAGTCTAAAAAAAACGTTGCTTTACAACACTGAGGAAACCCTCCATCATGTTATGTGGTACTATCACTGTGCTGAATGCAATAGATTTTGAATAGAAACTGAAAATTGGACATTCATGAGGTGTTGTGGACCATTAGGCCACAGCAGAATTGTACTTTAACACAATGTGCAATCTTGTGGCTTGCCATATTTCCTACTCTACCATTATCATCAACCAGGGTATCAAACAGGTTCAATGAAGAGAGCAAAAGGACATGCCAAGAGCAGCACTAGCAATGTCTAAAACCAAGGTGTCAGCATAGCGATGTCACAGTGCAGGGCAAGTTATTTGCCAAATAGTGGAAGGAGTATGTGATTGACAGAACTAACTGATCATACAACTAACGGATCAGATTTAAGCTCTGGACCTTCCTTCTATCATAAGATTATGAATGGAATGATTTGGAGATGCCAGTGTTGGACTGGGGTGTACAAAGTTAAAAGTCACACAACACCAGGTTATAGTCCAACAGATTTAATTGGAAGCACTGGCTTTCGGAGCGCTGCTCCTTCATCAGGTAGTTGTGAAGGACACAATTATAAGACACAGAATTTATAGCAATAAATTCTGCTATAAGTTCTGTCTTACGATTGTGTCCTCCACAACCACCTGATGAAGGAGTGGCCCTCTGAAAGCTAGTGCTTCCAATTAAACCTGGTGGACTATAACCTGGTATTGTGTGACTTTTAACTTTGAATGAGATAGTCATTGAAGATTACACAATGTTCAGCACCATTTGCAACTCCTCACTGAAGCAGTCCATGTCCAAATGCAATGTGTCCTGGACAGAATCCTGACTTGGGCTGTTAGGTGTCAAGTAGCATTTATACCACACAGGTTTCAAGCAATGACCAAGGTAGAATCTGTCCATCTGCTCTTGACATTCAATGGCCTTAATTCTTTTACTGTCAGCATCGGGGGGTAAGGTCAAGTTGCCATAATCTCACCTGACCAAAGGCTACTCTTTGATCAGAGAGGGACATATAGTGGTGGTTTAACCTAAGAGTCACCATGCTTCAGGTGATTGAGTGGACCAGATTAGATTTGATTCGATTTTATTTCTTGCGTAGCCGAATACAAGAATATAGGAATACATTTGCCTGAATGGGTGCAGCTTCAAACAACCACTCAGGAAGCATCCAGCAAAAGCAGGCAGCTTGTTTGAAGGTGGTGAATGAGGTGACAAGGTTAATTCCTTAAACTATCAACACACAGTGGTAGTAGTTGTACATTGCAATAACTCATCCTTCCTTCTTTAACAGAACCTAACTTATTAATTTCCTAACTTATAACATCTACCACCTAGCAACCCAAGGACAACAGATGCAGGTGTGTGGGCTCCCAAAAACAACCCCCCAAATCACACAACCTCCTCACTTGGACATATATCACTGATTCTTCACAAGGGCAGAATCTTTGAACTCCCTTCCTTAACCGCAGTGTGAGTGTACTTGTACCATGTGCATAACAGGGTTCAAGAAGGCAGCTTACTACCACCTTCTCAAGGACAATTTGGGAGGAGCACTAATGTTGGCTTAGTCAGCAGTGCTTATATCTTGTGAATGATTTTTGTAAAATCACTTCCTTACTGCCATATGCTTCTTCTTTCAAAATGGAAGGGTTCTGATTGGCTCTTCAGTTCTGAAAGCTTGCTTGTTGTGTTTAGGTGGACAGGGAAATCTCCATCAAAATCTTAATGTGTCGCTATTTCTCTTTGGAGTATTTTCAGGATTTGGAAACCTGCTTCTTCTATCCTTTCCTCCATCACCACCAGAACCAAAGCAAAGATTTAGCACATTTCTGAATATTCATTTGAGTCACCCCAAAGGTTTGACAGATGATTCAAACCGAGAGATGATTTACTGACTAGATTTCTCTCATTGTTCAATGTTTTATTTATTTGTTTGTGGGATGCCATTGCCACTGGCAAAGCCAGCATTTACTACCAAATTAGGAATGGGCAATCAAAGCTGGCCTGGACAGGGTTATACTGCTGCGATCATTGTGGCGTAGAGATATCCAAATGGTTAACCCAAACATTGAAGAAACATTCATTTAATTCAATTTCAGGATGACATATGAGCCTTGGAGGGGACATTATTGTGGTGATGTTGCCATGTGTCCTTAGTCTTAGTTCTTCTAGGTGATAGAGGTTGTAGATTTGGAAGGTGCTGTCAAAGGAGCATTGGTAAGATACTGCATTATACTTTATAGATGCACACACTGAAGCTACTGTGCCTCAGAGGTGGAGGAAAGGCCAATCACACAGCCTGCTTTGTCCTAGATGGTGTCAAGAATTCTTTTTCAGTGTTGCTGGAGCTTCTATCTTCCTCCCCACCTGTCTCCACCCGTCTATCTTCCTCCCCACCTGTCTCCACCCGTCTATCTTCCTCCCCATCTGTCCCCACCCGGCAGTCTTCATTCCCAACTATCCTCACCCGTCTATCTTCCTCCCCACCTGTCCCCACCCGTCTATCTTCCTCCCCACCTGTCCCCACCCGGCAGTCTTCATTCCCAACTATCCTCACCCGTCTATCTTCCTCCCCATCTGTCCCCACCCATCTATTTTCTTTCCCACCTGTCACCACCCGTCTATCTCCCTCCCCACCTGTCCCCACTCGTCTATCTCCCTCCCCACCTGTCCCCATCCGTCTATATTCCTTCCCACCTATCCTGACCCGCCTATCTTCCTCCCCACCTGTCCCCACCCGTCTATCTTCCTTCCCACCTGCCCCCACCCGTCAATCATCCTCCCCACCTGTCCCCACCCGTCTATGTCCCTCCCCACCTGTCCCCACCCGTCTATCTTCCTTCCCACCTGTCCCCACCCGTCAATCTCCCTCCCCACCTGTCCCCACCCGTCTATCTCCCTCCCCACCTGTCCCCACCCGTCTATCTCCCTCCCCACCTATCCCACTTGTCTATCTTCCTCCCCACCTGTCCCCACCCATTAATCTTCCTTCCCACCTGTCCCCACCCATCTATCTTCCTCAGCATCCAAGGAGCAGGAAAATTGACATTCCAGGCTGGAGCCCTTCATTAAGAATGAGGCTGGGAGCCTCGGGGATGGAGACATAAATGGGAGAGAGGTGGGGCTGGGGACAAGGGAGCTGAGTGTGCAATAGGTGGTTGGAGGTGGGGGGGTAAGGATAATAGGTCGGACAGGAGGGTGGAGCGGATAGATGGGAAGGAGGATAGACAGGTGGGGAAGGTGGGAAAGAAGACAGATGGGTGAGGATAGGTGGTAAGGAAGATAGACAGGTGGGGATAGTTGGGAATGAAGACTGCCGGGTGGGGACATGTGGGGAGGAAGATAGACAGGTGGGAACAGGTGGGGAGGAAGATAGGCGGGTCAGGATAGGTGGGAAGGAATATAGACGGATGGGGACAGGTGGGGAGGGAGATAGACAGATGGGAACATTGGGGAGGGAGATAGATGGGTGGGGACAGATGGGGAGGAATATAGACGGATGGGGACAGGTGGGGAGGGAGATAGACGAGTGGGGACAGGTGGGGAGGGAGATAGACGGGTGGGGACAGGTGGGAAGGAAGATAGACGGGTGGGGACAGGTGGGGAGGAAGATAGACAGATGGGGACAGGTGGGAAGGAAGATAGACAGGTGGGGACAGGTGGGAAGGAAGATAGACGGGTGGGGACAGGTGGGGAGGAAGATAGACAGATGGGGACAGGTGGGAAGGAAGATAGACGGGTGGGGAGGAAGATAGATGGTGGGGAGGAAGGTAGACGGGTGGGGACAGGTGGGGAGGAAGATAGACAGATGGGAACATTGGGGAGGGAGATAGACGGGTGGGGACAGGTGGGAAGGAAGATAGACGGGTGTGGACAGGTAGGAAGGAAGATTGACGGGTGGGGACAGGTGAGGAGAAAGATAGACAGATGGGGACAGGTGGGAAGGAAGATAGACGGGTGGGGTCATGTAGGAAGGAAGATAGATGGGTGGGGACAGGTTGGGAGAGAGATTGACGGGTGGGGACAGGTGGGAAGGAAGATTGACGGGTGGGGACAGGTGGGAAGGAAGATAGACAGGTGGGAAGGAAGATTGACGGGTGGGGACAGGTGGGAAGGAAGATAGATGGGTGGGGACAGGTGGGAAGGAAGAATTGGGTGGATCGAGAATTGACTAATAAGCAAGAAACAGTGTGTGGGGATAAAGGGTTCTTTTTAAAGTTGGCGACCTGTGACCAGTTAGGTCCCACATGAATTAGTGCTGGGACAGCAACTGTTTATGATATAAAAGGAGGAAGCAAATGTACTGTGGTTAGCAAAAAGTTGGTAAATGGAGTATAATGTGGGAAAATGTGAAGTTATTCACTTTGGAAAGGAGAACAAAAGAATAAAATATTACTTTAATGGAGAAAAACTGCAGAAATCTGCAACATAGGTGCCGCAGGAATCAAGAAGGGTAATAGAATGTTGGCCTTATTTCAAGGGTGTTAGGGCAATTGATCTCCTAAAGTGCATCACTCAACTTATCTGGATTAAACTCCATCTTCCATTTCTCCACCTAACTTTCCATTTGGTTTATATTCTGCTGTGTCCTTTGATATAAAGAACAAAGAAAATTTCCAGCCCAGGAACAGGCCCTTTGCACCCCCCCCTCCCAAGCCTGAGCCGATCCAAATGTCCTGCCTAAACCTGGCGGTCAATTCTTAAGCATTTGTATCCCTCTGCTCCCCACCTACTCATGCATTTATCCGGAAGCATCTTAAATGAATCTACCGTGCCCGCCTCTACCACCTCTGCTGGCAACATGTTCCAAACGCCCACTACCCTCTGTGTGAAGTGTTTGCGGCATGTATTCCCCTTAAACTTTCCACCTCTCACCTTGAAAACGTGACCTCTCGTTATTGAATCCTTCACCCTGGGAAAAAGCTTGTCTCTATCCACCCTGTCTATACCCTTCATGATTTTGTAAACCTCAATCAGGTCCCCCCTCAATCTCCTTTTTTCTAATGAGAACAAACCTAACCTATTCAACCTTTCTTCATAGCTAGTACTTTCCATACCAGGCAACATCCTCGTAAACCTTCTCTGCATCCTCTCCAAAGTGTCCACATCCTTTTGGTAATGTGGCAACTAGAACTGTACACAGCATTCTAAATGCAGCCGAACCAATGTCTTGTACAATGTTAACATGACTTGCCAGCTCTTATACTCAATACCCTGTCCAATGAAGGCAAGCATACTATATGCCTTCTTGACCACTCTATCCACCTGTGCAGCAACCTTCAGGGTACAATGAACCTGCACTCCCAGATCTCTCTGCCCATCAACTTTTCTCAAGGCTCTTCCATTCTTTCTATAATTCGCTCTAGAATTAATCTTGCCTAAATGCATCACCTCACATTTGTCTGGATTGAAAACCATCAGCCACTTTTCTGCCCAACTCTCTATCTATATTCTCCTGTATTCTCTGGCAGTCCCTTATGCTTTCTGTTACTCCACCAATCTTCGTGTCATCCGCAAACTTGCTGATCATACCAACAGCGTGCTCTTCCAGATCTTTTGTATATATTACAAACAGCAGTGGCCCCAACACTGACCCCTGTGGAACACCACTTCTCCATTTCAAGAAACTCCCTTCAACTAGTACTCTCTGTCTCCTGTTTCTCAACCAGTTCTTTATTCACCTAGCTACAACACCAAGCACACCATATGACTTCAATTTCTCCATTATTCTACAATGGGGAACCTCATCAAACGCCTTACTAAAATCCATGTATATGACATCAATAGTCCTTCCTTCATCTATCAACTTGGTCACTTCCTCAAAGAACTGTATTAAGTTGGTAAGGCATGATCTCCCCTGCACAAAACCCTGTTGCCTATTACTGATAAGCCCATTCTTTTCTAAATATAAATACATCCTAACCCTCAGTACCTTCTCCAGCAACCTTCCCACCACCGATGTCAGGCTCACTGGTCTGTAGTTATCCAGAATATCCCTACTACCGTTCTTGTACAGGGGACAACATGAGCAACCCTCCAGTCTTCCGGCACCTCACCTGTATTTAAGGATGCCACAAAAAAATGGGAATTATGGGCGGCATGGTGGCACAATGGTTAGCATTGCTGCCTCACAGTGCCAGAGACTTGGGTTCAATTCCCGCCTCAGGCGATTGATTGTGTGGAGTTTGCACATTCTCCCCGTGTCTGTGTGGGTTTCCTCCGGATGCTCCGGTTTCCTCCCACAGTCCAAAAACATGCAGGTTAGGTGAATTGGCCATGTTAAATTGCCCGTAGTGTAAGGGGCAGGGGTAAATGTAGGGGAATGGGTCTGGGTGGGTTCCGCTTCGGCGGGTCGGTGTGGACTTGTTGGGCTGAAGTGCCTGTGTCCACACTATAAGTAATCTAATCTAATCTAAATCTGTCAGGACCCAGCTATTTCCTCTCTTGCCTCCCTCAGCAACCTGGGATAGATCCCATCCAGTCCTGGGCATTTGTCCACCTTAATAACCTCTAGCCTACCCAACACATCTTCCCTTATGTCAACGTAAGCCAGACTAATAAAACTTCTATCTCTAATCTCAGGATTCATCATGTTCCTCTCTTCATTGAACACTGATGCAAAGTAATCATTCAGAATCTCACCCATTCTTTCAGGCTTGACAGACAGCCTCCCTTCGTTATCCTTTAGTGGACCAATCCTTTCTCTAGTTACCCGCTTGTTTCTTATAAAAGAATAAGATGCTTTGGGATTCTCCTTAATTCTGCTTGCTAAAGCTATTAAATGACCCCTTTTAGGCCGCTTGATTCCTCATTTAAGACTTGTCCTGCTCTTTCGATATTTTTCCAGGGCCCATTCTGTTCTTAGCTGCCAAGACCTGATGTATGCTTCCCTTTTCCTCTTGGCTAGTCATACAATTTCTCCTGTCATCCATGGTTCACGAATCTTGCCCTTCCTATCCTTTGCCTTCATTGGGACATGCCTAACCTACACTACCTTTAACCTATCTTTGAAAGCCTCCTACATCTCAAATGTAGACTTCCCTTCAAATAGCTGTGTCCATTTCACATTTCCCAGCTCCTGCCTAATTTTGATATAATTGACCTTGGCCCAGTTTAGTACTCTTCCCTTAGGACCACTCTCTTCTTTATCCACGAGTATTCTAAGACTTACAAAATTGTGGTCACTGTTCCCAAAGAAATCCCCCACCGCAACATCTACCACCTGTCCTGGATCGTTCCTCAGTATCAGGTCCAATATGGCCCCTTCCCTCATCAGACTACTCGCATACTGCTCTAGAAAACTCTCCTGGACGTATCTTACAATTTCTACCCCATCCAGACCTCTGACGTTTAGTGTATCCCAGTAAATGTCGGGAAAATTAAAATCTCCCATCACCACTTCCCTATTGCCTACCTTTCCTCACTATCCATAACTTCATCAAATTGTCTACAAACTTATTAATCAGACCACTGACATTTTCATCTAAATTATTTATTACCAACAACTGAGGTCCTGTGCTAAATCCTTACAGAACACCACTAGTCACAGACCTTCAGTCAGAAAAATAACCTTTGACAAATACTCCCTGTCTTCTCTGGCCATGCCACATTTTGTAACCAACTTGTCAATTCATCATGGATTCCATGTGATTTGATTTTCTGAACCAGCCTACCACGAGAGACTTTGTAACATGCTTTAGTGAAATCCATGTAACTAACATCTGTTGCCTAATCCTCATCCATCATCTTTGTCACTTCCTCAAAAAATTCATAATATTTCCATAAAACCATACTGACTATCCCTATTAAGTCCATTCTTTTACAATGCAAATAAATCTTGTCCCTAAGAATCTTCTCCAGTAATATCCCTACCACTGATATAAGGCTCACCAGATTATAATTTCCTGGATTATCCCTGTTGTCCTTCTTAAACAAAGGAACAGCGTTGGCTATTTGCCAGTATTCTTGGACCTCGCCAGTGGCTCAAGACCATACAAAGAGTTTTTTCAAGGCCACAGCAATGTCCTCCCTTGCCTCCTTCTGTATCTTGGTATAAATCCCATCAGGCCTTGGGAACTTATCTACCTTAATGTTTTTTGAGACACCAACATCTCCTTTTTAATATTTTCATGCCTTATAGTATCAACAAAACCTGCTCTAAACTTATGATCTCTAACCTTATGTGTTTCTCCTTGGTGAATATGGTGTGAAGTACTAATTAAGGACATCACGCACTTCTTCTGGCTCAATGCACAAATTTCTTCCTTTGTGTTTGAATGGATCTACCCTTTCCGTCATTACCTTCCCGCTCTAATATGTGTATAAAATACCTTGGGAATCTCCTTAATCCTACTTGCCAAGCATGTTTCATGGACTCTTCAAGCCCTCCTAATTTTTAAAAAAATATTTTTTGCTTCCCTTATATTCTTCAAAGGCCTTATTTGATTTATGTTTCCCAAACCTTAAATAATCTTACTTTTTATTTAAACTTAGAGTCATAGAGATGTACAGCATGGAAACAGACCCTTCGGTCCAACCCGTCAATGCTGACCAGATATTCCAACCCAATCTAGTCTCACCTGCCAGCACCCGGCCCATATCCCTCCAAACCTTTTCTATTCACATACCCATCCAAATGCCTCTTAAATGTTGTCATTGTACCAGCCTCCACCACTTCCTCTGGCAGCTCATTCCATACATGTACCACCCTCTGCGTAAAAACATTACCCCCATAGATCTCTTTTATATCTTTCCTCTCTCACCCTAAACCTATGCCCTCTAGTTCTGGACTCACCAACCCCAGGGAAAAGACTTTGTCTATTTATCCTATTCATGCCCCTCATAATTTTGTAAACCTTGTTAAGGTCTATAACCTCAGCCTCCAATGCTCCAGGGAAAACAGCCTGTTCAGCCTCTCCCTGTAGCTCAGATCCTCCAACCCTGGCAACATCCTTTTAAATCTTTTCTGAACCCTTTCAAGTTTCACAACATCTTTCCGATAGGAAGGAGACCAGAACTGCATGCAATATTCCAACAGTGGCCTAACCAAATGCCCTGTACAGCCGCAACATGACCTCCCAACTCCTGTACTCAATACTCTGACCAATAAAGGAAAGCATACCAAACTCCTTCTTCACTATCCTATCTACCTGCGACTCCACTTTCAAGGGCCTATGAACCTGCACTCCAAGGTCTCTTTGTTCAGCAACACTCCCTAGGACCTTACCATTAAGTGTCTAAGTCCTGCTAAGATTTGCTTTCCCAAAATGCGGTACCTCGCAATTATCTGAATTAAACTCCATCTGCCACTTCTCAGCCCATTGGCTCATCTGGTCCAGATCCTGTTGTAATGTGAGATAACCCTCTTCGCTGTCCATTACACCTCCAATTTTGGTGTCATCTGCAAACTTACTAACTGTACCTCTTATGCTCGCATCCAAATCATTTATGTAAATGACAAAAAGTAGAGGGCCCAGCATCGATCCTTGTGGCACTCCAGTGGTCACAGGTCTCCAGTCTGAAAAACAACCTTCAACCCACCACCCTCTGTCTTCTACCTTTGAGCTAGTTCTGTATCCAAATGGCTAGTTCTCCCTGTATTTCATGAGATCTAACCTTGCTAATCAGCCTCCCATGGGGAACCTTGTCAAATGCCTTACTGAAGTCCATATAGATCACATCTACTGCTCTGCCCGCATCAATCTTCTTTGTTACTTCTTCAAAAAACTCAATCAAGTTTGTGAGACATGATTTCCCATGTACCAAGCCATGCTGACTAGCCCTAATCAGTCCTTGCCTTTCCAAATACATGTACATCCTGTCCCTCAGGATTCCCTCCAACAACTTGCCCACCACTGAGGACAGGCTCACCGGTCTATAGTTCCCTGACTTGTCTTTACCACCCTTCTTAAACAGTGGCACCACGTTTGCCAACCTCCAGTCTTCCAGTACCTCATCTGTGACTATCGATGATACAAATATATCAGCAAGGGGCCCAGCAATCACTTCTCTAGCTTTCCACAGAGTTCTCGGGTACACCTGATCAGGTCCTGGGGATTTATCTACTCTTAACCATTTCAAGACATCCAGCACTTCCTCCTCTGTAATCTGGACATTTTGAAAGATGTCACCATCTATTTCCCTACAGTCTATATCTTTCATACCCTTTTTCCACAGTAAATACTGATGCAAAATATTCATTTAGTATCTCCCCCATTTTCTGTGGCTCCACACAAAGGCCGCCTTGCTGATCTTTGAGGGGCCCTATTCTCTCCCTAGTTACCCTTTTGTCTTTAATATATTTGTAAAAACCCTTTGGATTCTCCTTAATTCTATTTGCCAACGCTATCTCATGTCCCTTTTTTGCCCTCCTGATTTCCCTCTTAAGTATACTCCTACTTTCTTTATACTCTCCTAAGGATTCACTCGATCTATCCTGTCTGTACCTGACATATGCTTCCTTCTTTTTCTGAACCAAACCCTCAATTTCTTTAGTCATCCAGCATTCCCTATACCTACCAGCCTTCCCTTTCACCCTGACAGGAATATACTTTCTCTGGATTCTTGTCATCTCATTTCTGAAGGCTTCCCATTTTCCAGCCGTCCCTTTACCTGCGAACATCTGCCTCCAATCAGCTTTTGAAAGTTTTTGCCTAATACTATCAAAATTGGCCTTTCTGCAATTTAGAACTTCAACTTTTAGATCTCGTCTGTTCTTTTCCATCACTATTTTAAAACGAATAGAATTATGGTCGCTGGCCCCAAAGTGCTCCCCCACTGACACCTCAGTCACCTGCCTGCCTTATTTCCCAAGAGTAGGTCAAGTTTTGCACCTTCTCTCATAGGCACATCCACATACTGAATCAGAAAATTGTCTTGTACACACTTAAGAAATTCCTCTCCATCTAAACCTTTAACACTATGGCAGTCCCAGTTGATGTTTGGAAAGTTAAAAAACCATAACTACCCTATTATTCTTACAGATAGCTGAGATCTCCTTACAAGTTTGTTTCTCAATTTCCCTCTGACTATTGGGGGGGTCTATAATACAATCCCAATAAGGTGATCATCCCTTTCTTATTTCTCGGTTCCACCCAAATAACTTCCCTGGATCTATTTCCGGGAATATCCTCCCTGAGCACACCTGTAATGCTATCCCTTATCAAAAATGCCACTCCTCCTCCTCTCTTGCCTCCCTTTCTATCCTTCCTGTAGCATTTGTATCCTGGAACATTAAGCTGCCCGTCCTGCCCATCCCTGAGCCATGTTTCTGTAATTGCTATGATATCCCAGTCCCATGTTGCTAACCATGCCCTGAGTTCATCTGCCTTCCCTGTTAAGCCCCTTGCATTGAAATAAATGCAATTTAATTTATTAGTCCTACCTTGTCCCTGCCTGCCCTGACTGTTTGACTCATTTCTGTTCTCAGCTGTACCCGTCTCAGATCGATCTCTTTCCTCACTATCTCCCTGGGTCCCACCCCCCCCACCTTACTAGTTTAAATCCTCCCAAGCAGTTTGAGCAAATTTCCATTCCAGTATATTAATCCGCTTCCAATCTGGGTGCAATCCGTCCTTCTTGTACAGGTCACTTCTACCCCAAAAGAGATTCCAATGATCCAAAAATGTGAATCCTTCTCCAATACACCAGCTCCTCAGCCATGCATTCATCTGCTCTATCCTCCTATTCCTGCCCTCACAGCTTGTAGCACTGAGAGTAATCCAGATATTACTACCCTTGAGGACCTCCTTTTTAAATTTCTGCCTAACTCTCTGCAATCTCCCTTCAGAATCTCAACCTTTTCCCTTCCAATGTTGTTGATTCCAATGTGGACACTGACCTCCTGCTGGCCTCTCTCCCCCATGAGAACATTCTGCACCCTTTGTGAGACATCCTTGACCCTGGCACCAGGGAAACAACACCACCATTCTGCTTTTTCTCTGCTGGCCACAGAAATATCTGTCTGTACCTCTGACTACAGAATCCCCTAACACAATTGATCTCTTGGAAGCCGATGTACCCCTCGTTGCATTACAGCTCGTCTCAATCGCAGAAACTTGGCTGTTCTTGCTACGTTCCCCTGAGAATCCATCACCCCCTACATTTTCCAAAACAGCATACCTGTTTGAAATGGGTATATCACAAAAGATTCTTGCATGAGGTGCTGACCTCTCTCACCCTTCCTGGAGTTAACCCATCTATATGACTTTGAGACTTTCCTCCTTCCTATAACTGTTGTCCATCACATACTGTTGCTGTTGCAAATTCCTCATCAATTCTATCTGTCTCTCCAACCGATCCACTTGATCTGATAAGAGTCGCATCCAACAGCATTTATGGCAGATATAATCCGCAGTAACCCTTAAACTCTCTTTAAACTTCCACATCTGACAAGAAGTACATATCACTGCAAAGGCCATTTTTGCTCCTTCACAATCTACAGACCCAGAAAATAACACCGTCTTATTCCTCTACAAACACTGCCCCAGGTTAAATTAATAGCTATGGCTTATATTTTAAGTTTAGTCAAGAGACTTATCTCCAAAAACGTATAATCAAGAAAGAATCCACTATACTCACTACCGCAGCCTTTCTCTTGGACAGATTTAAAACAACAATTAACTTATCTGATTCTGTGCTGTGAAGTTCGCCCAACAGCTCCTCCAAGATTAGTTGTGAATTTCACTGTTTGATAATTTTCCCAGATGCACTGCGATGTCCAGCGATACACAAATTCAAATAGCAAAGGCAGTAACAGTGCAGGTTCTCTCTCTCTCCCTCCTGCACTGGCCTCTCCATGTGCTTCCTTTGTCTGCTCTTCTCCCTTTTAAAGTGCTGTTGTTTTGACTTTTTTTTCCCAAAATTCCAAAACAATACAACAGCATATAAAATAGTAATTGCTGCTCCTGGAATTCGAGGAAATCACCTTCAACACCTAAACCAAGGTTACCAAATCTTTCCATCCTTATCTTTCATCCTCACAGAAAAATGCTGGTTCCTGAATCTTGGTCAACTGGTTTTTAAAAAATTCCTACATGACTTTCTACAATAAACCCACGTTATCTGCATTGTCTTCGATCAATAACTGCTCATTAACCCAGCTGTGATAAGGACGAAACTGCATTTGTCTATTAATCTGTTTTACTCCACTCTGAAGAATCATTCTTTATTAAATCAGTATCAACCTAAACTAAATCAGACAGGTTCCACTTATCATCAGTAATGCTATCCCATACCGCTGTATTTCTTTAATGCCAGGTCTTGAGTTTATACTTACTGTACACTATGACCACCTTTTTCTCATCCATCAGCTGAGGATCCAGACATTTCACAGAACATGCTAGTATGCACTTTAGGTAGAAGCAGATGATCACTTGCTGAGGAGAGGAAGAAGTTAGTTAAACATGAGAGGAACTACAAAGGAATTAGAGAGAGAAATATGGGAGAGAGGCTAGAGAGGGAACGAGTCAGGAACAGACGTTTTCTAGTGTGACATTTCATGATATAAAGCAATTAAACTTCAGGGCTGTCTCAATAAGCATGGTTTTCAGAACCATCAGAATGAATGGTTACCTTTTACCCAGTACTAACTTAATAAATCCAGGAGGTGCCACAGAGACATGCCCATGTCCAGCGCAAGAAATGTCCTTAAAGTTTTTAAACACTTGGAAGTTAACTTTTTAATCCAGGGAACAATTCGTTGTTAAGCAGTTCCTTTAACACAGATACTCACTTTGGATCCAGAAAGCCAGCACTGAAAGGATTATGTTGCTGTACATGCTGCTAAGAAGCATCGATCGCTCAATTTGATAGTTTCAGATACAAGTGTATCAGTGAGACCGTAAGTGATGATTTCAACATGCACAAAACAAGTTTATTTGACAGTTGGATGATTGTGTGCTGCATTTTAAATAGTAACGGTTTTATGTTATCTGTAAGTAGCACCCTTTAGTCCCTCAATGTGTGTTATACTGCACCGCCCAAAAACTGTAAGGAAAACTGAATATGAAAACAAAATGATACAGTAAAAATGAATAGTCTCCTGATATATCTTTCAACATTAAAAATGTTAATTTTCAAGGTTCGAAAGGCTTTAAGTACATTTCGACATTTTAGAAGGCTCCTCATATGAAGCCACATGGTTAGAGCTTACAATAGGCCGAAAAGTGTGGTGTTGGAAAAGTACAGTTGTCAGGCAGCATCTGAGGAGCAGGAGAGTCGATGTTTCAGGCATAACGGGGGAGGGGAAAGGGGGCTGAGAGATAAATATGAGTGGGTGGTAGGGTTGGGGGGATGGTAGCTAGGAAGACGATGGTCATATGCAGGTGGGGAGGTGATGGTGATAGCTTGGAGTGGAGGGTGGAGTGGATTGGTAAGAAGGAAGATGGACAGGTAGGACAGATCAACAGGGCAGTGACGAGTTGGATGGTTGGATCTCGGATGAGGTGGGGGAGAGGGGAGATGAGGAAACTGGTGTAATTGATGTTGATGCCGTGTGATTGGCAGGTCCCAAGACAGAAGATGAAGCATTCTTCCTCCATGCATTGAGCGGCTATGGTTTGGCAATGGAGGAGCCCCAAAACTTGGGAGAGGAGAGTTGAAGCAATCAGCCACAGGGCAGTGGGGTTGTTTGGTAAGTGTGTCCCAGAGATGTTCTCTGAAACATTCTACGAGTTGGTATCCTGTCTCCCCAAAGTAGAGGAGACCGCATCGAGAGCAACTGACACAGTAGATCAGGTGTTTGGATGTGCAGGAAAATCTGTCTGATGTGGAAGGATCATTTGGGGCCTTGGGTGGAAGTGAGGCAAGAAGTGTGAGCGCAGGGTTTACACTTCTTGTGGTGCAAGGGAAGGTACCAAGAGTGGAGGGTGGGTTGGTGGGGGTCATGGACGTAACTAGGGAGTTGCAGAGAGAATGATCTCTGCGGAATGCTGATAGGGCTGGGGAGGGAAATGTATCTCTGGTGGTGGGGTCTGACAGATGGTGGTGGAAATGGTGGAGGATGATGCACTGTATCTGGAGATTAGTGGGTTGGAAGGTGAGGAGCAAAGGGATTCTATCCTTGGTGGGGAAGGCCATGAAATGGCATCAGGAATGCCACTACTAGACATAAGACTCCAGTAAATGAGAGAGACAGTATATTTCAGGGGATGGCGTTTGGTGTAGTAACCACTGAAGCTCTAAGCTCCAGCTTCTGCAGTCCTCACTTTCTCCTACATGACACTGACCCAGCTAGCTCAGATTTGGCTCATAGAGTGAACAGAACCCCTAACAGTCAGGGCTCCCTGATTGGACCAGGTTAACAGCCCCAATCAGGGAACTTAGATTCTATAAGATCCACTCGACTGACACCGTTCAGATCACTACAAATAATAATTGAAGTTGAAGTTGAGGAATCTTTTGGAAACTGGCTCCCCACAGTTAGAGTCATACAGCACGGAAATAGACCCTTCAGTCCTACCAGTCCATGCCAAACATAATCCCAAACTAAACTAGTCCTACCTGCCTGTTCCTGGCCCATATCTGTCCAAGTCTTTCCTATTCATGTACTTATCCAAATGTCTTTTAAACGTTGTAATTGTATGCACATCCACCACTTCCTTAGGAAGTTCATTCCACATGCAAACCACTCTCTGTGTTAAAAAAAAGATTCCTCCATCTTTTTCTAAATGTCTCACCTCACCTTACAAATGTGTCTCCTAGTCTTGAAATTCCCCTTCCTAGAGAAAAGCCAACTGCCATTACCTCCATCTATCGCCCTCATTATTTTGTGTACTTCAATGTACCTCCTATGCTCCAGTGAAAAGAACTCCCAGCCTATCCAGCCTTTCTTTATAACTCAAACCGTCCTTACCTGACAGCATGTTCAAAGGTTCTGCCTGTGAATAGTTCTCTGACTTGCTGACAATGGTGAAAATCTGGCAGCAGGTCTCTGTCCTATATTCCCTTCATTTTTGTTTCTAGGTTTTGGGCACTGTAGCAGTGGAAAATCCAGTTCACAGTGTTACAGCTGTCAACTACATCAGAATATAGATAATCCTCTGCATTAAAAAAGTTGATTTTGTTGGGATTACATTTCCATCTCACTGTATTACTTAGGTAGTTTTGTAGTTATGTAGTTCTACATTCTTAGTGTAAAGTGCGATGAAATGATCAGAAACAAGCTATAAGTGTTTCAGCATTCTGCTTCCAGCAGAGGGCACCGTCTTGATTTTTGACAATGTTGAAGCTACAAATAGAAGTGCCAAGGGAATTGGTAGGTGCCGGTACAGTTACAATATTGAAAAGGCAGGTACATGATTAGGAAAAGTTTAAAAGGATTTGGGCCAGACACAGGCAAGTGGGACTAGTTCAGTTTGAGAAACTTGGTTGTCATTGGATAAATTGGACAATTCCTAAAGTGTCAGTGCCCAAAATATTCACTCTCTTGCTTCTTGGATACCACTTGATCTGCTGTGCTTTTTCCAGCACCACGTTTTTCGACTCTACTTATTTTGTCGACCCACTCTTTCACAGGAAGCCCGTGAAGTTTTGGAGGAGCGATCCAAGAGGAAATGAGAGGAATGGTGGGCAGGGGAAATAACTGGGCAAAAGGCCAACATTTCAGGATCTCACGGCAAGGTCAACATTTGCAATTAAGTTTTCCAACCTTAAAGATGGTTTGAATTCCCTGACTAAAGGGGTCAAGAGGCTTCTCTGCATGTATTTCCATTTCATTAAAGCAATGTTCCTCAGAATTAAATGCTTGCTCCTAATTAAGTTCTACCCAGTTGAGAAATCCATGTCTTCAGGTACCTAACTGCATATAAGAGACATGCACCCTGGTGTGACTGACTTCTTCCATAACTTTGTAGTAACATGCTTGCTACTTACAGTTAAGGTTAGATTATGGTGTGTTGCACAGTAATGCCATTTACAAGTTCGCTAATGACATCACCATAGTCAGTCGAATCTCAGATGGCCATGAAACAGGGAGGTAGAAGACCTGGAAAAATGGTGCACTGAGAATAATCTAGCTCTCAATGCCAGTAAAATCAAGGAACTCATGATTTACTTTCGGTGGGATGTTACTCATGCTCCCCCCCCACCCCCCAACACACATTAACAGCACAGAGGTGGAATGAGTAGAGTGTCAAGCTCCTGGGAGTGGTCATCCACAACAAGTTTTCTTGGACTCTTCATGTGGACACACTGGTTACAAAGGCCCCACAACATCTCTTCTTCCTCAGGCAGGTGAAGAAATTTAGCATGACGGTGAATACCCTTGCCAACGTTTATAGGTGCAGAGAGCATTCTGTCTGGATGTATCACTACCTGGTATGACAACTGTACCATTCAAGATCAGAGACAGTTATAGAGAGTGGTGAACTCAGCCTGGACAATTACTGAGGCCAACCTCCCAACTTTAGATTCCATCTACCAGGCCCAAGGTCAAGGAAACGCCGGCAGCATTCTCAAAGATCCTTCCCACCCTGGCAATGTTTATCTACAACCTCTACCATTGGAGAGAAGGTACAGAAGCCTGAACACATGCACCAGCCAGTTTTGAAACAGGTTCTCCCCTATTGGTGTTAGAATACTGGGGACTCCCAACCTCTTAACATTCACCAGTACCTGTGTTTTTCTTTTTGCTGCTATTTACCTATTATTTACTTATCTGTGCTACTTAACGATGTGATCTGCCTGTATTGCTCGCAAGACAAAGCTTTTCACTGTGCCTTGGTACATGTGACAATAAATTCAATTCAATTCAAACATTGTAGACTGTGAGGAGGACAAAGTCAAGGTCATTTACAAGGCTGAAGTAGGCAGATGGGTGACAGAGGCAGTGGCATATTGGTATACAGTTAGCAACAAGTTGTCCTGGGAGGCTCCAACATTGACTCTGGACCCCAGAAAGTGACACGACATTTGGTTAAACATGGACAAGGAAACCTCCTGCTGATGACCATAATCCCCTCCTGTTCTGAATTTGTACTCCTCCATCTTGAACATCATTTAGAGGAAGCACTGAGGGTAGCTGGGTGCAGAATATACTGTGGGTGCAGAATATACTCTGGGTGGGACACTTCAATATCCATTGTCTAGAGTGACTCAGCAGCATCACCACTGACTGAGCTGTTCAAGTCCTGAAGGACATTGCTGCTAGATTGGGTCTGTGGCAGGTCAAGAGAAAACCAATGAGAGGGACAAGCAAACTTGACCTCATCCCCACCAATTTGCCAGCTGCAGATCAGTGTATCCAAGATAGTAGGAGTGATCACCACGCCGTCCTTGTGGAGACAAAATGCTGTTTTCACATTGGGGATACCCTTCATCGTGCTGTGGGCTCTATCACTGTACTAAATGAGATACATGACTTGGAGACGCCAGTGTTGGACTGGGGTGGACAAGGTTAAAAATCACGCAACACCAGGCTATAGTCCAACGGGTTTATTTGGAAGCACTAGCTATTGGAGCGTAGTTCCTTTATCAGGTGGTTGTGGAGCATAAGATCATGATCACAGAATTTATAGCCAAGGGAGTCCAGTGTTACAGAGATGTGATACATTAAACAGTTTTAGATTAAATATTTCATCTTTTAGAATGGGATATGCTGGTTTCTGTTTTTTGATATGTAAAACCCAGACCTTCTTTGAAATTACATACATTTCAATAAAAGTACAGTGGTCTTGGACCCCCCTCGCCTCAGAGCCAACAGCTTGTGCTGCTAAGCCAATGTAGTAACCAGAGTGCAACAGTTTCCCCACATGAAAAGAGTTCTTCCACAGGCACATTCCACACCTCAGGAATGTACTGTGGCTCCATGGTTATCATTGCTGCCTCAGCACCAGGGACCCGGGTTCGATTCCCGTCTCAGGTAATTGCCTGTGTGGAGTTTGCACATTCTCCCCATCTCTGCATAGGTTTCCTCTGGGTGCTCCGGTTTTCTCCAACAGTCCAAAGATGTGCAGGTCAGGTGAATTGGCCATGCTAAATTGCCCATAGTGATAGGTGCATCAGTAGGGAGTTGGGGAATGGGTCTGTGTGGGTTACTGTTCAGAGGGTCGGTGTGGATTGTTGGTCTGAAGAGCCTGATTCCCAACAATAGGGAATCTAATCTAATCTAATCATGAAGTTCAGGACCCTTATGGACAGTGATCGACTGGAACACCACGTCACCATCATTGCTCAGGAACACAGGTGCTATGATCCTGACATCACCACCCTGAGTGAAACCTGGTAGGCAGGGGAAGGACAGCTCAGGGACAAAGGTAGTGACTACACCTTCTTCTGGAAAGGCAAGGCTGAAGAAAAGTTGCCATCCTGGAGTCGGCTTCACCATCAAAAATGAACTGGTGCATGAACTGAAAGGCTCCTCCTTCGGAATAAATTAATGTCTCATGACACTTTGACTCCCCCTTGATGGGAATTAGTGTGTCAGGATAGGCAGTGCATATACACCAAATCTCAATGCAGCAGATGAGAACAAGGAGAAATTCTACTCCAACCTTGACCAATCTCTCTCACGGGTCCCTGCAGTGGTCAAATTTATCATCCTTGGCAACCTCAGTGCCAGAGTCAGCAAAAGTGCAGAGCTCTGGGACAATGTGATCAGGAAATGGGGAACAGGGATGCAAAACTCCAATGGCACCCTTCTGATCAAATGCTGTGAACACAACCTCCTCATCATCAACACACTGTTCCACCAAAGGGACAAATGCAGGACAATGTGGCAACACCCCCGCTGGAAACACAGACGCCTCCTTGACTATGTCATTGTCAGATGAGAGATCGAAAAGATGTTAGAATTACACATGCCATGACCACAGCCAGCGACTGCTGGACAGACTGTCACCTGATCTGAGCCAGGATCAACATACCTTCAGACCCACAGCAGAGGAGACAACAAAAGCAATGCCAAAAACAGTTCAACATTGAGGCACTTAAAGACCAGGAGAAAATAGCCTCAGACAATCAGCTCGTCTCCACAAACCTAGCAAGTCTCAGCAATACCATGTCAGGGTATCCCAACAGTCTCTGGTCCACCCTTAAGACTGCCATTATCACTGCCTGCAAAATGCCAGCCAGCCAATCCACCAGGAAACACCAGGACTGGTTTGATGAGAATGATGTGGAGATTAAGGAGCTATCAAGCTGGAAGCACATGGCATTTTTGAGTGTAAAACAAAAACTGTATCCTCAAAAATGGAAAGGCAGGTTTGCCGGCGCTGAAGGCTGAGGAACAAATCCAAACCCACAACATAAAAAAACGGGTGGTGGGTGGAGGAACACTGGAGATCCAACAAATGGCCGACAGCCATGGTGTGATGGGTTTCTTCTCTGGTATCAAGATGACATACAACCAAACAGCCAAGGCCCCACTCCACTGCTGGCCAAGGACAGAGTGACTCTGATCAAAGATAAAGAAACTGTCAAGAAGTGTTGGGAGAAGCACTTCATAAACCTAAAGCAGGGCTCTGTCATTGATCTGAGCATTCTTGAATGCATCCTATAGCATTCTACACACCATTGGCTCAGCAATACCCCAGCCTTGCATGAAATAGAGAAGACTGTCCTCAATCTTGAGAACAACCAGACAGCTAGAGGAGACGGTACACCCACTGAGGTATTGAAGTGCGGAGGCAAAGACCTACTTGCAGTTACACAGCCTTGTCTGCCTTATTTGGAATGAGGAGAACATCTCAGAACTGCTCCGAGATGCCACAGTTCTGAGCATTTCCAAAAAAGGGAACAAGTCCAATGTGGTAACTACAGAGGAATCTCCCTGCTGTTAATGCCAAGGTCCTCCACAAGTATTTCCTCCCTATGGCTGAGGAACTCCTCCCGGAGTCACAGTGTGGTTTTCAGCCACGGAGGGGCACAATGGACATGGTTTACACCGTGCGACAGTTGCAGGAGAAATACAGAGACAAGAACCTCCCCTGGACATGGCTGCCTTCGACCTTACAAAGGCCTTTGACACTGTCAACTGGGAAGCGTTTGCAGGGTCCTTTTCTGCTTTGGTTGTACCAATTTGTCACCATCCTTCACCTGCTCCAGGACAAAATGGAAGTCAATGGTCAAAGACCATCTAAAGTAGAGGAAGAGCATCCAGAAAGGTATTGAGCATCTCCAGCCTTGTATTGGGAGAAAATGGAAGCCAGGCCACAACATCAAAAGCAGTGCGCTGCCACACTAATACCCCACCCATCCCTTCCCCAGGTCACCACCTCCCTGGGAGGTGAAGAGAATCGTCATCATCTGCTAGGAACCAGCAATGATGATGGGTCACATGTTGTGAGATGGAGTCAAGAGCACCTACCTCCATGGTTACAGTTTAGGAAGGAAGTGATAGCTTGGTGATTGATGCAGAAGAGAGTCATTAAAATGGGACAAGGGATGAGCGGCTTCCCTTATGTGGAAAGAATGGAAATGTTCGGATTCTGCCAATCAGGCAGTGAGGGTCAAGAGAATGTTCTGATAGTCATGTTCAAGATAATGAACCAAATAAAGAGGAGTTTTTAGTGCAAAAGGTTTGATAATCATGAGACACAGATTTAAGGTGATTAGAAAAGGAACAAATGAGATGTGACTGCTTTTTTAAAGAAAGCAGTTGATTGTTTTCTGGAATGAGTAGTGGAAGCAGATGCACTAGTGTCTTTCACAGGAGAGTTGGAAAATTATTTGAAGGGGAAACACACACTCCCATGATTGCACTCTGTGGCACAATGCACCGGGGTAATAATGGACAGTGTCCTCACATGTCCTGACCCCAGGATCTGTATCCCTTTGGTCTCAGTGAGAAAGGAGCTGCTGCAGGGCAGTCCCTGTGTGAGGAGACCAGTTCAAATTGGTTCGGGCTAAGAGGAAAGTTGGGATGAGGATTTCATTGTTTCCATTTGGAAAAAAAATCCCACTGATGTTTTGTGGGGAAGGTAATGCTACTTACACAGGACATGGAGAGTTCCAATGTGTTGTTTAATAACAGGGCTCGTCATTGAGTGATCTTGAAGTTTCAGTTCAGCTTCACAGATATACTGCTGACCATCCAGCTTAGCTTCAGCCTCTACTGTATGAGAGATAGTGAGCCCAGTACTGCTTGATCCATTCACTAATGTGTCATTTCCTTTCTTCAGTCTGAGTTCAAGATCCCCTGAGACATTCAACACACGGCACGTAATATTAACCAGATTTCCTTCCTGGGTGGTCGGTACTTGGATTTCAGGGGAAGAGAAAGCTAAAAATAATAGAAAGATACTGTTAGAAACATTGTTGTACCTTGCAGTCCCTCAGTGTGGGGTTAATAACAATGAAACAAAGGCAGGCTGCATTTCGTGCTTCTTGCTCATCCCCTGCTTCATTGCTGTATCAGGGAGAGGTACAAACCCCTACACCATCCTTCCATGTTCCTTCAGTGTTTGCAGTATCTTAGTCAACATTCATTCCTGACCCAAACTCATCAAAAATGTATTCTGCTCATTTCTGTTTCTAGAATCCTGAAATCTGCATATATTTAAATGCAGATTTATTTATTACCACCTGTTTCGTCCCACACGGTATATTCCAGATTGGTGTATGTTTTTGCACCCCTTCAGCTTTTAGGGTACATTGGTTGTTTAAACATTTAAACATTCTCTTGTGATCCTGGAATACTAAGTGTGAGTAACACTCACCTATGAGCAGCGCATACAATGTCAATCACATTGTCTCAGGGTCTTGGAGAACCTCGAGTCATTAAGACTTTGTCAGAATGCTTTTCATTGACAGAGGGTCATATAGAAGATATGGCACAGAAACAGACCATTCCAATTAATTACGAGCATAAGCCCTTATGCTCGAAACGTCGAATTCTCTATTCCTGAGATGCTGCCTGGCATGCTGTGCTTTGACCAGCAACACATTTGCAGCTGTGATCTCCAGCATCTGCAGACCTCATTTTTTACCATTCCAATTAATTAGCCAATGTTTATGCTTTACTCAACCAAGAGTCTGAGTATACAAACATTTCCACAAGCTTCCCAATTTGTCACTCAATAAAAAGGATTTTATTGCTGAAAGTGTTGGAAATGCTGACATGTTTGTATTGTTGACAGTGATGAACTATCAGAATATTGTCTGATTTTAAACTCCCCCACAACCAGAATTCTTACCATACACCTCAATGAAAGCACTATCATTCTTTGGGGGAATTGAAGGATATTTCTCAAAATCGGCCATACAGACGACTTCCATCAGACCAGATTCCTGTGGTGTCCATGCTGCTGTTATTCGGACAGTGTTGGAATTTGGCCTTGTGGTATCTGAGTTCAGTTCCACACCATCCTGAAACCATCTTACTCTCATCTTCTCAGCAGGATAGACATTTGAGACCTCACATGTTAATGTGACTTCTCGCTTCACTTCTTTGGGTCTTTTGTCCAGGATTCTCGGCTGATCCATGAAAGCTGTAATACAGACAAGAAATTCACTTCATTTTAATTTGCTGCAGTGTGTTTCAGTTTTTAATGGACAGAGTAGGAAACTGACCAGTGTAGGTATTGGACAATACACCACTCCAGGAATTTATCACATTCACTCATAGTCAAAAAACTGGAGTCATCTGCAGGAGGCCATAGTGCACTTTGAGAGTGAACTGGTCATGCCAATCACGGTGTGTGATTGGTGAATTTGTCTAAGTATTTTTGACAATTCATAGGATAAGGGCATTACAAGGTGACTTCAACTTCCCTAATATTGATTGGGGAATATTCCTTGGTTCAAATATCTAGATGGAGCAGACTTTGTCAGGTATTCCAGGAAGGATTCCTAACTCAATATGTAGATAGGCTGATTAGAGGAGAGGCCACATTGGATTTGGTGCTTGGCAATAAAGCAGGTCAGGTGTCAGATCACTGAGTGGGAGAGTATTTCGGTGACAGTCATGACAACTCCCTGACCTTTACTGTACTCATGGAGAGGGGTAGGAGCAGGCGGTTGGGAAAGTATTTAATTGGGGAGGGGGAATTACAATGCTACTGGTGGGAACTTGCGTCACTAAATTGGGAATAGATATTCTCAGGGAAATACATGACAAAAATGTGGAGGTTGTTCAGGGAGCACTTGCAGACAGTGCTGGATTAGTTTGTTCTATTTTTCTAGTTAACCAGTTCAAAGATGGTATTACACACCTCTGGATCAGGTGCGTCTAGAACCTAGGCCGCCAGGTCCAGGGGCAAGGACACTACCACTGCACCATAAGGTGTTGAGTTCCAGTTGGGCAGCCCATTGCCTGTTACAAGGGAACTTATACTCAACAAGCTCCATGAGGAGATTAATTAATGATTCCCGTGTACTTTGTTAGGGTTACCACAATGAGGAAGAACAGTTTTTAATAATGGGTAATTCATGTATGTTGGCTGATTGCCCACTTCTCTGCACTAAAAGTCTGCTAAGCAGTAGCTCGCCTATTGCTGCTGACTCCCTTTGAGGATTGTGCTCAGCAGTCAGTTCCCATCATCACCAGGTGCTTAGTGACATTAACTGGGGGCAGAAGCTGCTATTGGTTCAGTTATGGAATCTGGAATTGATGTGCTTTGTGTCAGTGTGTGGCATGAGATTAGGACCTGGAAATGACCCAGATATTGGAAATGACAGAGCACGTCAATTCTGGATTCCCTGATTGAGCCAGTAGCAGCTTCTATCCCCACTTAATGTTCCCAGTTTGAAAATCAAGCCTCAGGAATCAGAATAGGCCTTGAATGTCTTTTGGAATTATGTTATTAAGACTCAGCTTATAAAACAAAGTTATTGCAAAATGATTCTAGGCTTTCACTTTCAAACTATGGTTTGCACACGCTCTGGCTGACTTAAAGAAAACATTTACACTTACTGCATATTTGCACCATAATCCAAGAAGAGGGGCATGGATAGGGTAAATAGGCAAAGTCTCTTCCCTGAGGTCAGGAAGTCCAAAACTAGAGGGCATAGGTTTAGGGTGAGAGGGTAAAGATATAAAAGATACCTACTGGGCAACTTTTTCACACAGAGAATGGTATGTGTATGGAATGAGCTGCCAGAGGAAGGGGTAGAGACTGGTACAATTGTAACATTTAAGAGGCATTTGGATGGGTATATGAATAGGAAGGGTTTAGAGGGATATGGGCCGGGTGCTGGCAGGTGGGACTAGAGTGGGCTGGGATATCTGGTCGGCATGGACAGATTGGACCGAAGGGTCTGTTTCCGTGCTGTACATCTCTATGATTCTATAAGGCTTTTTTGTCTGTAATATCTTGTGCAATTGGAACTTACCGTAAGTTTGCAGAGTGACGGAAGAGTTTGTGATTGACTTTGTGGTGTTAGAGCCTGAGTCCACTTCAGCCAAGCAGGTGTACTCCTGTCCATCATCTGATTGACTCGCAACGAAATTGAAGACATTTCTCAACCTTTTATCTTCATCCGGAAGACCTAGTTCGCCTGTGGAATCTCTCTGGACAATCTCACTCCCTCTCAGCCATGTGAGAATGAGTTTGTTATTTGGATAGACTCTTGGACCAGTGCACTCCAGACGATATGTCCTGTTAATCTCCAGCACTTCAGGGAGTACTGTGATGTTTATCTCTCGATCTGTTAAAGGAGAATCACAGTTAGCAGGTTTCACTGAAATAGTGTACCTGAGGACCATGTTCCATCTCCCCACACATTTACTCATATGCATAAGAAATGTAAGTGTGTATACACATTCAACAAAAGGTTACTAAAATATTTCAACAGAGGACGGTATCCTGTCACCAAGTCACCCTTTATTTACATGTGGACAGTCCTTGAGACTGATCCATCTCGTCAGAATCAGCTCTCAGAGTGAACAGAACCTCTGACACTCCTGTTTATACCTGTCAGCCAGGGCTCCCTGACTGGACAGGATCAAAGGCCCAACCAGGGAACTCATTCTATGATACCCAGAAACAAAAATCAAGATTGCTGGAAAAGCTCAGTAATTCTGGCAGCGTCTATGGAGACAAATCAGACCTAATGTTTGGGGTCAAGTGAGGAAGGGTCATTCGACAGGAAATATTAACTCTGATTTCTCTCCACAGATGCTGCAAGACTTGCTGAGCTTTTCCAGCAATTTTGATTTTTTTTCTGATTTACACCATCAGCAATTGTTTCAGTTTCTATGATGTCCACCTGGCTGACCTCGTTACAATTATTATATCCCTCCCTCTTTATTCTCCTCTTTAAGTGGCAAAGTCATTGAGGCGGTGACATCCACCTCAGATTCTGTGGTATCTTAAATGCTTAACGGAGACGGAGACCCCATGGGTGTTTGAACAGCCAGAAAGGCAGTGAAGAGCAGGGCGCATTTTGCTCCTGCAATGTTTGCAGCTTTCATATGATTCATGTACTTGTTCAGGACTGTTGCCCCTACCCAAACCTTAACATCACTGGACCTGACCTTACGTTGACTGTGCCTCCAACCCATGCAAGACCATTCCCAGCTTCCTACATCAAACTTTGAGCCCTAAAGTAAACTGTCTCTCATTTAATGGAGCATTGTGTCCAGGATTGATGTTTCTGATGCCATTTCACCCTCCCCTCAAGGCTAGGAAGATCAGGTTTAACCTGTTGTGGAGTCTTCTACCCATTAGCAACTCTGCTGGAGCTATCCCTGTAGTTGCATGAGGGATGGGTCGATAGTCAAATAGGAACTGGGACAGTTTGGTATTGAGTGAAGCTGTAGGCTGTTTTCTTTAGCCTGCCTACAAAATTTGAAATGGTTTATCTGCCAGACCATTGGATGATGGAATGGCTCGGAGCTGTCCTATGTGATGCATATCATTTGGCTTTAGGAAATACTCAAGTTCCCTGCTTGAAATGATAGTCTGTTATCTGTGACCAACATCTCGAACAGTCCACGTATTGTAAAATATTTGCAGTACTTCTGTCATCATCCATGTGTAAGACGAATTAACTCTACGCATATCCAGCCATTTTGAGTGGATATCCAAAAAGACTAAGGACATTGAGCTCATGAAAGGAGCTGCATAGTCAAAGTGTAACCGAGTCCAGTGTTTACCCAACCATTTCCACAAATGTGGGGAGTGCTTTTGGCCATTTTTGTCCTTGTGGGAATTGCCCCACCAATGCAGCTTTGTCTGCATCCAATCCTCCAATCCAATAACTTCTCATCAATGTCTTCATTTTGGAAACCCTTGTACACCCCTGGTGGAGTTCAGTCAGTATCTTGGTGCTGACCCTTGCTACGGACAACCACTCTTGCTCCCCATAATAAAATGCTGTCCTCAACTGTGATCTGATCTCTCTAGGTCCAGAAACATTTCAATTCTGATTGTGATGGCCCTTTGGCTCCCCCCCTCCCACCCCCACCCCATCATCACCAGCTGATTCAGTTTTGCCAGGACTGGATCTTTGTCCAGAGTCTGACATTGTCAGCTGTGACTGGAAGTGTGTCCAGAAAGTTTAAAACCAGAGCGGACTCTTCCTGTAGTGGTCCCACCGGTGGTGTACCTTTCAGCAGGAGGCAGTTCAGTGCAACTACATTTGCTCCTTGGCCTCCCAGACAGTGTTCCAACCTGTAATTGTACAGACTTATAATTAGAGCCCACCGCTGAATTCAATCTGAAGCTGTGAGCAGCACTGCCTTGTCCTCTTCCGTTAAAAATCACACAACACCAGTTTATAGTTTAACAGGTTCATTTGGAAGTACTAGCTTTAAGGTAACTAGTGGGGCAGGATCATAATTTGTAGCTATAAGGGGCAGCACTCTGAAAGCAAGTACATCCAAATAAATCTGTTGGACTATAAACTGGTGTTGTGCAATTTTGAACGTAGTCCTCCCAGTCCAATACCGCCACCTCCACATCTTGTCCTCTTTAAGTAGACCTAGAAGGGTTTGTGATCTGCATTCCTCAAGAAGGGCTTATGCCCGAAACATCAATTCTCCTGCTCCTTGGATGCTGCCTGACCTGCTGCACTTTTCCAGCAACACATTTTTCAGCTTTGATCTCCAGCATCTGCAGTCCACACTTTCTCCCGAAAGGGAAATGCAGAACAGAATTGTGGAGGTTGTTTAGGAAGCACTTGCTGATAATACTGGATAGCTTTGTATCATTGAGGCAAGGAAGGGATGGTAGGGTGAAGGAAATTTGGATGACAAGAAATGTTGAACATCTAATCGAGCGGAAGAATGAACTTTACTTAAAGTTGAGGAGGCAAGGATCAGACAGGGCTCCAGAGAGTCACGAGGTAGCCAGGAAGGAACTGAAGAATGGACTTAGGAGAACTAGAAGGGGGCATGAACATGCTTTAGCGGCTTGGATTAAGGATAACACCAAGGAATTCGACACTTATGTGAGGAACAAGAGGATGGCCAGTGTTATGGCAGGGCTGATCAGGGATAGTGGAGGGAACATGTGCCTGGAGTCAGAGGAGGTAGGGGAGGTCCTTAATGAATACTTTGCTTCAGTATTCATTACTAAGGGGGTCCTTCTCATTTGTGAGGACAATGTAAAACACGCAGATATGCTTGAACAGGTTGATGTTAAGAAAAAGGATGTGCTGAAAAGTTTGAAAAATGTAAGTATACATAATTCCCCTGGGCCAGAGATGGCATATACCTAAAGTCAGTACAGGAAGCAAGGGAAGAGGTTGCTGTGTCTTTGGCGATGAATTTTGTGTCCTCACTGTCCAGTGAAGTAGTATTAGATGACTGGAGGGTGGCAAATGTTATTCCCTTGGTCAAGAAAGTGAATACGGATAATTCTGGGAATTACGGATCAATCAGTCTGATGTCTGTAGCAGGCAAATTATTGGAGAGGATTCTGAGAGACAGGACTGATGATTACTTGGAAAACCATAGTTTCATTAAAGATAGCATGGTTTTGTGAGTGGCAGGTCATGCCTCGTAAGCCTTATTGAAGGATATGACAAAACACATTGATGAAGGTAGAGCAGTGGATATGGTGTATATGGATTTTACCAAGGTGTTTGATAGGTACCTCATGGTAGGCTCATTCAGAAAGTAAGGAGGCATAGAATACAGGGATATTTGGCTGTCTGGACACAGATTGGCTGGCCAATAGAGGAAAGAGGGTGGTAGTTTATGGACAGTGTTCAGCCTGGAGCTAGGTGACCAGTGATGTTCCACAGGGATGGTTTTTGGAACCTCTGCTCTTTGTGATTTTTATAAATGACTTGGTGAGAAAGTAGAAGGGTGGGTTAGTAAGTTTGCCAATGACATGACTGTTGGTGGAGTGGTTGATAGTTTGGAGGGCTGGTATAGTTGCAACGGGACATTGACAGGATGCAGAGCTGGGCTGAGAAGTGGCAGATGGAGTTCAACCTGGAAAAGTATGAAATGATTCATTTTGGAAGTTTGAATTTGAATACAAAATACAGGATTAAAGGCAGGATTCTTGGCAGTGTGGAGGAACAAAGGAATCTTGGGGTCTATGTCCATAGATCCCTCAAATTTGTCGCCCAAATTGATAGGGTTGTTAAGAAGTTACACGGTGTGTTGCCTTTCATTAGCAGGGGGATTGAGTTTAAGAGCTGTAAAGTTGTGCTGCAGCTCTGTAGAGCCCTGGTTAGACCACACTTGGAATATTGTGTTCAGTTCTGGTCGCCTCGTTAGTGGAAGGATGTGGAAGCTTTATAGAGAGTGCAGAGGAGATTTACCAGGATGCTGCCTGGACTGGAGGGCATGTCTTATGAAGAAAGGTAGAGGGTGCTAGGGCTTTTCTCATTGGAGTGTAGAAGGATGAGAGGTGACTTGATAGGCGTGTACAAGATGATGAGAGGCATAGATAGAGTGAGTAGTCTGAGAATTTTTCCAAGGCCAGAAATGACTATCATTAGGGGCATAATTTTAAGGTGATTGGAGGAAGGTTTAGAGGAGATGTCAGAGCTAGGTTCTTTACACAGAGACTGGTGCGTGTGTAGAATGCACTGCCAGCAATGGTAGTAGTGTCAGATACATTAGGGACATCTAAGTGACTCTTGGATAGGCACATGGATAATAGTGAAATGAAGGGAAAGTAGGTTAGTTTGATCTTCCAGTAGGATACAAGGCCAGCACAACATCGAGGGCTGAAGGGCCTGTACTGTGCTGTACATGCTCTCTGTAAATCAGTGAGACACAATTTCTCAACCACCAAGCCATGTTGACTATCCCTAATCAGTTTTTGCCTTTCCAAATGCATGTAGATCCTGTCCCTCAGAATCTCCTCCATCAACTTGCCCCCCATTGACGTAAGGCTCATCAGTCTTTTGTTCCCCACTTTTTCCTTACATCCTATTCTTAAATAATGTCACCACATTAGCCAACCTCCAGTCTTCCAGTGCCCACCCTATTGATGATACAAATATCCAGACTGTAGGGATTCTATCTCAGCAAGGGACCCTGTAAACTGTGTCGTGGCTCCCCACAAAGTTCTGCGATACAGTTGATCAGGTCTCAGGGATTTATCTACCTATATAAATTTAAGTTCTCCAGCACATCCTCTTCTGTAATGTTAACTCTCTCCAAGACATTTGCCAAAGCTATCACTTGTCCCCCTTTTGCCCTCCTGATTTCCCTCCTACTGCCCTCATACTAGTCTAGGGATTCACTCGATCCCAGCTGTCTATACCCGACATATGCCTCCTTTTCCTAACCAAAGCCTCAATTTCTCTAGTCATCCAGCATTCCCTACACCTACCAGCCTTGCCCTTTGCACTAACAGGAACTGTCTCTGAACTCTCATTATCCTTTTTTTTTAAAGCTCTTACACTTTCCAACCATCCCCATACCTGGAAATAATGATCTCCAATTAACCTTTGAAAAGTTTCTCTGTAATACCATCAAAATTGGCCTTGCCCTAACTTAAGTCTTTAACGTTTTGATCAGTTCTATACTTTTTTATAACTCTTTTAAAAGACAAATAAAATTATGATCACTTGCTTCAAAGTGCTCCTCCACTGACACTTCAGTCACTTGCCCTGCTTTGTTTCCTAACAGGAGGTCAAATATTGCTCTTTCTCTAATAGATACATGCACATGTTGAATAAGGATGTTTTCCTGTACACACTTAACAAAGTCCTCCCCCTCTAGGCACTTAACACAATGAGAATCCTAGTTATTTCGCCATTCCTGATGAAAGGCTTTTGCCTGAAATGTCGATTCTCCAGTTCCTTGGATGCAGCCTGACGTGCTGTGCTTTTCCAGCACCACACACTCTAATCTCCAGCATCTGCAGTCCTCACTTTTGACTATGAGAAAACCTAGTCAGTGTTTGGAAAGTTAAACCTGTTTCTATCATCCTTTCAGATAGTGACTTCCAGTTACCCACCATCCACTCTCTGATGAAGAAAATATGCCTTAAATCACCTCTCCTGAGAGGAAATGTTTCTTCCCGTCTCCTTTAGATTAGATTCACTACAGTGTGGAAACAGGCCCTTTTGCCCAGTAAGTCCACACCGAACCTCTTAAGATTAACCCACACAGACCCAATCCCCTACCCTATATTTACCCTAATTAATGCATCGAACACTATGGGCAATTTAGCATGGCCAAGTCACCTAAACTGCACATCTTTGGATTGTGGGGGGAAACTGGAGCACCTGAAGGAAACCCACGCAGACATAGGGAGAACATGCAAACTCTACATAGACGGTCACCCAAGCCTGGAATCAAACCCAGGTCCCTGGCACTGTGAGGCAGCAGTACTAACCACTGAGCCACCCCAAATTTATTTATGCCCCCTAATTGTGTACACCTCAACCAGGTCCCCCTTCAGTCTTCTGTGCTCTAAGGAAAACAACCCCAGCCCATCTTGTCTCTTTTCATCACTGAGTTGTTGTAGCCAGGCAACATCCTGCTGAATCTCCTCTGCACCCCCTCCAATGCAATCACATCTTTCCTATAGTGTGGTGACCAGAACTGAACACAGTACTAGCTGTGGCCTAACTAGTGTTAAAAATCACACATCACCAGGTTATAGTTCAACAGGTTTATTTGGAAGCACGAGCTTTTGGAGATTGCTCCTTCATCTGGTAGCTAGTGGGGTAGGATCATTGGACATAGAATTGAGAGTAAAAGATCAAAGTGTCATACAACTGATGTGATATGTTCAACAAACCTCAACTGCTGTTCAGTTTTAATCATTTTGAATGGGGGTGCACATTTTGATTATTAATATGTAAATCAAGTCACATTCCAGAGATAACATAACCTTTTATAAAAGAAAAGTGACATCTCAGCTCAGACAATGCATTAAAGGTGTGAAGTTAGAGTCTGTCTGTATCCCAAACTTGAGTCAGACTGATTCTGTTTCCAAAGTAGGAATTTATCAAATCCGATGTGGACTGACTGCCTACAGACTGTGTGCTTTTTCAGCAAAATAGCATATATCTGCAAATATAATTCTGCAAAAGCAAATCCACTTTACAGACTTATATGTGTGCGTGCGTGCATATGAGGGAGAGAAAGTATGTGTGCGAGAAAGAGGGAAAGAGTGTGTGAATGAATGTGCATGCGTGTGAGTGTGTGTGTCTATTTGTGCATGCTTAATACTGTGTGTGTGTGTGTGTGTGTGTGAGTGTGATGGAGTATATATATCTGTGAGAGGGTGTGTGGATGAGAGAGTGTCTGCATAAGCGTGTGTGATCGTGTAAGAGTGTGTGTATATTTGTTCAATAAATTGCATCAGTTGTATGACACTGATGGTTTACTAAAATTCTGTGTCCTATGATCCTGTCTCACTAACTGACAAAGGAGCAGCGCTGTTGGCTATTACCTGGTGTTGTGTGATTTTTGAGTAAAAAATGAGGTCTGCAGATGCTGGAGATCACAGCTGCAAATGTGTTGCTGGTCAAAGCACAGCAGGTTAGGCAGCATCTCAGGAATAGAGAATTCGACGTTTTCCTGATGAAGGGCTTATGCTCGAAACGTCGAATTCTCTATTCCTGAGATGCTGCCTAACCTGCTGTGCTTTGACCAGCAACACATTTGCAGTTGTGTGATTTTTAACTTGTCCACCCCAGTCCAACACCTGCACCTCCAAAGCATGGCTAACTAGTGTTGGAAACAGCTCCATCATAACCTCACTGCTCTTGTATTCAATGCCTTGAATAATAGAGGCAAGTATCCCATGTGCCTTCCTAACCACCTTATCTACCTGCCATGTTGCTTTCAAGGATTTAAGAACAAGGTCCTTCGGATCCTCTGTATGTCGGGTCTGACCATTCACTTGCCTTGTTAGTCTACCCAAAATGCATTACCTCACCATTTTCAGGATTACATTTCATTTGCCATTGTTTGGCCAATTTTGGGTCTTCTTTATTAGATTAGATTAGATTACCTACAGTGTGGAAACAGGCCCTTTGGCCCAACAAGTCCACACTGACCCGCTGAAGCGGGTTTGAACTGTTTGAACAGTTTGAACAGACAGTTGGAATTGCTGCTCCCGGGATGGTACACCGGCAGCAACTCAGCACCGTCAGGTCTAACAGCACTGGAACAGCAGAAACCACACTGTTCCAACTCACTGAACTCAACGGAGCCCAGAGCTCTGCCATCTCTGCTCGAGGGACGGTGAAGAGAGTCGAGAGCCTGTGCTGGGTGTGGGGTGAGAGAACCCCACTTCCAGCTAACCCATCAAACATCTCAGTGAATGTACGGAGCCTCACTTATCACAAAACAGGCTGAGTCAGAGCAACACACAATCCTGAATAACCATCTCTCTCTCTCCCTCTTTTTGCTTCTAACAACACAGACCAGAAACGTGCCTAATAATGTTGTTCTTAATATTAACGAATAACAAGAAATCCATCATTCATTACAGAACAAGTACACACGAGAAATGTCCGCATTTAAACATAACTGTACGCATTGTGAACTGCAGCACAAATACACTGAGTAAACACTATCCACTGATTTTAAATATGTTTTTACCCACTTGTCACATAAGAAGTCACAGTGAAGAACTGCAGAAGTCGATGAGGTGAAATGATCTGGAAACCCATGTCACTAGAATGTGGACGGGCTCTGCAATCTGTACTCGGCCTGACTAACTCAGCTCGATGTTAATGAAAATAACCTATTTCCTTTCCCGGAAACTATTAAAATAAAATGGCAGTAATTCCAGATGAAAAATTCCAATATCTTGTTTCAACATTTGATATATTGGCATCTCCCAAATGTCGGAGGCATTCAATTCACAGCAGGCTGAGTCAAAGAGTCAAAGAGATGTACAGCTCGGAAACAGACCCCTCAATCCCCTTTTGTCCATGCCGACCAGATATCCCAACCCAGTCTAGAACATAGAACAGTACAGCACAGGACAGGCCCTTCGGCCCAGGATGTTGTCTCGTCCCACCTGCCAGCACCTGACCCATATCCCTCCAAACCCTTCCTATTCATATACCCATCAAAATGCCTTTTAAATGTTGCAATTGTACCAGCCTCCACCACTTCATCTGGCAGCTTATTCCATACCCATACCACCCTATGTGTGAAAAAGTTGCCCCTTAGGTCTCTTTTATATCTTTCCCCTCTCAGCCTAACCTATGCCCTCTAGTTCTAGACTCCCCCATCCCAGGGAAAATACTTTGTCTATTTATCTTATCCATGCCCCTCATAGTTTTATAGGAGAGCACTGAACAGATCAGAAACCTTCCCCAAAATTAGCAAAATCAAGCCTATTCAGAGATCAAGATAAAAATAGTTCACAGTCTCTCTGCTTTCTGTCAAATGGAGAAGGAAGTAAAAGCAAGTTCTTCACAACTGGGCTCCTGTAGACAATAAAATAAAATGCATACACATTTAACAGACCATGGGAAATTCAATAATGGTAATACCATTGGTTGTCAAGGGGGGATGGTTGGAGCTTCTGCTCTTGGAGATTGTCATTGCCTGGAGGTTTTGGGGTGAATGTTACTCACCCACTATTAGTCTACTTTTCAATGTTGTCCAGACCTTGCAGCATGTGGTAATGATTGCTTCATTATTCACCTCCACTCAGCAGACGTTTTACCCTTTGACTCCCAGTCAATTCAAGCTTACTGATCATCTTGTTGGAAAACCTGGTCAAATGCTGCCTCGATGCGAAAGGAAGTCATTTTCATCTGTCCTCTGGAGTTCAGCTTTTCTGTTCATGTTTGATCCAAGATTATAATGAGGTCTGTGGCTGAATGATCCTGGTAGAACCAAACCAAGATGCAGCTTTTAATTTACTGGAGTCCTAGGTAGGCCAGACTAATTAAGGAAGTCAGTTATCCTCTCAGAAAGGGCACTAGTGAACCAAATGAGTTCTTCTGACAGCATTGTTCCCCATTGAACCAGTACCAAACCACATGAAATCCAACGGGTTCCATTTATCATCACCAAGACTTTCCCGAGCCACTGTATTTCTTTAATAGAACATATACTGTACAGCAGAGGAACAGGCTCTTCAGTACACCATGTTGTACTGAACATGACTGAAATCCCTTCTGCCTGCCCTTGGTCCATATCCCTCCATTTGTTGTATATTTATGTGCTGATCTAAAAGTCCCTTAAATGCCCCTAGTGTATCTGCCTCTGGCAGCACATTCTGGACTCCTACCAGACGCTGTGTAAAAATCTTACCCTTCGTATCTCTTTTGAACCTGACCCCTTTCATGCTGGATCTAGAGTTTTCACTTACTGTATACTATGACATCAACTGTCTTCTTCCTCCTAGAATCTTCTGCTTGACGTATCACAGAACATGCAGTTGTAAAATCCTACTTCTGGACAACTTGGGAAATAGTTATCATATCAAGTACTGCCCTTTGTTCTGTTAGGGTTTATCCTTAATTTATATTCTATAGTTGTTGTTGGTTCTGGACATGCTGTGCTGCAGTTCATTCTGATGGAGCCCCCAGTCTGTTTTCTTCCACTCTGAAGAATCATTCCTTATTAAGCCAGTATCAACCTACACTAAATCAGACAGGTTCCACTTACCATCAGCAATGCCATCCCATGCCGCTGTATTTCTTTAATGCCAGTTTATACTTACTGTACACTGTGACATGCTTTTTCACATTCTTTAGCTGAGGATCCAGACAATTCACAGCACATGCTAGTGTTAAATCCCACTCCTGGACACTTGGGAAATAGTCATGGTACCAAGTACTGCCGTTTGTTCTCATGAAATTTACTCCTGGTTTATATTCCATATGTATTGTTGGTTTTGGACATGTTGTGCTGCAGTTCATCCCAATGGAACCTCCAAATTCCACGGCTGGGGGCTTTACATCGATTGAAACTTCAAATCCAGTTACAGTGGCTGCCAAGAAAACAAATCACAGTAAATACAAACACACAGAATCCATTCAAGGCAACATATTGCATGGAAAACTCCCTGACATAATAGTGCATTTGAGGACTCAACGTTTTTTGAAAGCATACTTTAGGTAGAAGCAGATGATCACTTGCTGAGGAGAGGAAGAAGTTAGTTAAACATGAGAGGAACTACAAAGGAATTAGAGAGAGAGAAATATGGGAGAAAGGCTAGAGAGGGAAAGAGTCAGGAACAGACGTTTTCTAGTGTGACATTTCATGATATAAAGCAATTAAACTTCAGGGCTGTCTCAATAAGCATGGTTTTCAGAACCATCAGAATGAATGGTTACCTTTTACCCAGTACTAACTTAATAAATCCAGGAGGTGCCACAGAGACATGCCCATGTCCAGCGCAAGAAATGTCCTTAAAGTTTTTAAACACTTGGAAGTTAACTTTTTAATCCAGGGAACAATTCGTTGTTAAGCAGTTCCTTTAACACAGATACTCACTTTGGATCCAGAAAGCCAGCACTGAAAGGATTATGTTGCTGTACATGCTGCTAAGAAGCATCGATCGCTCAATTTGATAGTTTCAGATACAAGTGTATCAGTGAGACCGTAAGTGATGATTTCAACATGCACAAAACAAGTTTATTTGACAGTTGGATGATTGTGTGCTGCATTTTAAATAGTAACGGTTTTATGTTATCTGTAAGTAGCACCCTTAGTCCCTCAATGTGTGTTATACTGCACCGCCCAAAAACTGTAAGGAAAACTGAATATGAAAACAAAATGATACAGTAAAAATGAATAGTCTCCTGATATATCTTTCAACATTAAAAATGTTAATTTTCAAGGTTCGAAAGGCTTTAAGTACATTTCGACATTTTAGAAGGCTTCTCATATGAAGCCACATGGTTAGAGCTTACAATAGGCCGAAAAGTGTGGTGTTGGAAAAGTACAGTTGTCAGGCAGCATCTGAGGAGCAGGAGAGTCGATGTTTCAGGCATAACGGGGGAGGGGAAAGGGGGCTGAGAGATAAATATGAGTGGGTGGTAGGGTTGGGGGGATGGTAGCTAGGAAGACGATGGTCATATGCAGGTGGGGAGGTGATGGTGATAGCTTGGAGTGGAGGGTGGAGTGGATTGGTAAGAAGGAAGATGGACAGGTAGGACAGATCAACAGGGCAGTGACGAGTTGGATGGTTGGATCTCGGATGAGGTGGGGGAGAGGGGAGATGAGGAAACTGGTGTAATTGATGTTGATGCCGTGTGATTGGCAGGTCCCAAGACAGAAGATGAAGCATTCTTCCTCCATGCATTGAGCGGCTATGGTTTGGCAATGGAGGAGCCCCAAAACTTGGGAGAGGAGAGTTGAAGCAATCAGCCACAGGGCAGTGGGGTTGTTTGGTAAGTGTGTCCCAGAGATGTTCTCTGAAACATTCTACGAGTTGGTATCCTGTCTCCCCAAAGTAGAGGAGACCGCATCGAGAGCAACTGACACAGTAGATCAGGTGTTTGGATGTGCAGGAAAATCTGTCTGATGTGGAAGGATCATTTGGGGCCTTGGGTGGAAGTGAGGCAAGAAGTGTGAGCGCAGGGTTTACACTTCTTGTGGTGCAAGGGAAGGTACCAAGAGTGGAGGGTGGGTTGGTGGGGGTCATGGACGTAACTAGGGAGTTGCAGAGAGAATGATCTCTGCGGAATGCTGATAGGGCTGGGGAGGGAAATGTATCTCTGGTGGTGGGGTCTGACAGATGGTGGTGGAAATGGTGGAGGATGATGCACTGTATCTGGAGATTAGTGGGTTGGAAGGTGAGGAGCAAAGGGATTCTATCCTTGGTGGGGAAGGCCATGAAATGGCATCAGGAATGCCACTACTAGACATAAGACTCCAGTAAATGAGAGAGACAGTATATTTCAGGGGATGGCGTTTGGTGTAGTAACCACTGAAGCTCTAAGCTCCAGCTTCTGCAGTCCTCACTTTCTCCTACATGACACTGACCCAGCTAGCTCAGATTTGGCTCATAGAGTGAACAGAACCCCTAACAGTCAGGGCTCCCTGATTGGACCAGGTTAACAGCCCCAATCAGGGAACTTAGATTCTATAAGATCCACTCGACTGACACCGTTCAGATCACTACAAATAATAATTGAAGTTGAAGTTGAGGAATCTTTTGGAAACTGGCTCCCCACAGTTAGAGTCATACAGCACGGAAATAGACCCTTCAGTCCTACCAGTCCATGCCAAACATAATCCCAAACTAAACTAGTCCTACCTGCCTGTTCCTGGCCCATATCTGTCCAAGTCTTTCCTATTCATGTACTTATCCAAATGTCTTTTAAACGTTGTAATTGTATGCACATCCACCACTTCCTTAGGAAGTTCATTCCACATGCAAACCACTCTCTGTGTTAAAAAAAAGATTCCTCCATCTTTTTCTAAATGTCTCACCTCACCTTACAAATGTGTCTCCTAGTCTTGAAATTCCCCTTCCTAGAGAAAAGCCAACTGCCATTAACTCCGTCTATCGCCCTCATTATTTTGTGTACTTCAATGTACCTCCTATGCTCCAGTGAAAAGAACTCCCAGCCTATCCAGCCTTTCTTTATAACTCAAACCGTCCATACCTGACAGCATGTTCAAAGGTTCTGCCTGTGAATAGTTCTCTGACTTGCTGACGATGGTGAAAATCTGGCAGCAGGTCTCTGTCCTATATTCCCTTCATTTTTGTTTCTAGGTTTTGGGCACTGTAGCAGTGGAAAATCCAGTTCACAGTGTTACAGCTGTCAACTACATCAGAATATAGATAATCCTCTGCATTAAAAAAGTTGATTTTGTTGGGATTACATTTCCATCTCACTGTATTACTTAGGTAGTTTTGTAGTTATGTAGTTCTACATTCTTAGTGTAAAGTGCGATGAAATGATCAGAAACAAGCTATAAGTGTTTCAGCATTCTGCTTCCAGCAGAGGGCACCGTCTTGATTTTTGACAATGTTGAAGCTACAAATAGAAGTGCCAAGGGAATTGGTAGGTGCCGGTACAGTTACAATATTGAAAAGGCAGGTACATGATTAGGAAAAGTTTAAAAGGATTTGGGCCAGACACAGGCAAGTGGGACTAGTTCAGTTTGAGAAACTTGGTTGTCATTGGATAAATTGGACAATTCCTAAAGTGTCAGTGCCCAAAATATTCACTCTCTTGCTTCTTGGATACCACTTGATCTGCTGTGCTTTTTCCAGCACCACGTTTTTCGACTCTACTTATTTTGTAGACCCACTCTTTCACAGGAAGCTCGTGAAGTTTTGGAGGAGCGATCCGAGAGGAAATGAGAGGAATGGTGGGCAGGGGAAATAACTGGGCAAAAGGCCAACATTTCAGGATCTCACGGCAAGGTCAACATTTGCAATTAAGTTTTCCAACCTTAAGGGTGGTTTGAACTCCCTGACTAAAGGGGTCAAGAGGCTTCTCTGCATGTATTTCCATTTCATTAAAGCAATGTTCCTCAGAATTAAATGCTTGCTCCTAATTAAGTTCTACCCAGTTGAGAAATCCATGTCTTCAGGTACCTAACTGCATATAAGAGACACGCACCCTGGTGTGACTGACTTCTTCCATAACTTTGTAGTAACATGCTTGCTACTTACAGTTAAGGTTAGATTATGGTGTGTTGCAAGATCTCTAAGTGGAGCAAAAACAGTATAGAGGAAGAAGGTGGCTGTAGCTGTGGAGTGGGGGAAGTAAAGTAGCAAAGGAGAGGGAAAGTCAATGAGGCATTGTTTGGATGTAGAGAGAAAAGAAGATATGTTTATATCCTGTTAAAATAAGAAATATTTACAGTAGTCTGGATTATATAACACCAAATGATCACCTATGCCACCCATGTATATTGAATGTGTCTTTTTCTTTCTTAGCCAACCACTGTGTCTTGATGCAGGCCTGATGTCCACAGCTGGAGTGGACCATGTAGATAAATGTGTGGGAATGTGAAGAAGTAAGGAATGAGGGCAATTGTGTCCCACATATCTGTCTGCTGCTGCTCTTTCTCTCTGTATATGTGGGTGAAGTCCTTGATTGCTGAACTACATGGTCCTATCCTGCCTGGTGCTCAGCAGGTGCCTGGTCTTGCACCAAACTTTCTGATAAAGGTTTTAGTGAAGCATGTTTTGATCAAACAGGCTGAAGCATCCATGCCAACCAAGGGAGATGCTTGAGTTGGCTTTGAACTCTGTACCTGAGGAACCATACCAGGGCATGGTTACTGTACCTAGATTGAATAAGAAATATGTTACTTCAAAAGTTGTTGCAATCTGGTAACTCAATAAGGCTCCTTTGACAGCACTTTGCAAATCCATAACCTCTACCACCTATAAGAACAAGGGTAGCAGACACATGGGAATGCCACCACTGGTAAGTTCCCTTCAAACTCACGTTCCATACAGACTTGGAAATGTATATTAATTCCTTCATCATTACTGTGCATCCAGATGAGCACACACATTCTGATGCTGCCCTGCTCACTGCTGGACAGAATCTGAATATTTTGGAAAAGGGGAATATGGCACTACAATTTTCCAACAGGGACCTGGAGGTCCTTATTGGCACAGTAATGCAAAGGACAGGAGTGATGGTTTAATAGTATTATCACTAGATTATTGATCCAAAAACCCTGGTAGTATGCTGGGTACCTGGTTTTGAATCCTGCCACAGCAGATAGTAGAATTTGAATCAATAAAAATCTGGAATTTAACACTTAATGATGATAATGAAACACTTGTTAATTGTCAGGAAAAATCCATCTGGTTCACTAATGTCCCTTAGGAAAGGAAACTGCTATCCTTACCTGGTCTGGCTTACATATGACTCCAGACCCACAGTGATGTGGGCAATTAGGGATGGGTAATAAATGCTGGCCTAGCCAATGGCACCCACATCCTGTGAATAAATTTAAAAATAGATTACTCTTCCTGGAGAGCTACCAGAGGCCATATTATCAGACCCTGCCATCTAGATCAGTCTGCCTCCAGCAGTGTTGTAAGAAGGTCAACAACCTTCCCTGTTGCATCAAGATAAGCACCAACTATGCCCTCTGCAACTCATACTGTCTCTGCTTCTGCACCAACTTCCCACCAAGTCTCATGGTTCAACACCATCAGTATTATTCTGCAACACTTTCTCTGCAAGCAAAGGAGTTTGTTCAGGCATTGTCCCGTTTTTAATGAAACAGAAGTGTGGGAACGTTAATTCTGTTGTGCATTCTTTATGAAAGTCTCCCCAATCAGCATCTGTTTGCCAACCAATCAGCACTCATTTCTTGTGCAGTATAAAGTTATAATTTCTTTGAAATTTTGTAGTTTTATATCAGTCCTGTTAAGTTTTTTTATCAAAGACAGACAGAAAAACACTAACAAGAAACTGATTTATTGCACATCTTTAGATAGATAAAGTTAAAGCTAGTGGATTCGCTACCTGATGAAGTAGCAGTGCTCCCAAAGCTTGTATTTCCAAATAAACCTGCTGGAGTATAAACTGGTGTCGTGTGATTTTTAACTTTGTCCACCCAGTCCAACACCGGCTCCACCACATCATGGCTTTAGATAGATAGACATTTTTACTGTTCTCTATGTAGTCATATCTAGGACTGAATAAGTTTTTTGACTGAGTTTGAATTGCATCAAGGGGTTTTGAGAATTTGTAACGAGGCCAAGTGAGTTATCTTGACAAATCTTACCAAAGTTGTTTAATTAGCTACTTACCCCACCCCACAATATGTAAATTTCACATACAATTTCCACCCCATCATACCATGCAACCTTTCCACAACAACTTGAAGTTCTGACATTCATTGGTATCCCTTTAGTTTGCATCATCTTTAAAAGCCTGTTATTTACCTGGACAAGCATTGTTAGTCAGTAGCTACCCTGCACTGTTCCTGACATTTACCATGGACGTGGTGGATAGGGGGAATTCCACTTTGCAGACAGAGTCCTGGAGATCCTTCTGGACTCTGGCACTTGTTCTCCTAGGACCAGCAGTGGAGGTCATGACACCTGAACATGCCAACCCTTGTCCAAAGTTGCCACCCAGGTTAATATAGCCTCATCTATCTGAAGAAATGCTCAGCACTGTCGAAAGGAAGTCAGTGTCCTTTTCCATTCTGCCAGTATAAGGCCTATCATATTCAGTAATACCTGCATCTCTCACTCATTCCAGGAGGAAAATAGCCCAAAATCAGGCAGAAAGAGTCTAGCAAGGTCATGCGCTGCCTGCCATTTGTCTCCTCGCCCCTTATAGGGTGGGTATTTTAACTCTGACAGCTCCAAGGAGGACCTGGCCTGGTACTGAAGGCTGCTTTTAGCTTACTGTGCTGGGATCCTTGAGCAAAAGCCCTTGGCTTGACTGAGCACTGCTGACAACCATAAAAAAAACACCTGGCTTTTTTTTGTGTGCTAAACACCAAGGCAGGACAGATGTAATATGACCCTGATCTCTCTGATTGAGGGAACACAAAAGCAAGGCATATTCCAGTGGTCACTTTGACAGCCAATAAAGAGCCTGGAATGTCCCTGAGCGCACAACGTCTTTCCTGCAGTATTACAGTCCTGGTTGCTGATGCAGCTTGTGATTACCATCCAAGTGCAGAAGCGTCACGTAAGTGAATCAGAAATGTGCTGTGTGGGTTTTAGAAGCAGGCACACATCAGAGATCATTGTCTGTGGATGTGAAGTGCATGGAGTGTGCTCTGAACTGTTGGTTCCCCATTCCAACATAGAAGTCATTTACAGCAAGCAGCAAGGTGCTTGCTATTGTTTCCTTACCAACTTTGTTAAGGTAAGAGTCTGAATATTAATAAAACGAGTTGTGGTATAAACAAAGCAATTAACAAGCACTAGTGACTATCACTTAGTATCTTGCTACTGCCTAGCAATAAAATGCAGGGCATTTCTCCAAATGACTTCGGCTACTTTAATAATATGTGGCAACTTTGGATCTGGTTGACGTGTTCTGGACTCATGGCTTCCACTTAAGGTCCTGAGCGAAGAGGAAGTCCTGTTTTTACACTTCCCCTTCTGCACTTCAATGCCAAGTGTTCTGAAAGGGGAAGTTAAAAGTAGCCATCTTACACTGCTACTTTGCAGTAAGCACATGAGTGATATTACCCATCAACAAGATGCTGCCATCATGACAAAAAGACATTCTGCTCACCAGATAAATCAGTGCGATATATGAGTTTGTATGTGATATGACTGATGGACGCAATGTATCCTTTTGACTATGCTTAATAAGCTCCACTTGCAAAACTCAGAACATTCTATTGAACATTAGATATGATTCTTTCCAATAACATTTACTTATCAATCCTGGTGTGCTAAGAATTAAAGTGGAAATCAATTCAAGATATCCATTTGCGTTCACAGATTGATTTATGTGGACCTGCTAGGAGCTACATTTATTCGTGCACAGTGCCCTATCTTTGAGAAAAGGAAGTATGACCTCACATGTATCTTGTTCAATGAGAAAAGCACTATGGAGACAACCAATCCATGCTGCATCTCCATGGCATTGCCCTGAACCATTAGTGCCAATTTATCTGGTTTGATTTAATCAGTTAACTCAGACTGTTAATAGTACCCACTTCATCACCCACATGGTGGCTGTTTAGGAAAAGGTAAAGGGTAATGAGACCTGGGTGTCATGATGGAGTTATAACTAAAGTTTGGCATACAGATACAGTAGGCAGTGAGGAAAGCCAATGGCATGCTGGTTTTCATAGAGGATTTGAATATAGGAGTAGGGATATCTTGCTACAGTTATACAGGGCCTTGGAGAGGCCGCACCTTGAGTATTGTGTGCAATTTTGGTCTCCTAGTCTGAAGAAAGAAAAATTGGATCGACTGGGCTTGTATTCTTTGGAATTCAGAAGAATGAGGGGAATCTCATAGAAACATACAAAATACTGATGGGACTGGACAGACTAGATGCAGGAAGGATGTTCCTGATGTTTGGGAAGTCTAAAACTAGGGGTCATAGTCTAAGAATATGGGGTAAACCATTCAGCACTGAGATGAGAAAGAATTTCTTCACTCAGAGTTGTGAACCTTTGGAATTCTCTCCCACAGCTATCGGACACACTTTGTTAGATATATTCAAGAGGGAGCTGGGCGTGGTTCTTGTGGCTAAGGGAATCAAGGAGTATGGAGAAAAAGCAGGAGTGGGATACTGAAGTTGAGTCATCAGCCATGATCATATTGAATGATGGTACAGGCCCAAAGGGCCAAATGGCCTACCCCTATTTCATATATTCCTGTATCAAGCCAGTCAGCATCCTCTTCCTTTTGCTGTTTGAATGATTATTTCTTTTCTTAATTTGGTTTCCTTAGGTTTGTGTCCTGTGAGTGCACAACTAAAGGCTTCCATTTATGTTTCCTTTTAGCAATGTTCTAAGTTCTACCAACTAATTATAAATATTGGGGAACAATTTGCATTTGTGCACCTGTTCCACATAAATAATAGCCTTAAATGTGACTTCACCCAAATGCTTCAGGAGAATCAACTAATGTATTATAAACTAGTGAATATAAATGAGATAATTATATTCATCTGTGAGATATTTTAGTTTAAAATAAATTTCACTGCGTTATGATCTTCAGTGATATTCTTACTTGATAAGTCAGGTCCCAGTTTATAAGATTTTGAAAGGCATGGGTAGAGTGGAAAGTATGAGGCTGTTTTCCAGGGTTAATAGAGGACACAGGTTCAGAGTGTGTGTGTGTGTGTGTGTGTGTATTGTTGAGGAGAGGGGAGCGTGTGTGTGTGTGTGTATTGTTGAGGAGAGGGGGAGCGTGGAGGATTTGAGAGATGTACAAGGCAAGCTTTTCAGACAAAGGGTAGTGGAATGTGATCCAAAGCAGGTAGTGGAAGCAGACACAATAGCAGCATTCAAGAAACATGAATAGAAAGAGAATAGAGGAATGTGGAACCTGTAAGTGAAGACAGTTTTAGGATGAAAGGGCAAAATGTGTCAGTGCAAGCTTGGATTACTGAAGGGCCTGTTTCTGTGCCATATTGTTCTTTGAAATCAGGCTTGATAGATCATATTTTGTTTTTGTTTTAACTAAGTGGTCTTTCACTGAACATAAGCATAGCAATGCTGCAGACTTGGTTTTAACAATAAAATCAAAGTTTATTACAGAAAAAAGGTAAAATATAATACACAAATTGTTTACATATAACATAAGTTTATAGATTTTGAAACAAAATAAATAAAAATCCCATTAATCCCACCAAGAAGCATTTATAGTACTTACAGCAAAGAGAACTCCTTTCTCTATACCACATCAGCTTTGATTTAGCTGTGGCTGTAATTCCCGGTGTTGAGAATCTGATCAGTTGTTCATTGATACATCATACAATTGAGCATAACCATTCTCAGTTTTAAATAACTAAACACTTCTGGTCTGGAAATTTTGCAAAACATCTGACACTTTGGTAATCTAAGTTAAACAGTTCTAAATTATATTTTCCCTTTCTAAGGAACAACTGCATAACTGCCCAAACTGAAACTAAACAAAATATCTTCCAAGCATTAGGTCTTACCCCTAACTAAAAAAGAACTCTGACCTTCCAAAGTAGAGCTTAAAACATAATAATTTATCGTGTTCACTTATTCTCCCATAAGAACAAAAACCCATTACTCTCTAAGGAGTCTTCCTTTCATATTGTTTTAAGGCAAATCACCATGGCTACAGAAATACTTAAAAGCTATTGTTAAACCCTTTCAAACCCACAGAAAACCTACATGTCATTGGCTCAAATTCAAAAGTCCAAATTCAAAAATAAATGATATTAAAATATATATCAATCACACACCTTACATCACAATCACTAAGTGCTTTTGTTTCTGCAATTCTAATCCATACATTGGCTTATAGGGAACATGTGTCAAAGAATTGGGCTATAGTATTATAGCTGAAAATGTGTTGCTGGTTAAAGCACAGCAGGTTAGGCAGCATCCAAGGAACAGGAAATTTGACGTTTCGGGCCAGAGCCCTTCTTCAGGGCTCTGGTCCGAAACGTCGAATTTCCTGTTCCTTGGATGCTGCCTAACCTGCTGTGCTTTAACCACCAACACATTTTCAGCTCTGATCTCCAGCATCTGCAGACCTCACTTTTTACTACAGTTACTGATTGATCAATGTTCACTTTGTCATTGGCTCTCTGCTAACAAGGATAAAACTTTCATTCCAACTCATTTTCAGTGAGTTGGAATGAAAGGGTCATGGAAGTCTTGAACACCTTGCCTTGAAAGACTGAGAATGCTAAGGGTCAATTACAACATTTCAGAACAGAGGTGAGTAAATGATTTAGAACAAAGGTAAGTAAGTGGAGTCAGTCATGATTTCAATAAATGTAGAACAGGCTCAAGAGGCCAAATAGCCGACTGTAACACCTTAGCTTTCTAGTTATCCTAGAATCAAAGATGTTCGGTCAGGGCCATCTTTCTTGTCTGAGGAGTCACATTTTATTTCTTTGTTACTTACATGGCTGATGAGCAACTTTTAGAAAGCAACAGGCATTAGAAATTTTTCTCATTTTCTCTATTTAACTCACACAATATGAAAATATAAATCAGTCTTAAAGCTACATACCATTCTAAAACTTAAGTCTCCAAATAATAACAAAATAATGTGAACCCTCATCACAATTTGCATTCCCATGTGATATTTAATGATGATATTCAAAGGAATATTTTCCTCATGTTGAATCCAATTTCATACGGGTGGATGATTGTAAAGTTTATAAACATCAATTTCAAGAGGCATGGCAGATGACTGGAAAGTGAGTAATGTCGTGCCTTTGTTTAAGAAGGGATTTAAGAAAAGCCTGGGAATTACAGATCTGTGAGTCTGACTTCGGCATTAGATAAGTTGTTGGAAGCAATTCTGAAAAATAGGATTTACAAGCATTTGCAGATGCCAGGAATATTAGGGATTATCAACATGGTTTTGTACAAAGGAAATCATATCTCACAAACTTGATTGAGTTTTTTGAGGAAGTAACCAAGAAGATTGATAAGGGCAGAAGATTGATATTGGCCATTGTTTACTTGGACTCCAGTAAAGCCTTTGCCCAGGTTTCCCACGGTAGACTGATTAGTAAAGTTACATCACATGGGATTCAATTTGAACTCGTCAACTGGATACAAAATTGGCTTAATGGCAGGGGATAGAGAGAGATGGTGGAGAGTTGTTTTATAGACTGAGGGCTGTGACCAGTGATGTTCCACAGGATGCTGAGTCCATTTTTGTTTGTCATTTATTTACATGATTTAGATGAGAATATAGAAGGCATGGTTAGTAAAGTTGCAGATGACAGCAACATTGTGGTATAGTGAAGAACATTACCTCAAAGTACAAAGAATTCTTGATCAATTGGGTCAATGGGCTGAAGACCATAAGACATAGGAGGGGAAGTAAGGACATTCAGCCCTCGAGTCCACTCTGCCATTTAATCATGGCTGATGGGCATTTCAACTCCACTTACCCGCATTCTCCCCGTAGCCCTTAATTCCTTGTGACATCAAGAATTTATCAATCTCTGCCTTGAAGACATTTAGCGTCCCAGCCTCCACTGCACTCCGTGGCAATGAATTCCACAGGCCCACCACTCTCAGGCTGAAGAAATGTCTCCGCATTTCTGTTCTGAATTGACCCCCTCTAATTCTAAGGCTGTGCCCACGGGTCGTAGTCTCCTCGCCTAACGGAAACAATTTCTTAGCATCCACCCTTTCCAAGCCATGTATTATCTTGTAAGTTTCTATTAGATCTCCCCTTAACCTTCTAAACTCCAATGTGTACAATCCCAGGATCCTCAGCAGTTCCTCATATGTTAGACCTATCATTCCAGGGATCATCCGTGTGAATCTCCGCTGGACACGTTCCAGTGCCAGTATGTCCCTTCTGAGGTGTGGGACCCAAAACTGGATGCAGTACTCCAAATGGGGCCTACCAGAGCTTCATAAAGTCTCAGCAGCACATCGCTGCTTTTATATTCCAACCCTCTTGAGATAAATGACAACATTGCATTCGCTTTCTTATTTATGGATTCAACCTGCATGTTTACCTTTAGAGAATCCTCGACTAGCACTCCCAGATCCCTTTGTACTTTGGCTTTATGAATTTTCTCACCATTTAGAAAGTAGTCCATGCTTGTATTCTTTTTTCCAAAGTGCAAGACCTCGCATTTGCTCACATTGAACTTCATCAGCCATTTCCTGGACCACTCTCCCAAACTGTCTAGATCCTTCTGCAAATGTGTTGCTGGTCAAAGCACAGCAGGCCAGGCAGCATCTCAGGAATAGAGAATTCGACGTTTCGAGCATAAGCCCTTCATCAGGAATAAGAGAGAGAGAGCCAAGCAGGCTAAGATAAAAGGTAGGGAGGAGGGACTAGGGGGTGGGGCGATGGAGGTGGGATAGGTGGAAGGAGGTCAAGGTGAGGGTGATAGGCCGGAGTGGGGTGGGGGCGGAGAGGTCAGGAAGAGGATTGCAGGTTAGGAGGGCGGTGCTGAGTTGAGGGAACCGACTGAGACAAGGTGGGGGGAGGGGAAATGAGGAAACTGGAGAAATCTGAATTCATACCTTGTGGTTGGAGGGTTCCCAGGCGGAAGATGAGGCGCTCCTCCTCCAGCCGTCGTGTAGTTGTGTTCTGCCGGTGGAGGAGTCCAAGGACCTGCATGTCCTCAGTGGAGTGGGAGGGAGAGTTAAAGTGTTGAGCCACGGGGTGATTGGGTTGGTTGGTTCGGGCGGCCCGGAGGTGTTCTCTGAAGCGTTCCGCAAGTAAGCGGCCTGTCTCACCAATATAGAGGAGGCCACATCGGGTGCAGCGGATGCAATAGATGATGTGTGTGGAGGTACAGGTGAACTTGTGGCGGATATGGAAGGATCCCTTGGGGCCTTGGAGGGAAGTGAGTGTGGAGGTGTGGGCGCAAGTTTTACATTTCCTGCGGTTGCAGGGGAAGGTGCCGGGGGTGGAGGTTGGGTTGGTGGGGGGTGTGGATCTGACGAGGGAGTCACGAAGGGAGTGGTCCTTGCGGAACGCTGATAGGGGAGGGGAGGGAAATATATCCTTGGTGGTGGGGTCCGCCTGGCCTGCTGTGCTTTGACCAGCAACACATTTGCAGCTGTGATCTCCAGCATCTGCAGACCTCATTTTTTACTCGTAGATCCTTCTGCAGCCTCCCCACTTCCTCAGTACTACCTGCCTGTCCACCTATCTTTGTATCATCGGCAAACTTCCCTAGAATGTCCCCAGTTCCTTCATCCAGATTATTAATATACAACAGAAACAGCTGCGGCCCCAACACTGAACCCTGCGGGACACCGCTTGTTACCAGCTGCCATTCCGAAAAAGAACCTCTTATCCTAACTCTCTGCCTTCTGTCAGACAGCCAATCCTCAATCCATGCCATAGCTCACCTCGAGTACCATGGGCCCTCACCTTACTCAGCAGCCTCCCGTGTGGCACCTTATCAAAGGCCTTTTGGAAGTCTAGATAGACCACATCCACTAGGTTTCCCTAGTCTAACCTACTTCGCACCTCTTCAAAGAATTCTAACAGGTTTGTCAGGCACGACCTACCCTTACTAAATCCATGTTGACTTGTTCTAATCCGACCCTGCTCTTCCAAGAATTTAGAAACCTCATCCTTAACGACGGATTCTAGAATTTTACCAACAACCGAGGTTAGGCTAATTGGCCTTTAATTTTCCATCTTTTCTCTTGATCCTTTCTTGAACAATGGGGTTACAACAGCGGTCTTCCGATCATCCAGGACTTTCCCTGACTCCAGTGACTTTTGAAAGATCTCAACCAACGTCTCCGCTATTTCCTCAGCCACCTCCCTCAGAACTCTAGGATGTAGCCCATCGGGGCCAGGAGATTTGTCAATTTTAAGACCTTTTAGCTATCCCATTTGTAATGGCAACCATTCTCAACTCAACCCCCTGATTCCCTTTAGTTGTTGGGATGTTACTCATGTCTTCCACTGTGAAGACTGACGCAAAGTACTTGTTACGTTCTCCAGCTATTTCCATATCTCCCATCACTAGCCTTCCAGCATCAGTTTGAAGTGGCCCAATGTCTACTTTTGTCTGTAGTTTGTTTCTTATGTATTGAAAGAAACTTTTACTATCATTTCTAATATTATTGGCTAGCCTACCTTCATATTTTATCCTCTCCTTCCTTATTTCTCTCTTTGTTATTCTCTGTTTTTGTAGCCTTCCCAATCTTCTGATTTCCCACTGCTCTTGGCCACTTTATAGGATCTCTCTTTTTCTTTGATACATCTCCTGACTTCCTTTGTCAGCCATGGCTGTCTAATCCCTCCCCGGATAATCTTTCTTTTCTTGGGGATGAACCTCTGTACTATGTCCTCACTTATACCCACAAACTCCTGCCATTTTTACTCTACTGTCTTCCCTGCTAGGCTCTGATTCCAGTCGATTTTCGTCAGTTCCTCTCTCATGTCCTCATAATTACCTTTGTTTAACTGTAACACCATTGCATCCGATTTTGCCTTCTCTCTTTCAAACTGCAGACTGAACTCTACCATATTATGATCGCTGCTTCCTAAGTGTCCCCTTACTTTAAGATCTTTTATAAAGTCTGGTTCATTGCAAAGCACTAGATCCAGAATAGCCTGCTCCCTTGTGGGCTCCATGACAAGCTGTTCCAAAAAGCCATCCTGTAAGCATTCCAAGAATTCCCTTTCTTTGGATCCACTGGCAACATTATTTACCCAGTCTACCTGCATATTGAAGTCCCCGATGATCGCCGTGACCTTGCCTTTCTGACATGCCTTTTCTATTTCCCGGTACATGTTGTGCCCCTGGTCCTGACCACTGTTAGGAGGTCTGTACATAACTCCCATTATGGTTTTTTTTGCCTTTGTGGTTCCTCAATTCCACCCACACAGACTCCACATCATCCAACCCTATGTCATTCAGTGCCATAGATTTAATTTTGTTTTTAACTAACAAAGTCACCCCGTCCCCTCTGCCCACCTCCCTGTCTTTTCGATAAGTTGTAAATCCTTGGATGTTTAACTGCCAGTCCTGAACCCCCTACAACCATGTCTCTGTGATGCCTACCACATCATAATCATTCACAATGGTCTGTGTTAGTTCATCTACTTTGTTACGAACGCTACGAGCATTCAGGTAGTGTACCTTAATGCTAACATTCTTATCATTAAAGATATTGGAAGTCATAAGATATCCTAAGTTATCCTTCCTTTTTGTTGCATTCCTAATCTGCCTCAAGGTTAAATCCACCTGCATACATGTTATCCTCCTGCTTATCTTTCCATTTAACTCCATACTCCCTGTCGCTTTCACTTTCCCTTCCCCCCAACTCAGAAGTTTAAAGTCCTACTGACCACCGTATTTATCCTCTTCGCTAGAACATTGGCACCAGATCAGTTCAGGTGGAGACCGTCCCAACGGTACAGATCCCCCTGGTTCCAAAACTGATGCCAATGCCCCATGAAATGGAATCCCTCTTTCCCACACCAATCCCTTAGCCACGTGTTTACTTCCCTAATTTTCTTATCCCTATGCCAATTGGCATGTGGTTCAGGCAGTAATCCGGAGATTATGACCCTTGAGGACCTGTACTTTCAATTTCCTTCCTAGTGCTTGATAATTCCCAAACAGGTCCTCCATCCTAGCTTTGCTTATGTTGTTAGTCCCAGTGTGGACCACAACAACTGGATCCTCCCCCTCCCGCTCCAACATCCTTTCAAGCCAGTCGGAGATGTCCCGCACCCTGGCACCGGGCAGGCAACACACCATGCGAGACTCCCGATCCGGCTTGCATAGGATACTAGCTGTCCCCCTAGTTATAGAATCCCCTATAACAACTACTTGTCTTTTTACTCCCCCCTCTTGAATGGCCTTCTGCACCATGGTGCCGTGGTCAGCTGGTTCACCCTGTCCAGAGCCCTTTTCGTCATCCATATAGGGAGCAAGAATGTCATACCTGTTGGACAAGGTCAAGGGCTGAGGCTCCTGCACTCTTGAACTCAAGTTCCCCCTGCCTGCCTCACTTACAGTCACACTCTGATGTCCCTGATCACTAACTGAATGTGAATTACTGAGTCTCCCAGGTGTGACTGCCTCCTAAAACAAAGCGTCCAGGTAACTCTCCCCCTCCCGGATGTGCCGCAGTGTTTGAAGCTCAAATTCCAGATCATCAACTCTGAGCCAGAGTTCTTCCAGCAACCAACACTTGCTGCAGATGTGGTCACTGCCATTCACAATGGGATCAGCTAGCTCCCACATCATGCAGCTACAGCACATCACCTGCCCAGCCATCTCTGCTTAGTTTATTACTTTGTATAGGTTTGAGTTAAAATACTTTCTGATACCTCTTTCTATAGTCTTTTTCTAAAAAACCAATTAATAGATAAACCATAAAAAGTAAATTTTTAACCATTCACTGATAAAGAAATAGAAAATCCTTACCTTAACAAATCAGAGGCCTATTTTTGGGGGGTGGGAGACACAACGCGTGTAGTGTCTCGGGTTCAGCCACTGCCCAGATATATTACCGGCAGTTCCCTGGTCTTTGTTCCCGCTCTTCCTACTTATTAACTAGGTTAGAGGAGGAAGGCGGGATGGAGACACTACCGTCGTAGAGTCTCGGGTTTATATGATATACATGGTCACTGCTTTCCTTCCCGGCTGCCGCTCCGGTCCACGTCACTTCCTCTGCTGCTCCCACTCCTTCTCCGCTGCTGCTCGTACTTAAAATGGCCGTTGGCGTTGAAGGGTGAGTATTTATACTCACTGCTTACCTTCCTGGCTACCCCTCTGGTCCCTGTCACTTCCTCTGCTGCTCCCGCTCCTTCTGTGAAAGAGAAAAACACCACTGCCCCCTACCGGTAAGTAATTTTAATAAAAACTGCCTTACCTTATCTGCAGTCTTCCGAGTTCGTCTTACCTCTGCTGCTGCTTGCACTTAAAATGGCCGTTGGCTTCGAAGGGTGAGTATTTATACTCACTGCTTACCTTTCCAGCTACCCATCTGGTCCCCGTCACTTCCAGAGTGCCAGATCAAGTTTAATTTGGATAAATGCAAGGTTTTGTAAAAGTGGGGTCAATGGGTGGTATTGTAGAACAGAGAGATCTGAGGATTAAGGTAAATAATTCTTTGAAGTTTGCGTCACATATAGATACAGTGGTTAAGAAGGCACTTAGCATGCTTGACTTCATTGCTCAGTCCTTTGAGTATAGGAGTTGGGATGTTATATTGTGGTTGTACAGAATGCTGGTGTGGCCTATTCTGGAGTACTGTGCCCAGTTCTGGTAGCCCTTTTACAGGAAGGATTTTATTAAGCTGGACAGGGTTCAGAAGAGATTTACCAGGATGTTGCTGAGTATGGATAGTATGAGTTATAAGCAGAGGCTAGATAGGCTGGGACTTTATTCACTGGGATGTTGGAGGTTGAAAGGTGACCTCATAGAAGTTTATAAAATAATGAGGGGTATAGATAAGGTGAATGGCAGGTGTCTTTTGGGTGAGTATTTCAAGACTAACTGGGGAGCATATTTTTAAGGTGAGAGGAGGAAGATTTAAAAAAGACATGAGAGGCAATTTTTGGTTACACAGAGTGGTTCATTTGTGAAATGAACTTTCAGAGGAAGTAGTGCATGCAGGTACAATTACAATATTTAAAAGACATTTAGATAAGTACATGAATAAGAGTTGTTTGGAGGAATATGGGCCAAACGCAGGCAGGTGGGACAAGTTTAGTTTGGGGTTATGGTTGGCATGGGCTGGTTGGACTGAAGAGTCTGTTTCCATGCTGTGTGGCTCTGTGATTATGACTGGATGACATTTGTTGTAAATAAAGATTGTTAGAAATGATGCAAAGATTATGATTACCACCATGGTGATTATGTCAAGCAGTAACACCACCTTGCCATGGGTAATTCTCAAAGGATGGGCAGCAAATGCAGGCCCAGCCACAAATGGTATCATCCCATGAAAGAATAAATAAATAAAATTCATGGACTCTCCAAACTGCAATACTCTCAACTAAAAATTGTATTTAAGGATATATTCTTCATCTTTCTTCATTGTCCAAAAATTGGACCTTTATTAATTACTTACTCATACACTCTATCCCTCATACAGCATTGATCATTGATTCCTTTCTCCTGCTGTTCTCCACTGCCTCCGATTTGTCACATTAATTGTCTGATATTCAGTATGGGATGAGCAGGAATGTCCTGCAACTAGTTATGGGAGAAAGTCAAATCCATTGTTGTCAGCCCGTGCCACAATTTTAATTCCCAACCATCAACTCCATTCCCCCCGTAGTCCACACTTTGAGCTGAACAAACCTGTCTTTGACATTGACCTCCTCTATGAGCCTGTGTTGAATTCCTGACTCCAATTATATTTCCAACACTCAGTCCAGCCACTTGGACCCACCGTAGCATTGCCTCAAGCCATCTGCTGCTGCAACCCACATCCCAGTATTTGTAACCTTGAAACTCACCTTTCCCCTGAAAATCCACCCATTCCAACCAGGTTCATTGCCAGTTTCATAAACTGCACACTCTGTGAAGTTAATTTCATCCAAACTCTGTTCTCCGTACCCTAACACACACCAATTCATCCAAACTCTGTTCTCCGTACCCTAACACACACCAATTCATCCAAACTCTGTTCCCTGTACTCTAACACACACCAATTCATCCAAACTCTGTTCTCCGTACCCTAACACACACCAATTCATCCAAACTCTGTTCCCTGTACTCTAACACACACCAATTCATCCAAACTCTGTTCCCCGTACCCTAACACACACCAATTCATCCAAACTCTGTTCCCGTACTCTAACACACACCAATTCATCCAAACTCTGTTCCCGTACTCCAACACACACCAATTCATCCAAACTCTGATCCCCATCCCCTAACACACACCAATTCATCCAAACTCTGTTCCCCGTACTCCAACACACACCAATTCATCCAAACTCTGTTCCCCATCCCCTAACATACACCAATTCATCCAAACTCTGTTCCCCATCCCCTAACACACACCAATTCATCCAAACTCTGTTCCTCATACCTTAACACAAACCAATTCATCCAAACTCTGTTTCCTGTACTCTAACACACACCAATTCATCCAAACTCTGTTCCCTGTACTCTAACACACACCAATTCATCCAAAATCTGTTCCCCATCCCCTAACACACACCAAGTCATCCAAACTCTGTTCTCCGTACCCTAACACACACCAATTCATCCAAACTCTGTTCCCCGTACTCTAACACACACTAAATCATCCAAACTCTGTTACCCGCCCTAACACACACCAATTCATCCAAACTCTGTTCCCTGTACTCTAACACACACTAATTCGTCCAAACTCTGTTACCCGCCCTAACACACACCAATTCATCCAAACTCTGTTCCCGTACTCTAACACACACCAATTCATCCAAACTCTGTTTCCTGTACCCTAACACATACCAATTCATCCAAACTCTGTTCTCTGTTCTGTAACACACACCAATTCATCCAAACTCTGTTCTCCGTACTCTAACTCACACCAATTCATCCAAACTCTGTTTCCCGTACTCTAACACGCACCAATTCATCCAAACTCTGTTCCCCGTACTCTAACACACACCAATTCATCCAAACTCTGTTCTCCGTACCCTAACACACACCAATTCATCCAGACTCTGTTCTCCGCCCTAACACATACCAATTCATCCAGACTCTGTTCTACATACCCTAACACACACCAATTCATCCAAACTCTGTTCCCTGTACTCTAACACACACCAATTCATCCAAACTCTGTTCCCCATCCCCTCACACACACCAATTCAACCAGGCTCTGTTCCCGTACTCCAACACACATCAATTCATCCAAACTCTGTTCCCCCTACTCTAACACACTCCAATTCATCCAAACTCTGTTCTCCGTACTCTAACACACACCAATTCATCCAAACTCTGTTCCCCATCCCCTCACACACACCAATTCAACCAGACTCTGTTCCCGTACTCCAACACACACCAATTCATCCAAATTCTGTTCCCCATCCCCTAAGACACACCAATTCATCCAAACTCTATTCCTCATACCTTAACACACACCAATTCATCTAAACTCTGTTTCCCGTACTCTAACACACACCAATTCATCCAAACTCTGTTCCCTGTACTCTAACACACACCAATTCATCCAAACTCTGTTTCCGTACTCTAACACACACCAATTCATCCAAACTCTGTTCCCCAACCCCTAACACACACCAAGTCATCCAAACTCTGTTCTCCGTACCCTAACACACACCAATTCATCCAAACTCTGTTCCCCATACTCTAACACACACACCAATTCATCCAAACTCTGTTCTCCGTACCCTAACACACACCAATTCATCCAAACTCTGTTCCCCGTACTCTAACACACACCAATTCATCCAAACTCTGTTCCCCGTACTCTAACACACACTAAATCATCCAAACTCTGTTACCCGCCCTAACACACACCAATTCATCCAAACTCTGTTCCCTGTACTCTAACACACTCTAATTCGTCCAAACTCTGTTACCCGCCCTAACACACACCAATTCATCCAAACTCTGTTCCCGTACTCTAACACACACCAATTCATCCAAACTCTGTTCTCCGTACCCTAACACACACCAATTCATCCAAACTCTGTTTCCTGTACCCTAACACACACCAATTCATCCAAACTCTGTTCCCTGTACTCTAACACATACCAATTCATCCAAACTCTGTTCTCTGTTCTCTAACACACACCAATTCATCCAAACTCTGTTCTCCGTACTCTAACACACACCAATTCATCCAAACTCTGTTCCCTGTACCCTAACACACACCAATTCATCCAAACTCTGTTCCCTGTACTCTAACACATACCAATTCATTCAAACTCTGTTCTCTGTTCTCTAACACACACCAATTCATCCAAACTCTGTTCTCCATACTCTAACACACACCAATTCAGCCAAATTCTGTTCTCCGTTCTCTAACACACACCAATTCATCCAAACTCTGTTCCCGTACTCTAACACACACCAATTCATCCAGACTCTGTTCCCCATCCCCTCACACACACCAATTCATCCAAACTCTGTTCCCCATCCCCTAACACACACCAATTCATCCAGACTCTGTTCCCGTACTCTAACACACACCAATTCATCCAAACTCTGTTCTCCGTTCTCTAACACACACCAATTCATCCAAACTCTGTTCCCGTACTCTAACACACACCAATTCATCCAGACTCTGTTCCCGTACTCTAACACACACCAATTCATCCAAACTCTGTTTCCCGAACTCTAACACACACCAATTCATCCAAACTCTGTTCCCTGTACTCTAACACACACCAATTCATCCAAACTCTGTTCCCTGTACTCGAACACACACCAATTCATCCAAACTCTGTTCTCCATTCTCTAACACACACCAATTCATCCAAACTCTGTTTTCCGGACCCTAACACACACCAATTCATCCAAACTCTGTTCCCGTACTCTAACACACACTAATTCATCCAAACTCTGTTCCCCGTACCCTAACACACACCAATTCATCCAAACTCTGTTCCTGTACTCTAACATACACCAATTCATCCAAACTCTGTTTCCCGTACTCTAACACACACCAATTCATCCAAACTCTGTTCCCGTACTCTAACACACACCAACTCATCCAAACTCTGTTCTCCATGCCCTAATACACACCAATTCATCCAAACTCTGTTCCCGTACTCTAACATACACCAATTCATCCAAACTCTGTTTCCCGTACTCTAACACACACCAATTCATCCAAACTCTGTTCCCCTGTACTCTAACACACCCCAATTCATCCAAACTCTGTTCCTCGTACCTTAACACACCCCAATTCATCCAAACTCTGTTCCTCGTACCTTAACACACCCCAATTCATCCAAACTCTGTTCTCCGTACCCTAACAGACACCAATTCATCCAAACTCTGTTCCCTGTACTCTAACACACACCAATTCATCCAAACTCTGTTCCCCATACCCTGGCATCCCAACATGCCTGTGCTTGCTGGCTTTTCAAATTAGGGGCCTTTTCAAATTATCAGCTGCAATTTCAGTTCTCTCCTTGACTTCATCTGTTCCACTTTTTACACTCTTTGTATCCATCCCCAACCCTACAAATTTATCAGAATTCTCCGCTGCTCCAACTCTGGTCCTTGCGTATCCCTGATTTTAACCATATATATGCCATGTCTAGAAATGCGGCTAAACTGAAGCATTTGAGTGTGTAACGGTAAAGTGAAGGAAGGGGCCTTCCACATATAACTACCATCCAGTGAATCAATATCTGGGATATAGCCACCACTGGCCTTGTCAGGATTGGGTACATCATTCAAAATGATATGCTGCTGTTGAGCAGATGCAGCATCATGATTCAGACCTCAGTTTTTATTCGTATGCTTCCAATCTGAAAGGGGACTGAAATCGACAGCCTTAAAGAAGCAAGCATGCTAGAAAAAGTTTGATCAACATTTATAGGTTTTAAGAAAGTCTCTAAGAGACTGGGAAGGACTTCCAGAGGTCAGGGCCTAGGGCTGTTGAAGGCAAAGTTGCTAATGGTCTTGGGGAAATGAAAATCAAAACACACAACATACCTGAATTGGAGAAGTATATAATTCATGGAAGTTTACAGGGCAAAGGGACTTTATGGAAATACAGAGAGGAAAGGCATGGAGGCACTTAAACATGATGTGAATTTTAAAATTGAGATTTTGTTTCACATCTAGTCTTCATTTCATACATTTGGAAAACTATAGATTACAAATACAATATTTATTCAATTAAAGCAAACAGTCACAATAGGTAAATTATTTTACAGAATAAACACATCTTGTATCTAGCCTTCGTGTCAATTAGTGGGAAAGAAAGTTGTTTTCATAAAGCTTTGATGATATCAGTGCTAAATCTAGTTACCAGAGCTCAGGTGACAATCCAGAGTTTGAAAAAATACATGAAAATGATCAATACAGTATTTCAAAAGCAATCTAAAATGTTGAGAAATGTGAGGAAAATGTTGTCATTACAATTATTACAGTAATTACTGCAAACAATTTTAATATTGCAATGAGCTGCACTTGTTGGATACAATATTGACTACAGGATCATCGGAATTTCTGTTCAAAACATATATCATACTAGTTTGTAATTGTTGTTGTGCTACCAAGTTATGGATGAAGTTTCTCCAAAGGAACATCTTCCTGATGATCCTTTCCGTTGGGGACTTGTGCATTGTTGTTGGGTTTTGCTTTGTCTAATTTATACTGTCCTCTCTTATGGGCACTGCATTTCCAGTACAAGGCCATCACAGCAATTACCATCAATACTGCTATTCCTGCAGTCACTAGTATTATCCATCTTAAATCTATGAAAACATAGAAAGAAAAGATCATCAATAGTCCAGGGAAATATATTTATTGCAAAATGCCTGAATATTTCTGAAATCTAGTGTCCCCATGTGCTTAATCAGCTCTTCCATGGCTGTTTTCCTGCTTGTATTTTTCACCTTCTTTCATTCTTCCCACATCACACACCATTCCTTGGCAGTCTATTTTCAACTCACTATCTATTCCTGTTTATGTTCTGCGGGAATTACACACGGTTAAGTAAATTTAATATAATGCTGACAAGCTTTCTTTTCAGCTGGTTCCAGAATTTCCAGAGTTTATAATTTTTCTCTATCTCTTACATTACTGAAAATTACATATCCTGTCTTTCTTTCAATCTTCAACCCTAAACCTCCATTAGCATTTTCCCCAAGGCACTGATTAAGCTGCTGTGTTTGCATACTTCTTGCTTGTGTTTGTTTCTTGTTTCCCCACCTCATGAGGAGAAATGAAGCTTAGAGATGTGTGTTTCACTCACTGATCTGCTCCAAACCTCTGCTTCTTGGAGTGTGTAATGATTAAGATCATGGCCGAGTGAATGTCATTGACAATGAGACTCTTCATTGTCGTTGTTAACCTTGGCCAATCAGGGAGCTCTGGCTAACAAATGTTAACATAGGATTATTTAATTCCTGCCCTCCCCTTCGCTGTTTGATCACACAGCATTGCCCTTTGATGTGAAAGGCACTGCTTGTCACTGGCCACCAGGTGTTTCCTTACTTCCTGGTGGTGGAAACTGAATAAAGATTTGTGCACCTTGTGTCTTTCACTGTGTCTCACACCTGCACACACACAACCTGGGTGCTGGGGAAAAAATAAGCACAACCGTAGTTAGGTGGTAGTGTGTGGGTAAAAAAAATAAAAAAAAGGATGCCAAACATCCTGTTCACTCTGAGAAGAAACAAAATAACCAAGAGACAGTGTCAGAGGTTCTGTTCACTCTGAGAGCTGGCTCTGAGGGAGCTGGATCAAAAAAAATTAACAAAGGATTATTTAATCCCTGCCCTCCCGTTCACTGCTTGATCACACAGCATTGCCCTCTGAGAAGGGCACTGCTTGTCACTGACCACTTGGGTGTTTCCTTTCTTCCTGGTGGTGGAATATAAACAAAGAATTGCACACTTGTTGTTTTTCACCAACACACAAACGACATGGGTGCTGGGGAAAAAATAAGTACTACCGCTGTCAGATGGTACTGTGGGGGGAGGGAAAAAAAAGGTGAACAGCATGAGTGTCAGACATGCTGTTCACTCTGAGAGCTAGCTCAGAGTGAACAGCATAAAGATTTAGAAAAAAAATTAACATGGGATTCACGCAAACATGGGTGCTAAGAAATAGAAGCACTATTGCAGAATTGCAATAGTGTAAGGGGAGAAAAAAAATATTTATAAACAGGAGATTTAGAATCTCCTCAATTCAGGTGACTGAATCTGAGCTAGCTGGTCACAGTGAGTGTACTAAAAAGGAAAAGCAAAAAGAACAGTATAAACAGCGCATTCAGAATCTCCTCAGTTCAGGGACTGACTCTGAGCTGGCTGATCACAGCCAGTGTAGTGTGTACACATAAATAATGGGTGTCTTGGTGACAGGATTCCAGCCTCTGTGCAATTATATCAGTAGAGACAAGAGAAAACAATACATGCCTGAATATAATTTGTTTAAAACAGTCGTCTTTCAGTTGGGATAAGCATTTTATTTTGGAAGCCTGATTCGTTCAATTCTGTCATCAAAGATTAGGCCCAGTATTTGGCTGTTGGAGAACCAGGGGCATCCATATCGAGATTTTTGATGAGGTTAAGACGACTGGCAGAGACATTGGTTAACCCTGAATGATATGCTGAGAGACCATTTGGTATATGGCATTCATGAGGTAACCCTGCAAAGTACCTTCTAACTGAAGTCCAACTGGACTTCAAACAGGCACTACAACTGGCTTTGTCATTAGAAAATGCAGCATGGAACTTAGAGGGCATCCCAATGAAAGTGAACACTTGTCCGTCTGAGCTTGGGGAAGACCACTTGAGTGTAGGCAATCACAGTGACTCAAGCAGGGCATAGGAGAACAGAAGGACCCTTGGTCAGTCCACAGCAAAGCTGAGCCTTTGCCAGATAGCTGCAAAGTTATTCAGGATCTGGACTGGCAAGCCATTGTAGTTGTTGCTGGTATGTGGGCTTGAGACAGCAAAGGAGCCCTATGAGACCTGAGTAAGAAAACTCATAGGCCAGTATCCAGGAGAGTCAAGAGAGTGTTGCTGGGAAAGCACAGCAGGTCAGGCAGCAGCCAAGGTGCAGGTGAATCGACGTTTTGGGCATAAGTCCTTCATCAGGAATGAGGCTTGTGGGCCAGGACTGAGAGATTAATGGGAGGGGGGTGGGGGAGGGTAAGGTAACTGAGAAAGCGACAGGTGGATGAAGGTGAGGGAGAAGGTGATAAGTCAGAGATGGGAGTGATAGACAGGTCCAGAGGGTGGTGCCGAGTTGGAAGCTTGGGAATGGGATAATGTGGGAGGAGGAGAAATGAGGAAACTGTTGAAATCCACATTTATCCAGTGTGGTTGCAGGGTCCCAAGGCAGAATATGAGGTATTCCTCCTCCAGGCGTTGGAGGAGGTGCAGGACCCGTATGTCCTTGACGGAGAAGGAGGGGAAGTTGAAGTGTTCAGCCATGGATTGGTGGATGCACACCCTGGAAAGTCCACCTTTTTGTGGTTTGGAACAGTTAAATTGTATCCAAATCAGAATCAATTAAATAAATGTCTGGTTAAATGGTCACCCGCTTCTCATTGAGGTTGATGTGTCAGTGGTTACATAAACCAATCTTTAACAAGATTTCCTCTGGGCTGAGGTTTGCGCAAGACCTCGGCCAGATTGAGAACAGTCACCAGGGAACTGTTACACACTAAGGGTACGACATTGGTTCTGGTCCCCTATAAGAAGTTACCGCTGATTGTTGGAAGAAGCTCAATCCTGTTGGAGCAGAATTGGTTGAGAAAGATTCACCTAGATTGGCTCAATATTTTGCAATTAGAAAATGGCTGCCTGAATGAAGTTCTAATGAAATAGCCAGAGCTTTTAGAAAAAGGTTGGGATTATCAAAGGAGCCAATGCCATTTTACATGTTGACCAGGAAGTAATTCCACAGTTTTGCAAGGCCTGCCCAGTGCCATTTGCCTTACGGGCAAAAGAAGAGGTAGAAATCAGGAGGCTGGAGAGTGAGGGAATCATCAAATCAATGCAGTTTGTGGAATGGGCAACAGTGGTTGTATAGATTGTGAAGCTTGACGGCTCCATTCGCCTTTGTGAGGATTTGAAGAAAACCGTAAAACACTTCTCACAGCTGGATATATACCCAATCTTTTGTAGCGAGGACTTGTACATAAAATAGGTAGGGAGGGGACATGCCACCTTCAGTTATGACTAAATGAGGAGTCCCAGAAGTATGCCACAATTAATTCACATGGGAGTTTGTACCAATAAACAAGACCACCATTTTAGATAATATCAGCCTTAACCGTTTTCAGTGAACCATGGAGAACATATTACAAGGACTACCCTGGGTTTCCTTTTATCTGGATGACTTGCCAATAACCAGGATGACTAATAAAGAGCACTTGGAGAATTTGGACATAGTGCCTAAACATTTCTCCCAGGCAGGTTTATGCATTAGAAGGAAAAAATGAGAGTTCCATGTGCTCCACGTCTCCTATTTGGGCCACAGAGTCAACAAATCTGGGTTACACTCATTGGAAGATGAAGTGAGAGTGATCAGATGTGCCCTGGTTCCCATGTCTCTACCAGAGCTTATGTACCTCCTTGGGTTAGTGAATTATTATGGAAAATTCATATATAACCTGGCTTCCATCGTTGCACCTTTACAACTGTTGAAAAAGGGTCAGCCTTGGAAATGGTCACACAGCCAAAAAGTAGCCTTTGGGGAAGTGAAAAAGCAGCTATTGTCATCTAAGGTGTTGACCCACTACAATTCAAAGCGAGCAGTAGTGCTGACATGCGATGCCTCCCTATATGGTACCTGGGTAGTGTTGGCTCACGAGTGGCCCAACGGAGAAGAATATCTGATAGTGTTTGCTTGCTGGACTTTGGCTGATGCTGAACACAAATACATCCATATAGAGAAGGAAGGTTTGGCAGTCATTTTTGCCCTGAGGAAGTTCCACCTTTACGACATACATTTATCATCGTGAAGGACCACAAACCCTGATAGAGCTACTTAAAGAGGGCAAGGCCATGTCACCCATAGCTTCTGGTCAAATTCAACGGTGAGCCCTTTTTCTCAGTGGGTACCATTACTACTTGGAACACCATCCAAGAGGCCAAGTGACAAATGCGCATGCTTTCAGGCACCTCCGCTGGCAGATACTCCATTGGTGGTGCCTCCCCTGGAAGAGTCCATTCTGGTTTTAAACTTTCTGGGAACCCTTCTCGTCACCATTGACAATATCCGATTCTGGACACAGAAAGATCCCATCCTTGCAAAATTAAAACAGCTCTTGGTAATGGGAAACAAAAGGGCCATCTCAACCAGGATTGAAATCTTTCTGGACCTTGTGAGACCAGATTAGCGTAGAGAATGACATATTACTATGGGAGCTAGAGCGATTGTCCCAAGTAAAGATCACGGCCAGATACTGGCTGAACCCCACCTGAGTCATCCAGGGATTTCCAAAATGAAGATGTTGGCAAAGAGTTATGTCAGGTGGCCAACATAGTTGTGTAGGTGGGGCAGTACCCAGAGTCTCACAAGGCCAATTCAAAGTGGTTAGGCATGCAGAGAATTCATTTGGTAAATTCAGGGATGATGAGTGAAAAGCTGTGAGCTTTGTTCGTGATACTCGGACTCCTAGTTAAGGACAATGTGACATCATTTACCAGCAGGGGTTTGAGTATTTCCTAAAGCCAAATGGCATTTGGCCTGTTCATACAGCTGCATACCATCCATCGTCCAGTGTTCTCGAGGAAAGAGCAGTCCAAATGTTGAAGGCAGGCTTAAAGAAACTGCCTATAGCTTCACTTGATACCAACTTGTCCTGGTTACTGTTTGATTATGGGACCATCCCTCAGGCAACACCAGGGTTGGCTCCAGCAGAGTTGCTGATATGGAGAAGATTCCACACCAGGTTAAAACTGATATTCCCAGACCTGGAGGTCAGGGTGAAACAGCAGTAGGAATGTCAATGCCTGCCACATGCCTCCTCTAAGCAAATTTATTTCAGGTGAAGACATTTGGTGCTGGAACCACAGAAATGGCCTGACATGGGTATGGGACAAGGTCAATGCAATGTCAGGTCCTATGACAGCTGAAAATGTGTTGCTGGTTAAAGCACAGCAGGTTAGGCAGCATCCAAGGAACAGGAATCCTGATGAAGGGCTTATGCCCGAAACATTGAATTTCCTGTTCCTTGGATGCTGCCTAACCTGCTGTGCTATAACCAGCAACACATTTTCAGCTGTGATCTCCAGCATCTGCAGACCTCATTTTTTATCCCAGGTCCTATGACAAACAATGTTTGGGTAGGTGAGGGGGTCCTGAACAAATGTGGGTCACCTGAAAGCTGCTACTATGCAAACAGTGCTAGTGCAAAATATATCTGGCCGCTCAGAACAGCCAGAAAAGAGTGAGAAATTGTGAGTTGCTCCCCCTCTGTCTAATATTGAGGAAACCTCAGAATCTGAGATGGATTCAGTCTCAATATTGTTACTGCTGAAAGAAACTCCCCAGGTGCTGCAGACATAAGAGACAGGCTATGGTGTGGCACACACACCCATTTCCATTCAGAAGAACCAGACCGAGGGCAAAAACATCCCAGGAGAAGCTGCAAGAAAAAGGACAGGTACATCCTTCCTGGAATTGTTTGATTGGAACCATGGCTAGATGGATCTCATTGACAATGAGATTCTTGATTTGCATAGTTTAACAAGCCTAGTCAGGGAACCCTGGCTGACAGACATAAACAGGGAATTCAGAAGGGCTCCTCAGTCTAAGGACTGACTTTGAGCCGACTAGTCACAGACCAGGAGACATGTAAATAAGGGGTAAGATAGTGACAGGGCCTCACTGCAATTATTTTAGAGTGGCAGTGTGTAGATTCACAGCCACAACTGCCCTCCACCCCAGAGTTATTACTCGGGCAGGTGGGACAAACACACAACAGGAGGATGGTGCTTCTATGCACAAAGAGAAACACGTGCAAGAGATTCTCACACTGAACCACCTGTTCCCAATGTACCAGAGGCCAGTTACAGAGCAGCATTGTTAGAGGCAGGCAACAGTTTATCCATTTGTCCCATTGTCAGGAAGGGTGGAGTTAAACAGGAACCCGAACTAATAATACAGGTGTACAATCCTTTATCTGAAATGTTCAGTACAGCAGGTTTTTGGAATTCAGAATTTTTTGAATCTTGGAATAAGTGACAGTTCTATGGTGAAAATTTTTAAAAGTTTACTGGAGGAGCATCACTCGCTCAGTAAAACAGGACTTGAGAGAGAATTGAGGCCTGCCGGTGCTGGACCACGGCCCTGTATGTCACGTCGAGTGGGTGTTGACTGGGTTAACTGTTTGCACGCCAAACAACATTATTAATGAGAAAAAAACTTTACAAAAAATGCCTTTGGACTTCGGAGCTTTTCAGATTTCGGAATTTCGGATAAAGGGTTGTCTACCTGTAATAGTAATTTTAGATTCTGACCTTTGACCCTGATGTCCACTTCCTTCTCATCAATTCCATATTGATTGGTAGCTCTACATTTATAAATTCCTTGATGTTCTGAGGTTATGTACGGAATGTGCAGAAATCCAGAGGGATCAATCTCAATGTTGCTGCCATTACTGGGGTTTACCCACTCTAATGTAGGTGAGGGTCTTCCATTGGACTTACAGTTTAATGTAATTTCATCACCTTCAGTAACTTCTACTGGAACGCCTGACATGGTTTTGCTATTTACCGATATGGTCATGATTGTGTCTTGTGGTTTATCTGGAAAAGAGAAGAAAAAGATGAAAATAGGCAGGCAAGACCTACAGGATCACTGATACAGCTCCCCAACACGGCTTCAATTGACGGGATGTCCAAACTTCGCCACATATTGTGCTGTCATCTATCTTCCAGACAGTCATTTCAGAACAGGTGAATCTCTGCAGTCGTGTTACAGCCTGGGACGTACTTACAGTCATCTGTTATTGTGATGTATGGTCACAGTGAAATGCAGTCATTGTGTAAATACTAATTCAAGTTTACAGCTACTGGGTCTGACGGTCTAAGAATATCGCACAATGTTCACAGTGCTCAGAATAAAAGTAGAATCAAAGATTCAATTTCCTGGATTCTGATACTCACACAAAATAGTTGCATTTAGAGATGAGGTTTTAGATCCGTGCTCATTTTTGACCATGCACACGTACAGTCCCCCATGCTGCATTTGAACAGATGGGATGTAGAGTATCTCTCTGCTTTCCATTCTCCCATCTTTGATCCAGACCCTCTGGGGATCTGGGTTCCCTTGCCCATGACATGTTAAATTCTGTGATTCCCCTTCAATCCAGTTTTCTTGAGCTTTAAAGATCTCTGCTTTTACTAGTGCAAGTGTAAAGTTAATTCTAATCAAAAGTTAAATCCGTATACTGCACAACTCAAAATTCAAATATTCTTCAAATTCTTCTGCTCATTCTTTCTGGTGCTCTCCAGATTTTAATATTTAGAATAAAATTGGTTTCTATTTTAAAACCCAGTGTCAGTATCAAACAGTACCAGGCAAAATAAAGCACAGGATAAAATGTGGAATAACCTGCTCTGAATTCTGTGAAAAATGTAACATTCTGAGTGCTGCTTTTCAGAAATTTCCAATTTATTTTGGGTTTCTGTTGGGATCCTGAATAACTGAGGATAGACATTGTAAATACATTTCAGAGACTGGGTTACCTTCATACAGCAATTGTAATAGAGGTTTTAATTACTGGGAGATAGACTGATACAGAGGTAATATAAAGACCAACAAAGGGAAAGCATTCTGAGACTGTTCAGGAGAATTTTCTCCAGCAGTAAGTATCCAGACCGATAAGAAAGGAGGAATTGCTCAACCTGGTCATGGGAATGGGCCAAATGGAGCAAGTGTCAGTGGGAGAACATTGAGGGCTCAGTGATCATCATATCATCAGGACAATGGCAGAAAATGACATTGGTCAATCCAGAGTAAGAATATTCAACTGGGGGAGAGTGGCCTTCAGTAGGGCAAGAACACAGCAGGATCAAGTGAACGACAACCAAAGGTTCATGGGAAAATCAATGGCTGAACAATGAGCTGTCTTCAGAAAAGAAATGATCTGGGCACAGGCAAAGTAAATTCCCACAAATGGGAAAAGGGAGACAAACAAATGCAGAGTTCCCTTGATGTCAAAGGTGATGGATATCCAGTAAAGGAAGTGTGTTTATGACATGCGTCAGGTAGTAATTAAAGTTGAGAACCAAGTACAATACAGAAGGTTTAGAAGTGATGTTAAAAAGCAAAATGAGAAACAGATTATGTGGAGTGACATTGAACATAAAGAAAATCTGGATATTACTGACGGGCACATCTACAACTAGAACACAGAACATTACAGCGCAGTACAGGCCCTTCGGTCCTGGATGTTGCGCCGACATGTGGAACCAATCTGAAGCCAATCTAACCTACACTATTCCATTTTCATCCATATGTTTATCCAATGACCATTTAAATGCCCTAAAGGTTTGCAGGATGTTCCATATTCTTACTACTCTGAGTAAAGAAACTACTTCTGACATCTGTCCTATATCTATCACCCCTCAATTTAAAGCTATGTCCCCTCATGCTAGCCATCACCATCGAAGGAAAAAGGCTCTCACTGTCCATCCTATCTAACCCTCTGATTATCTTATATGTCTAAATGAAATCATCTCTCAACCTTCTTCTCCCCAAGGAAAACAGCCTCAAGTCCCTCTGCCTTTCCTCGTAAGACCTTCCCTCCATACCGGACAACATCGTTGTAAATCTTCTCTGAAAATTTTCCAAAACTTTCACATTTTTCCTATAATGCAGTGATCAGAACTGTATGCAATACTCCAAACATGGCCACACCACAGATCTGCACAGCTGCAACATGACCTCGTGGCTCCAAAACTCAATCCCTTTACCAATAAGAGCTAACCCACTGTATGCATTCTTAACAACCCTATCAAACTGGGTGGCAACTTTCAGAGATCTATGTACATTGACACTGAAATCTCTGCTCATCAACACGACCAAGAATCTTATCATTAACCCATTACTCTGTAATCTTCTTGCTCCTCCCAAATTGACTCACCTCACACTTTTCCGCATTAAACTCCATTTGCCACCTCACAGCCCAGCACTGCAGTTTATCTATGTCCCTCTGTAACCTGCAATATCCTTCAGTTTTATCCACAACTCCACCGACCTTAGTGTCATATGCAAATTTACTAACCCATCATTCTGCGCCCTCATCTCGGTCATTTATAAAAATGACAAACAGCAGTGGCCCCAAATCAGATCCTTGTGGTACACCACGAGTAACTGAATTCCAGGATGATAATTTCCCATCAACCATTACCCTCTGTCTTCTTTAAGCTCACTAAGTTCTCATCCAAACTGCTAAATCACCCTCAATCCCATGCATCATATTTTCTGCAATAACCTAGTGTGGGGAATCTTATCAAACGCCTTACTGAAATTCATATACATGACATAAACTGCTTTACCTTCATCCTCCTGTTTAGTCATCTTCTCAAAGAACTCAATAAAGTTTGTGAGGCACAACCAACCCTTCACAAAACCATGTTGGCTATCCATAATCAACTTATTCACTTCTAGATGATTATAAATCCTATCTCTGATAGCCCTTTCCAACACTTTACCTACAACCAAAGTAAGGTTCACTGGTCTACAATTCCCAGGGTTGTCTCTACTCCCCTTCTTGAACAAGGGGACATCATTTGCTATCCTCCAGACTTCTGGCACTATTCCTGTAGACAATGCCAACATAAAGATCAATGCCAAAGGGTCTGCAATCTCCTGCCTGGCTTCCTAGAGAATCCTAGGATAAATCCCATCTGGCCCAGGGGACTTATCTATTTTCACACTTTCCAGAATTCCTAGCACCTCCTCCTTGTGAACCACAATCCCATCTGGTCTCGTAGCCTGTATCTCAGTATTCTCCTCGACCACATTGTCTTTTTCCAGTGCGAATACTGACGAAGAGGGTGGTGTAAGGGGGATTAGGGACACTGAAAGAGATTTACATTTAGGGGCAAGTGGCATGGCTGAGGTGGTAAACTATTTTTCTATTTCTGTCTTTACCAAAGAGGTAGATGCTGCCCAGGCCATGGTGACAGAGGAGGAAACTTGGTCACTTTTAGATTTGATAAAGAGGAGCTTTTGGATAAGCTGTCAATATTTAAAGTTGAAAAGTCCCAGGACCAGATGAAATGCTTCCAAAGACCTTGAAGGAAGTGAGAATTAAAATTGCAATAATCTTTCAATCTTGCCTGAATTTGAGGACAGTGCTAGAAGAGTTTAGAATTGCAAACCTTTTTCAAAAAAGATTGAACCAGCAATTACAAACTAATCAGTTAAACTTTGGCAATGGGGACACTCCGAGAAGCAATTGCTGATAAAATAATTAATCATCACATGGAAATACTTTGTAGATGTGGAAGAATCTGCATGGATTTTTTTAAAGAGGGTCACTTTAGCTCTGGATGGTTGGTTTGTGAAGCAGTGTGATACCAACAGTCTGGATTCAATTCCCATCACCAGCTTTGGTTACTATGAAAGACTCTCCTTTTCAGAATCTCCCCTCATCAGGAACATGGTGACCCTCAAGTTATGTCACCATGAGTCATCTCTCTCTCTAAGGGGAGAGCAGTCTTTGGTCTGGTTAGACAATGTTGACACAATAATATCAACAACAAAATGAAGGGAATGTGTGTCTAAGTAACATGGAGTAGTTTAAAGACTCTAATAGAAATGGTTGATGAGGACGAGGCTGTTGATGTGGTGTATAGGGTTCCAAAAGGTGATTGATACTGTACCATACAACAGATGTTTGAAGAAAGTGATAGGTCATGGAATAAAAGGGACTTTACCAATGAGGATACAAACTTGGCTGAGTGACATGAAACAGAGCATAACAGTTAATGAATACTTGTGGTAGAGTTTCAACTGTACCAGTTGGAAGGTTTGTGATTGAGTTCCCCACCTCTAATTTTATGGTTGTAAATGTTCGAGATCTTGTTGTATAAGGGACAATTCAAAATTGTGTTCATGTCACAAAATATGGAAGCATCCATGTCAGATGCCATATCACTTGCCCTTCACTCCTTCCTAGAACATCTTAACATCAAGAACAGCTACGTAAGAATCCTACTCTTTGACAACAGTTCAGCCTTTAACACTATTATCCCCTCGAGACTGATTATTAAACTTAGTGATCTCAGACTAAGCCCCACTCTCTGCAACTGGATCCTCAGTTTCCTCACCCACAGGCCACAATCACTGAAGATTGGAGACAATATTTCATCCTCATTAACACTCAACACTGGAGGGGTGAGTACTCAGCCCCCGACTGTACTCATTGTATACCCGTGGCTGCATTGCCAAATACCAGACTAATGCCATTTACAAGTTCGCTAATGACACCACCATAGTCGGTCGAACCTCAGATGGCCATGAAACAGGGAGGTAGAAGACCTGGAAAAATGGTGCACTGAGAATAACCTAGCTCTCAATGCCAGTAAAATCAAGGAACTCATTATTTACTTTCGGTGGGATGTTACTCATGCCCCCCACACCTCCCAACACACATTAACAGCACAGAGGTGGAATGAGTAGAGTGTCAAGCTCCTGGGAGTGGTCATCCACAACAAGTTTTCTTGGACTCTTCATGTGGACACACTGGTTACAAAGGCCCAACAACATCTCTTCTTCCTCAGGCAGCTGAAGAAAGTTAGCATGACGGTGAATACCCTTGCCAACGTTTATAGGTGCAGAGAGCATTCTGTCTGGATGTATCACTACCTGGTATGACAACTGTACCATTCAAGATCAGAGACAGTTATAGAGAGTGGTGAACTCAGCCCGGACAATTACTAAGGCCAACCTCCCAACTTTAGATTCCATCTACCAGGCCCAAGGTCAAGGAAACGCTGGCAGCATTCTCAAAGATCCCTCCCACCCTGGCAATGTTTATCTACAACCTCTACCATTGGAGAGAAGGTACAGAAGCCTGAACACATGCACCAGCCAGTTTTGAAACAGGTTCTCCCCTATTGGTGTTAGAATACTGGGGACTCCCAAACTCTTAACATTCACCAGTACCTGTGTTTTTCTTTTTGCTGCTATTTACCTATTATTTACTTATCTGTGCTACTTGACTATGTGATCTGCCTGTATTGCTCGCAAGACAAAGCTTTTCACTGTGCCTTGGTACATGTGACAATAAATTCAATTCAATTCAAACATTGTAGACTGTGAGGAGGACAATGTCAAGGTCATTTACAAGGCTGAAGTAGGCAGATGGGTGACAGAGGCAGCAGCATATTGGTATACAGTTAGCAACAAGTTGAATCTGGACCCCAGAAAGTGACACGACATTTGGTCAAACATGGACAAGGAAACCTCCTGCTGATGACCATAATCCCCTCCTGTTCTGAATTTGTACTCCTCCATCTTGAACATCATTTAGAGGAAGCACTGAGGGTAGCCGGGTGCAGAATATACTGTGGGTGCAGAATAAACTCTGGGTGGGACACTTCAATGTCCATTGCCTAGAATGACTCGGCAGCATCACCACTGACTGAGCTGTTCAAGTCCTGAAGGACATTGCTGCTAGACTGGGTCTGTGGCAGGTCAAGAGAAAACCAGTGAGGTCAAGCAAACTTGACCTCATCCCCACCAATTTGCCAGCTGCAGATCAGTCTATCCAAGAGAGTAGGAGTGATCACCACGCCGTCCTTGTGGAGACAAAATGCTGTTTTCACATTGGGAATACCCTTCATCGTGCTGTGGGCTCTATCACTGTACTAAATGGGATACATGACTTGGAGATGCCAGTGTTGGACTGGGGTGGACAAGGTTAAAAATCACACAACACCAGGTTATAGTCCAACAGGTTTATTTGGAAGCACTAGCTTTCAGAGCGCTGTTCCTTTATCAGGTGGTTGTGGAGCATAAGATCATGATCACAGAATTTATAGCCAAGGGAGTCCAGTGTTACAGAGATGTGATACATTAAACAGTTTTAGGTTAAATATTTCATCTTTTAGAATGGGATATGCTGGTTTCTGTTTTTTGATATGTAAAACCCAGAACTTCTTTGAAATTGCATACATTTCAATAAAAGTACAGTGGTCTTGGACCCCCCTCGCCTCAGAGCCAACAGCTTGTGCTGCTAAGCCAATGTAGTAACCAGAGTGCAACAGTTTCCCCACATGAAAAGAGTTCTTCCACAGGCACATTCCACACCGTCAGGAATGTACTGTGGCTCCATGGTTATCATTGCTGCCTCAGCACCAGGGACCCGGGTTCAATTCCCGCCTCAGGTAATTGCCTGTGTGGAGTTTGCACATTCTCCCCATCTCTGCATAGGTTTCCTCTGGGTGCTCCGGTTTCCTCCAACAGTCCAAAGATGTGCAGGTCAGGTGAATTGGCCATGCTAAATTGCCCATAGTGATAGGTGCATCAGTAGGGAGTTGGGGAATGGGTCTGTGTGGGTTACTGTTCAGAGGGTCGGTGTGGATTGTTGGTCTGAAGAGCCTGATTCCCAACAATAGGGAATCTAATCTAATCTAATCATGAAGTTCAGGACCCTTATGGACAGTGATCGACCGGAACACCATGTCACCATCATTGCTCAGGAACACAGGTGCTATGATCCTGACATCACCACCCTGAGTGAAACCTGGTAGGCAGGGGAAGGACAGCTCAGGGACAAAGGTAGTGACTACACCTTCTTCTGGAAAGGCAAGGCTGAAGAAAAGTTGCCATCCTGGAGTCGGCTTCACCATCAAAAATGAACTGGTGCATGAACTGAAAGGCTCCTCCTTCGGAATAAATTAATGTCTCATGACACTTTGACTCCCCCTTGATGGGAATTAGTATGTCAGGATAGGCAGTGCATATACACCAAATCTCAATGCAGCAGATGAGAACAAGGAGAAATTCTACTCCAACCTTGACCAATCTCTCTCACGGGTCCCTGCAGCGGTCAAATTTATCATCCTTGGCAACCTCAGTGCCAGAGTCAGCAAAAGTGCAGAGCTCTGGGACAATGTGATCAGGAAAGGGGGAACAGGGATGCAAAACTCCAATGGCACCCTTCTGATCAAATGCTGTGAACACAACCTCCTCATCATCAACACACTGTTCCACCAAAGGGACAAATGCAGGACAATGTGGCAACACCCCTGCTGGAAACACAGACGCCTCCTTGACTATGTCATTGTCAGATGAGAGATCGAAAAGCTGTTAGAATTACACATGCCATGACCACAGCCAGCGACTGCTGGACAGACTGTCACCTGATCTGAGCCAGGATCAACATACCTTCAGACCCACAGCAGAGGAGACAACAAAAGCAATGCCAAAAACAGTTCAACATTGAGGCACTTAAAGACCAGGAGAAAATAGCCTCAGACAATCAGCTCGTCTCCACAAACCTAGCAAGTCTCAGCGATACCATGTCAGGGTATCCCAACAGTCTCTGGTCCACCCTTAAGACTGCCATTATCACTGCCTGCAAAATGCCAGCCAGCCAATCCACCAGGAAACACCAGGACTGGTTTGATGAGAATGATGTGGAGATTAAGGAGCTATCAAGCTGGAAGCACATGGCATTTTTGAGTGTAAAACAAAAACTGTATCCTCAAAAATGGAAAGGCAGGTTTGCTGGCGCTGAAGGCTGAGGAACAAATCCAAACCCACAACATAAAAAATGGGTGGTGGGTGGAGGAACACTGGAGATCCAACAAATGGCCGACAGCCATGGTGTGATGAGTTTCTTCTGTGGTATCAAGACGACATACAACCAAACAGCCAAGGCCCCACTCCACTGCTGGCCAAGGACAGAGTGACTCTGATCAAAGATAAAGAAACTGTCAAGAAGTGTTGGGAGAAGCACTTCATAAACCTAAAGCAGGGCTCTGTCACTAATCTGAGCATTCTTGAATGCATCCTATAGCATTCTACACACCATTGGCTCAGCAATACCCCAGCTTGCATAAATAGAGAAGACTGTCCTCAATCTTAAGAACAACCAGACAGCTAGAGGAGACGGTACACCCACTGAGGTATTGAAGTGTGGAGGCAAAGACCTACTTGCAGTTACACAGCCTTGTCTGCCTTATTTGGAACAAGGAGAACATCTCAGAACTGCTCCGAGATGCCACAGTTCTGAGCGTTTCCAAAAAAGGAAACAAGTCCAAATGTGGTAACTACAGAGGAATCTCCCTGCTGTTAATGCCAAGGTCCTCCACAAGGATTTCCTCCCTATGGCTGAGGAACTCCTCCCGGAGTCACAGTGTGGTTTTCAGCCATGGAGGTGCACAATGGACATGGTTTACACCGTGCAACAGCTGCAGGAGAAATACAGAGACAAGAACCTCCCCTGGACATGGCCGCCTTCGACCTTACAAAGGCCTTTGACACTGTCAACTGGGAAGCATTTGCAGGGTCCTTTTCTGCTTTGGTTGTACCAATTTGTCACCATCCTTCACCTGCTCCAGGACAAAATGGAAGTCAATGGTCAAAGACCATCAAAAGTGGAGGAAGAGCATCCAGAAAGGTATTGAGCATCTCCAGCCTTGTATTGGGAGAAAATGGAAGCCAGGCCACAACATCAAAAGCAGTGCGCTGCCACACCAATACCCCACCCATCCCTTCCCCAGGTCACCACCTCCCTGGGAGGTGAAGAGAATCGTCATCATCTGCTAGGAACCAGCAACGATGATGGGTCACATGTTGTGAGATGGAGTCAAGAGCACCTACCTCCATGGTTACAGTTTAGGAAGGAAGTGATAGCTTGGTGGTTGATGCAGAAGAGAGTCATTAAAATGGGACAAGGGATGAGCGGCTTCCCTTATGTGGAAAGAATGGATAAGTTCGTATTCTGCCAATCAGGCAGTGAGGGTCAAGAGAATGTTCTGATAGTCATGTTCAAGATAATGAACCAATTGTAGTCAAATAAAGAGGAGTTTTTAGTGCAAAAGGTTTGATAATCATGAGACACAGATTTAAGGTGATCAGAAAAGGAACAAATGAGATGTGACTGCTTTTTTAAAGAAAGCAGTTGATTGTTTTCTGGAATGAGTAGTGGAAGCAGATGCACTAGTGTCTTTCACAGGAGAGTTGGAAAATTATTTGAAGGGAAAACACACACTCCCATGATTGCACTCTGTGGCACAATGCACCGGGGTAATAATGGACAGTGTCCTCACATGTCCTGACCCCAGGATCTGTATCCCTTTGGTCTCAGTGAGAAAGGAGCTGCTGCAGGGCAGTCCCTGTGTGAGGAGACCAGTTCAGATTGGTTCAGACTAAGAGGAAAGTTGGGATGAGGATTTCATTGTTTCCATTTGGAAAAAAAAATCCCACTGATGTTTTGTGGGGAAGGTAATGCTACTTACACAGGACATGGAGAGTTCCAATGTGTTGTTTAATAACAGGGCTCGTCATTGAGTGATCTTGAAGTTTCAGTTCAGCTTCACAGATATACTGCTGTCCATCCAGCTTAGCTTCAGCCTCTACTGTATGAGAGATAGTGAGCCCAGTACTGCTTGATCCAGTCACTAATGTGTCATTTCCTTTCTTCAGTCTGAGTTCAAGATCCCCTGAGGCATTCAACGCACGGCACGTAATATTAACAAGATTTCCTTCCTGGGTGGTCGGTACTTGGATTTCAGGGGAAGAGAAAGCTAAAAATAATAGAAAGATACTGTTAGAAACATTGTTGTACCTTGCAGTCCCTCAGTGTGGGGTTAATAACAATGAAACAAAGGCAGGCTGCACTCAGTGCTTATTGCTCATCCCCTGCTTCATTGCTGTATCAGGGAGATGTACAAACCCCTACACCATCCTTCCATGTTCCTTCAGTGTTTGCAGTATCTTAGTCAACATTCATTCCTGACCCAAACTCACCAAAAATGTATTCTGCTCATTTCCGTTTCTAGAATCCTGAAATCTGCATATATTTAAATGCAGATTTATTTATTACCGTCTGTTTCTTCCCACACGGTATATTCCAGATTTGTGTATGTTTTTGCACCCCTTCAGCTTTTAGGGTACATTGGTTGTTTAAACATTTAAACATTCTGTTGTGATCCTGGAATACTAAGTGTGAGTAACACTCACCTATGAGCAGCGCCTACAATGTCAATCACATTGTCTCAGGATCTTGGAGAACCTCGAGTCATTAAGACTTTGTCAGAATGCTTTTCATTGACAGAGGGTCATATAGAAGATGTGGCACAGAAACAGACCATTCCAACTAATTAGCCAATGTTTATGCTTTACTCAACCAAGTGTCTGAGTATACAAACATTTCCACAAGCTTCCCAATTTGTCACTCAATAAAAAGGATTTTATTGCTGAAAGTGGTGGAAATGCTGACATGTTGTATTGTTGACAGTGATGAACTATCAGAATATTGTCTGATTTTAAACTCCTCCACAACCAGAATTCTTACCATACACCTCAATGAAAGCACTATTATTCTTTCGGGGAATTGATGGATATTTCTCAAAATCGGCCATACAGACGACTTCCATCAGACCAGATTCCTGTGGTGTCCATGCTGCTGTTATTCGGACAGTGTTGGAATTTGGCCTTGTGGTATCTGAGTTCAGTTCCACACCATCCTGAAACCATCTTACTCTCATCTTCTCAGCAGGATAGACATTTGAGACCTCACATGTTAATGTGACCTCTCGCTTCACTTCTTTGGGTCTTTTGTCCAGGATTCTCGGCTGATCCATGAAAGCTGTAATACAGACAAGAAATTCACTTCATTTTAATTTGCTGCAGTGTGTTTCAGTTTTTAATGGACAGAGTAGGAAACTGACCAGTGTAGGTATTGGACAATACACCATCCCAGGAATTTATCACATTCACTCATAGTCAAAAAACTGGAGTCATCTGCAGGAGGCCATAGTGCACTTTGAGAGTGAACTGGTCATGCCAATCACGGTGTGTGATTGGTAAATTTGTCTCAGTATTTTTGACAATTCATTCATAGGATAAGGGCATTACAAGCTGGACAGCATTTATTACCCATCCCTAATTGCCCAGAGGGCAGTTCAAAATCAACCACGTTGCTCTCGGTTTGGAGTCACACCTGGGCCAGACAAGGTAAGGATGGCAGTTTCCTTCCCTGAAGGACATTAGTGAACCAGATGAGTTTTTACACCAATCAGCAATGGATTCATGGCCATCATTAGGCTGTTAATTCCAGATTCTTTTTTTGTTGAATTCAGATTCCACTATGGCAGGATTCAAACCCAGGTCATGGAAATATTATCTAGATCTCTGGATTAACGGTCCAGGCATAATATGTTTAGGCCAGCACCTCAATTCAAAACCACAAAACAAATTCTTGCTACTTTTCAAATATTAAGTCTGTTTTGTGTATGTCAGTCACTCTGAGCAGTACAGGCTGATGCACTCCTGATTTATCTTCACTCTGATCTTTACTTGCATCTGTCTAGAATATCCTTCTTTAAGGGGAGGTTGAGCAGCTAGAGGTCATGGTACACATCCATACCAGTGACATAGCTCGGAAAAGGGATGAGGACCTGAAAAGTGAACACAGGGAGTTCGATTGGAAGCTAAAAGGCAGGATGAGCAGAGTAGTAATCTCAGATTTGTTACCAGTGCCACAGGCTAGTGAGGCTAGGAACAGAGAGCGAGTGCAGATGAACATGTGCCTGCATGGCTGGTGTAGGAGGGAGAGTTTCAGATATTTGGAACATTGTGATACCTTCTGGGGAAGGTGGGATCTGTACAAGGAGGATTGGTTGCACCTAAACTGAAGGGGCATCAGTATCCTGGGCAGGAGGTTTGCTAGAGCTGTTGGGGAGGGCTTAACTAGATTGGCAGATGACAACTGGAGTTAGGGATCAGAGGATGAGGTAGCTGGTGAACAGGCATATACAGCATGCAGAGAGTCTGTGAGAAAGGATAGATGGTTGATAGGGCAAAATTTTAGTCAGTGTGATGGGTTGACACGTCAATTTTAACGCAAGAAGTGTCAGGGTTAAGGATAATGGATTTGTACTTGGAGCTTCAATGTTGTGGCCATTATGGAGACTTGGATATCACAGGGGCAGGAATGGTTGTTGGATGTTCCAGGGTTTAGATGTTTCAAAAGGAATAGTGGGATAGCTCAGCAGGGATAATATCACAGCTGCAGAAAGGGAGGGCGTCGAGGAGGGTTTGTCTACAGAGTCAGTATGAGTAGATGTCAGAAACAGGAAAGGACCAATCACTTTATTGGGAGGTGTCTAGAGACCCCCCAACATCAACCAAAACACAGAGGAGCAGATTGGGAGGCAGAATTTAGAAAGGTGCAGAAATAACAAAGTTGTTGTCATGGGTGACTTCAACTTCCCTAATATTGATTGGGGAATATTCCTTGGTTCAAATATCTAGATGGAGCAGACTTTGTCAGGTATTCCAGGAAGGATTCCTGACTCAATATGTAGATAGGCTGATTAGAGGAGATGCCACATTGGATTTGGTGCTTGGCAATAAAGCAGGTCAGGTGTCAGATCACTGAGTGGGAGAGTATTTCGGTGACAGTCATCAAACTCCCTGACCTTTACTGTACTCACGGAGAGGAGTAGGAGCAGGCGGTTGGGAATGTATTTAATTGGGGAGGGGGAATTACAATGCTACTGGTGGGAACTTGCGTCACTAAATAGGGAACAGATATTCTCAGGGAAGTACATGACAAAAATGTGGAGGTTATTTAGGGAGCACTTGCAAACAGTGCTGGATTAGTTTGTTCTAATAAGGCAAGGAAGGGATGGTAGGGTGAAAGAACCTTGGATGACATGGGATTTGGAGCACCTAGTCAAGAGGAAGAAGGAAGCTTACTTAAGGTTGAAGGAGCAAGGATCAGACAGGGCTTTAGAGGTTTACAAGGTAGCCAGGAAAGAACTGGAGAATGAACTTGGGAGATCTAAAAGGGGGCATGACTCTGCAGGGGCATGGGAACCTGGACTGTAGCTTTATGGTACAGGACCTTGAGTGTAGGGAGGTTAGGAACAAGGCATCGATCTCGAAGGAGGGTGCCAGTAAACAGAAAGGTGGCTTGAAGTGTGTATACTTCAATGCCAGAAGTATAAGAAATAAGGTAGGTGAACTTGCAGCGTGGGTTGGTACCTGGGACTTCGATGTTGTGGCCATTACAGAGACGTAGGTAGAACAGGGACAGGAATGGCTATTGCAGGTTCCAGGGTTTAAATGTTTTAGTAGGGTCAGAGGTGGGGGTAAAAAGAGGGGGAGGTGTGGCATTGCTTGTCAAGGATAGTATTACAGCGGTGGAAAGGACGATGGAGGAAGACTTGCCATCTGAGGTAGTTTGGGCTGATGTTAGAAATAGGAAAAGTGAGGTCACCCTGTTAGGAGTTTTCTACAGGCCTCCTAATAGTCTGAGAGAAGTAGAGGAAAGTATTGCGAGGATGATTCAGGAGAAGAGTGAAAGTAATAGGGTGGTTGTTATGGGGGACTTTAACTTTCCAGATATTGACTGGGAAAGCTATAGCTCGAGTTCGTTAGATGAGTCGGTGTTTGTCCAATGTGTGCAGGAGGGTTTCCTGACACAATATGTAGACAGGCCAACAAGAGGTGAGGCTATACTGGATTTGGTTTTAGGTAATGAACCAGGCCAGGTGTTAGACTTGGAGGTAGGTGAGCACTTCGGGGACAGTGACCACAACTCGGTGACTTTTACTCTAGTGATGGAGAGGGATAAGTGTGCACTGCAGGGCAAGAGTTATAGCTGGGGGCAGGGAAATTATGATGCGGTGAGGCATGACTTAGGATGTGTGGATTGGAAAAATAGGCTTCAAGGGAAGGACACAAATGATATGTGGAGCTTGTTCAAGGAGCAGCTATTGGGTGTCCTTGATAAGTATGTACCAGTCAGGCAGGGAGGAAAGGGCCTTGTGAGGGAGCCGTGGTTTAATAGGGAATTGGAATCCCTTGTACAAGGGAAGAGGGTGGCCTATGTAAAGATGAGGCTTGAAGGTTCAGTTGGGGCAATTGAGAGTTATAAGGTAGCCAGGAAGGATCTAAAGAGAGAGCTAAGAGCAGCAAGGAGGGGACATGAAAAGTCCTTGGTTGGTAGGATTAGGGAAAACCCTAAGGCTTTCTATAGGTATATCAGGAATAAAAGGATGACTAGTGTAGGTATCGGTCCAGTCAAGGATAGTAGTGGGAAGTTGTGCGTGGAGGCGGAGGAGATTGGAGAGACACTAAATCAATACTTTTCGTCAGTATTCACTCAGGAACAGAAAATTGTTGCTGTTGTGAATATTGAGTCGCAAGTGATTAGAGTGGATGGCTTTGAGGTATGTAGGGAAGAGGTCCGGGGAATACTGGAAAGGGTGAAAATAGATAAGTCCCCTGGGCCTGATGGCATTTATCCGAGGATCCTCTGGGAAGCTAGGGAGGAGATAGCGGAACCATTGGCCTTGATTTTTATGTCGTCGTTGTCTACAGGAATAGTGCCAGAAGACTGGAGGATAGCGAATGTGGTTCCCTTGTTCAAGAAGGGGAGTAGGACAGCCCTAGTAACTATAGGCCGGTGAGTCTCACTTCTGTTGTGGGCAAAGTCTTAGAGAGAATTGTAAGGGATAGGATTTATGAACATCTGGATAGGAATAATGTGATCAAGGATAGTCAGCATGGTTTTGTAAAGGGCAGGTCGTGCCTCACAAACCTTATTGAATTCTTTGAGAAGGTGACCAAGGAAGTGGACGAGGGTAAAGCAGTACATGTGGTGTATATGGATTTTAGCAAGGGGTTTGATAAGGTACCCCATGGTAGGCTACTGCAAAAATTACGGAGGTATGGCATTGAGGGTGCATTAGAGGTTTGGATTAGGAATTGGCTGGCTGGAAGGAGACAGGGGGTAGTAATTGATGGTAAAGGTTCATCTTGGAGCGCAGTTACTAGCGGTGTTCCACAAGGATCTGTTTTAGGACCATTGCTGTTTGTCATTTTTATAAATGACCTGGAGGAGGGGCTTGAAGCCTGGGTGAGCAAGTTTGCGGATGATACAAAAGTCGGTGGAGTGGTGGACAGCGAAGAAGGATATGGCAGGTTACAGCTGGATATAGATAAGTTGCAGAGCTGGGCAGAAAGGTGGCAAATGGAGTTCAATGTAGCTAAGTGTGAAGTCCTTCACTTTGGTAGGAGTAACAAGAAGATGGATTACTGGGCTAATGGTAGGCTACTTGGTAGTGTGGAAGAGCAGAGGGATCTTGGTGTCCATGTACACAGATCTCTGAAAGTTGCCACCCAGGTAAATAGTGCTGTGAAGAAGGCATATGGTGTACTGGGCTTTATTGGTAGAGGAATTGAGTTCCGGAGTCCTGAGGTCATGTTGCAGTTGTATAAGACTCTGGTGCGGCCTTATCTGGAGTATTGTGTGCAGTTTTGGTTGCCTTACTATAGGAAGGATGTGGAGGCTCTGGAACGGGTGCAGAGGAGGTTTACCAGGATGTTGCCTGGCATAGTAGGAAGATCATATGAGGAAAGGCTGAGGCACTTGGGGCTGTTCTCATTGAAGAAAAGAAGGTTTAGGGGAGATTTGATAGAGGTGTACAAGATGATTAGGGGTTTAGATAGGGTTGACAGTGAGAACCTTTTTCCGCGTATGGAGTCAGCTGTTACTAGGGGACACAGCTTTAAATTAAGGGGAGGTTGGTATAGGACAGATGTTAGGGGTAGATTCTTTACTCAGTAGGTTGTGAGTTCATGGAATGCCCTGCCAGTAGCAGTGGTGGACTCTCCCTCTTTAAGGTCATTCAAGCGGGCATTGGATAAGCATATGGAGGTTATTGGGCTAGTGTAGATTAGGTAGGCTTCGGTCGGCGCAACATCGAGTGCCGAAGGGCCTGTACAGCGCTGTATTTTTCTATGTTCTATGTTCTAATGCTTCAGTGGGTAGGATTAAGGATAACACCAAGGCATCCCACACTTCTGTGAGGAATAAGGGGATGGCCAGGGTGAGGGTGGGGCCGATCAGGGATAGTGGAGGGAACTTGTGTGTGGAGTCAGAGGGGGTAGGGGAGGTCTTTAATGAATACATTTCCTCAGTATTCACTACTGAGAGAGACCCTGTTGTTTGTGAGGTCAACGTGAAACAGGCTGATATGTTAAATCAGGTCACTGTTAAGGAGGGTGTGCTGAAGATTTAGAATAACAAGGATAGATAGATTCTCTGGGCCAGACAGGATCTCCCTTAGGTTACTACAGGAAGCGAGGGAAGAGATTGCTGCTCCTTTGGTGATCATCTTTGCGTCCTCACTGTCCATAGGAGCAGTACTAGATGATTGGAGCGTGGTAATTGTTATTCCCTCGTTCAAGAAAGGGAATAGGGATAATTCTGGGAATTACAGACCAGTCAGTCTAATGTCCGTTGTGGGAAAATTATTGGAGAGGTGTCTGAGAGGATTTATGATTATTTTGAAAAGCATATTTTGATGAGAGATATCAGCATGGTTTTGTGAAGGGCAGCCTTACTGAATTCCTTGAGGATGTGACAAAACACATTGATGAATGTAGAGCAGTGGATGTGGTGTATATGGATTTTAACAGAGCATTTGATAAGGTTTCCCCATGATAGGCTCATTCAGAAAGGAAGGAAGGAAGGAAAGATGAACATAGGGAAACCTGTCTGTCTGGATACAGAATTGGCTGGCCCATAAAAGACAGAGGGTGGTAGCTGATGGAACATATTCACCCTGGAGCTCGGTGACCAGTGGTGCTCTGCTGGGATTGGTGGTGGGACCTATGCTGTTTGTTATTTTTTAAAATAACTTGGATGAAGAAGTGGAAGGGTGGATTAGTACGTTTGCCGATGACACCCACCATTGGTGGAGGTGTGGATAGTGTGGAGGGCTGTTGTAGGTTGCCATAGGACATTGACAGGATGCAGAGCTGGACTGAGAAGAAGCAGATGGAGTTCAACTTAGAAAACTGTGAAGTGATTCATTTCAGAAGGTTGCATTTGAAAGCAGCAGACAGGGCTGAAGGCAGGATTCTTGGTGGTGAGAAGGAACAGAGGGATCTTGGGGTCCATGTCCACAGATTTCCACCAAGTTGATAGGGTTGTTAAGTAAGCGTGTGGTGTGTTGGCTTTCATTAGCAGGGGCATTGAGTTTAAGAGCTGTAAAATTGTGCTGCAGCACTGTAGAGCCCTGATTAGACCACACTTGGAATATTGTGCACAGTTTTGGTCAGCTCATTATAGGAAGGATGTGGAAGTTTTATAGAGTGAGCAGAGGAGATTTACCAGGATGTTGCCTGGACTGGAGAGCAGGTCTGATGAAGAAAGGCTGAGGGATCTCAGACTTTTCTCATTTGAGCGATGAAATATGAGAGGTGACTTGATAGAGGTGTACAAGATGATGAGAGGCATCAATAGAGTGGATAGCCAAAGACTTATTCCCAGGGTGGAAATGGCTTTCATGTGGAGCCATTATTTTGGAGGCATTATTTTAAGGTGATTGGAGAAAGATTTATGGGAAATGTCAGAAGTTGGTTCTTTAAACAGAGAGTGGTGGGTGCATGGAATGCACTGCCGGCAGTGATAGTAGAGTCAGATACATTAGGGACATTGGATAGGCCCATGGATGATTGTAAAATGAAGGGTTATGTGGGTTAGTTTGATCTTAGAGTAGGATAAAAGGTCAGCACAACATCAAGGGTCAAAGGGTCTGTTCTGTGCTATACCGTTCTATGTTCTATTCCCACTGCACTACAAGTGATCATCCTGCATCTGCTTTTATTTTCATCAGCCTGATCAGAGATATTATGACTCACTTCTGGTGGAGGTGGGACTTGAACTGGATCCCCTGGTTCTGCCTTTATCTCCTTTTTCCTTTTTCTCTATCCAGAAATGCTCTTATGCACAACCAGAAGGATATCGCACCACCAAATCACTGTGACTGTTTTTAACTATTAACCACCACCAATAAAAACATCTATTAGAGATTCACAAGGAAAGTCCATTATGGCCAATATGAACCATCAAAAATGAGTGGGAGGGGATTTAGGGAGAGCAGGAAGAAACAAAGTCAAAATGAAATTGAAGGGGAAAATAAAGAACCCGTATCCCCCCGATGGGTCTTGTTTTTATTTATTTATTTATTCTCCTTTTTTTTAACACCCAGAAGTGTTATCATGCACGACTGAGCGATGTTACCACCACCCAAATCACTTTGACTTTTTTGTGTTTTACTAACAACCACCAGCATTCACTTGTGTAGCCAATTCATTGTTTATGATTAAAATCCCATTATGTACAATGGTAATACTTTCTTTTTTAAGCTTATTTTCTAATCAACCTGATGATCGATGTTATTGCACATCTTCTGGAACAGGTGGGATGTGAACCAAGACCTCCTGGCTCAGAGATAGAGACACTCACCACTGTACCACAAGACCCTCTGGCAATACTTTCTTTTAGTCCGAAGTGCTATTACCCACAACTGAGCGGCCTTCCCACCATTAGAATAACCATGCCTTTTTAAAACAATTACCAGCCATCACCAGTATACACATCCAATTCAATATTTACACGCAACGCCTGTTAGGGTAAATGCAAACCATCAAAAGAGAGATGTGGGTAGGGACTAACCTATTTTTCTAGTCAACCATTTCAGGGATGTTATTACACAGGTGGGTCTGGAACCTAGGCTACCAGGTCCAGGGGTAAGGACACTACCACTGCACCATAAGGTGTTGAGTTCCAGTTGGGTAGACCATTGCCTGTTACAAGGGTACTTATATTCAACAAGCTCCATGAGGAGATTAATTAGTGATTCCTGTGTACTTTGTTAGGGTTACCACAATGAGGAAGAATAATTTTTAATAATGGGTAATTCATGTGTGTTGGCTGATTGCCCACTTCTCTGCACTAAAAGTCTGCTAAGCAGTATCTCACCCATTGCTGCAGACTGCCTTTGAGGGTTGTGCTCAGCAGTCAGTTCCCATCATCACCAGGTGCTTAGTGACATTAACTGGGGACAGAAGCTGCTACTGGTTCAGTTATGGAATCTGGAATTGATGTGCTTTGTGTCAGTGTGTGGCATGAGATTAGGACTTGGAAATGACCCAGGTATTGGAAATGACAGAGCACGTCAATACTGGATTCCCTGATTGAGCCAGTAGCAGCTTCTGCCCACACTTAATGTTCCCAGTTTGAAAATCAAGCCTCAGGAATCAGAATGGGCCTTGAATGTCTTTTGGAATTATATTATTAAGACTCAGCATGGTAAAAAAGAAAGTGATTGCAAAATGATTGTAGGCCTTCACTGTCAAACTATGGTTTGCACACGCTCTGGCTGACTTAAAGCAAATATTTAAATCTACTGGATATTTGCATCATAATACAAGATAAGTTTTTTTTATCTGTAATATCTTGTGCAACTGGAACTTACCGTAAGTTTGCAGAGTGACAGAAGAGTTTGTGATTGACTTTGTGGTGTTAGAGCCCAAGTCCACTTCAGCCAAGCAGGTGTACTCCTGTCCATCATCTGATTGACTTGCAATGAGATTGAAGACATTTCTCAACCTTTTATCTTCATCCGGAAGACCTGGTTCGCCTGTGGAATCTCCCTGGACAATCTCACTCCCTCTCAGCCATGTGAGAATGAGTTTGTTATTTGGAAAAACTCTTGGGCCAATGCATTCCAGACAATATGTTCTGTTAATCTCCAGCACTTCAGGGAGTACTGTGATGTTTACCTCTCGATCTGTTAAAGGAGAATCACAATTAACAGGTTTCACTGAAATGGTGTACCTGAGGATCATGTTCCATCTCCCCACACACATTTACTCAGATACATAAGAGATGTAAGTGTGTATACACATTCAACAAAAGGTTACTAAAATATTTCAACAGAGGACGGTATCCTGTCACCAAGTCACCCTTTATTTACACATGGAGACTGATCCATCTCCGTTAGGGCCAGCTCTCAGAGTGATCAGAATCTCTGACACTCCTGGTTATACCTGTCAGCTACGGCTCCCTGATTGGACCAGATAGAGTGCCCCAATGAGGGAACTCATTCTATGATACCCAGAAACAAAAATCGAGTTTGCTGGAAAAGCTCAGCAATTCTGGCAGCATCTGTGGTGACAAATCAGACCTAATGTTTGGGGTTGAGTGACCCTTTCCCTGTTCTGAGGAAGGGTGATTCGACAGGAAATATTAACTCTGATTTCTCTCCACAGATGCTGCAAGATTTGCTGAGCTTTTCCAGCAATTTAGATTTTTTTTTCTGATTTACACCATCTGCAGTTGTTTCAGTTTCTATGATGTCCACCTGGCTGACCTCGTTACAATTATTACATCCTTCCCTCTCTGGGTCTGAGGTTTTTTTGTAGCTCCCCCTGTGGCATTTTAGCATCGGATCAGGTTCCTCCAACTCTGCCTCTGATACAGTGGACTGTATCGTACAGTAGCTCGTCTCTTGTGCTCAGAGCATCACAGAAGAAATTTATTCTCCTCTTTAAGTGGCAAAGTCATTGAGGCGGTGACATCCACCTCAGATTCTGTGGTATCTTAAATGCTTAACGGAGACGGAGACCCCATGGGTTTTTGAACAGTCAGAAAGGCAGTGAAGAGCAGGGCACATTTTGCTCCTGCAATGTTTGCAGCTTTCATATGATCCATGTACTTGTTCAGGACTGTTGCACCTACCCAAACCTTAACATCACTGGACCTGACCTTACGTTGACTGTGCCTTCAACCCATGCAAGACCATCCCCATGATTCCTACATCAAACTTTGAGCCCTAAAGTAAACTGTCTCTCTCATTTAGTGGAGCATTGTGTCCAGCATTGATGTTTCTGATGCCATTTCACCCTCCCCTCAAGGCTAGGAAGATCAAGTTTAACCTGTTGTGGAGTCTTCTACCCATTAGCAACTCTGCTGGAGCTATCCCTGTAGTTGCATGAGGGATGGGTCGATAGTCAAATAGGAACTGGGACAGTTTGGTATCGAGTGAAGCTGTAGGCTGTTTTCTTTAGCCTGCCTACAAAATTTGAAATGGTTTATCTGCCAGACTATTGGATGATGGAATGGCTTGGAGCTGTCCTATGTGATGCATATCAGTCGGCTTTAGGAAATACTCAAGTTCCCTGCTTGAAATGATAGTCTGTTATCTGTGACCAACATCTTGAACAGTCCACGTATTGTAAAATATTTGCAGTACTTCTGTCATCATCCATGTGTAAGACAAATTAACTCTACACATATCCAGCCATTTTGAGAGGATATCCAAAAAGACTAAGGACATTGAGCTCATGAAAGGAGCTGCATAGTCAAAGTGTAACTGAGTCCAGTTTTTACCCAACCATTTCCACAAATGTGGGGAGTGCTTTTGGCCATTTTTGTCCTTGTGGGAATTGCCCCACCAATGCAGCTTTGTCTGCATCCAATCCTCCAATCCAATAACTTCTCATCAATGTCTTCATTTTGGAAACCCTTGTACACCCCTGGTGGAGTTCAATCAGTATCTTGGTGCTGACCCTTGCCACGGACAACCACTCTTGCTCCCCATAATAAAATGCTGTCCTCGACTGTGATCTGATCTCTCTAGGTCCAGAAACATTTCAATTCTGATTGTGATGGCCCTTTGGCACAAACACGCCCCCCCCCGCCACCCCCACCCCCACCCCATCATCACCAGCTGATTCAGTTTTGCCAGGACTGGATCTTTGTCCAGAGTCTGATATTGTCAGCTGTGACTGGAAATGTGTCCAGAAAGTTTAAAACCAGAGCAGACTCTTCCTGTAGTGGTCCCACCGGTGGTGTACCTTTCAGCAGAAGGCGGTTCAGTGCAACTACACTTGCTTCTTGGCCTCCCAGACAGTGTTCCAACCTGTAATTGTACAGACTTATAATTTAAAAGATCAAAGTGTCATACAACTGATGTGATATGTTAAACAAACCTTAATTGCTGTTCAGTCTTTAATCACTTTGAATGGGGATGCACATTTTGATTATTAATATGTAAATCCCAGAACTTCCTTCAAGTCACATTCCAGAGATAACATAACCTTTTATAAAAGAAAAGTGACATCTCAGCTCAGACAATACATTAAAGGTATGAGGTTAGAGTCTGTCTGTATCCCAAACTTGAGTCAGACTGATTCTGTTTCCATAGTAGGAATTTATAAAATCCTACATGGACTGACTGCCTACAGACTGTGTGCTTTTTAAGCAAAATAGAATATATCTGCAAACATAATTCTGCAAAAGCAAATTCACTTTACAGACTTATATGTGTGTGTGCGTGCATATGAGGGAGAGAAAGTATGTGTGCGAGAAAGAGGGAAAGAGTGTGTGAATGAATGTGCATGCGTGTGAGTGTGTGTGTCTATTTGTGCATGCTTAATACAGTGTGTGTTTGTGTGTGTGTGTGTGTGTGTGTGTGATGGAGTATATATCTGTGAGAGGGTGTGTGCACATCTGAGAGAATGTGTGTGGATGAGAGAGTGTCTGCATAAGTGTGTGTGATCGTGTAAGAGTGTGTGTATATTTGTTCAATAAATTGCATCAGTTGTATGACACTGATCGTTTACTAAAATTCTGTGTCCTATGATCCTGTCTCACGAACTGACAAAGGAGCAGCGCTGTTGGCTATTACCTGGTGTTGTGTGATTTTTAACTTGTCCACCCCAGTCCAACACCGGCACCTCCACAGCATGGCTAACTAGTGTTGGAAACAGCTCCATCATAACCTCACTGCTCTTGTATTCAATGCCTTGAATAATCGAGGCAAGTATCCCATGTGCCTTCCTAACCACCTTATCTACCTGCCATGTTGCTTTCAAGGACTTAAGAACATCTGCACCAAGTTCCCTCGGATCCTCTGTATGTCGGGTCTGACCATTCACTTGCCTTGTTAGTCTACCCAAAATGCAATACCTCACCGTTTTCAGGATTACATTTCATTTGCCATTGTTTAGCCAGTTTTGGGTCTTCTTTATTATACTGTAATCTAAGACTTTCCTGTTTATTATTTACCACACCACCAAACAAACATTCTGATTATAACCGGCGATCATAACTTCTGCATTCATGTTTAGATCATCACCTTACACAACAAACAGCAAAGGATCCAGTACCAGTTCCTGTAGAACCCCACTGGACACAGGTTTCCAGTCACTAAAATTCTTCAACCACCAGCCTCTCTTCTTATCACTGGCCGATTTTGGAGCCATTTACCAAATTGCCCTGGATTCCATGGGCTCTGATATTCTTGGGCAGGGTGTGAGCATTCTGAACCTCCAACCCTCTACACAAACTTGATAGTTACTACTGAACACTCACTCTACCCGATCAACGCAACCACTGGGATGGCAAATGTCTCCATTTGTGATTTTAAAACCATGTTTTCCTGTTGTTTGAAAGTCTGATATTTCATTCTGTCTTGATCTCATGTGTACTTCCCAATCATTTATTTTCATTTGTCTAAAATGTCAATGAAAATGAAAAATCCCCTCTTGTTGAACTCTCGGGTGTAATTTCTGGTGAAGAGTTGTCTGTGGCAGTATTTGACTGAGATTAACTACATACCGTACTGGATGCCGTCACTGTTGCTGGAAAGTCCCCGGACTGTTCCGCGGACGGAGCGAGGTCACTCCAAGGACAGAACATTCTGGGGGAAAGTTTCAGTCCAGCTCAGAGGGGAATGCCCGTCACTTTGCCGTTACCTGAGCCACTCATAACCGTGTCCATCTTTATTACCGAGGATTTCTACCGCAGTATTCAATACTGAAGGGAACAGAGGGATTCTTTACATAGTGGACAATGACTGGTTCATGTCTAGGATTTGCTCCGTTGGTGTGTGTGTGTGTTGGGGCAGTTTGAACAGACAGTTGGAATTGCTGCTCCCGGGATGGTACACCCGGCAGCAACTCAGCACCGTCAGGTCTAACAGCACCGGAACAGCAGAAAACACACTGTTCCAACTCACTGAACTCAACGGAGCCCAGAGTTCTGCCATCTCTGCTCGAGGGACGGTGAAGAGAGTCGAGAGCCTGTGCTGGGTGTGGGGTGAGAGAACCCCACTTCCAGCTAACCCATCAAACATCTCAGGGAACGTACGGAGCCTCACTTATCACAAAACAGGCTGAGACAGAGCAACACACAATCCTGAATAACCATCTCTCTCTCTCTCTCTCTTTTTGCTTCTAACAACACAGACCAGAAACGTGCCTAATAATGTTGTTCTTAATATTAACGAATAACAAGAAATCCATCATTCATTACAGAGAAATGTCCGCATTTAAACATAACTGTACGCATCGTGAACTGCAGCACAAATACAGTCAGTAAACACTATCCACTGATTTTAAATATGTTTTTACCCACTTGTCACATAAGAAGTCACAGTGAAGAACTGCAGAAGCCGATGAGGTGAAATGATCTGGAAACCCATGTCACTAGAATGTGGACGGGCTCTGCAATCTGTACTCGGCCTGACTAACTCAGCTCGATGTTAATGAAAATGACCTCCGTCTTTTCCCGGAAATTATTAAAATAAAATGTCAGTAATTCCAGATGAAAAATTCCAACATCTTGTTTCAACATTTGATATATTGGCATCTCCCAAATGTCGGAGGCATTCAATTCACAGCAGGCTGAGTCAAAGAGTCAAAGAGATGTACAGCTCGGAAACAGATCCCTCAATCCCCCTTTGTCCATGCCGACCAGATATCCCAACCCAGTCTAGAACATAGAACAGTACAGCACAAGACAGGCCCTTCGGCCCAGGATGTTGTCTAGTCCCACCTGCCAGCACCTGACCCATATCCCTCCAAACCCTTCCTATTCATATACCCATCAAAATGCCTTTTAAATGTTGCAATTGTAACAGCCTCCACCACTTCCTCTGGCAGCTTATTCCTTACACGTACCACCCTATGTGTGAAAAAGTTGCCCCTTAGGTCTCTTTTATATCTTTCCCCTCTCACCCTAAGCCTATGCCCTCTTGTTCTGGACTCCCCCACCCCAGGGAAAAGACTTTGTCTACTTATCTTATCCATGCCCCTCATAATTTTATAGGAGAGCACTGAACAGATCAGAAACCTTCCACAAAATTAGTAAAATCAAGCCTATTCAGAGATCAAGATAAAAATAGTTCACAGTCTCTCTGCTTTCTGTCAAATGGAGAAGGAAGTAAAAGCAAGTTCTTCACAACTGGATTCCTGTATATATCCAGACAGTTCAGCTTCGTCAGAAACAGAGAAAAGGACTGGAGTAGGCCATTCAGTCCTTCTAGCTTGTTTGTCCATCATTATGATCTTGACTGATCATCCAACTCAGTCCGCTGTTTCTGATTTCAGTGAGGGGGGAGCCGGGACACCTTCGATCGCCTCACTTTAGCTTTCAACAAGCGTAACCTGGTCTTGCCCACGAGGTCGCTCGGGTTGGCTGAGCTCCTTTCACTTGTTTTTTAGGAAACTTTTCAAAACCTGGTGGAAGTGACTTCAGCCAACCTGTGACTCCAGACCTCTAAAGACTTTCAGCATTCTGGGGGGTATCATTTATCAGAAACAGGACTGAACCATTCATACAAACAGTGAGGCAGAAGAATAGATCAGAGGTTGGGGATTATTTGGTAAGTGACCCCAAGAATTGGTGTCAAGAACGTTTTTAGTGTCGCTGGAGCTTCAACAACAGCTGATAGAGGCAAATGGTGAGTGTTTGTTCTGGTTCCTTCCTGCTTGTGGAACAACCATGGGAGTCTGCAGATGAGATCCTCTGACCTGCCCTTACAGCCATATTATTTACGCACCAAAAGAGAAATTCCTGAGAATCTCAGCAGGTCTGACAGCAGTTAGGTTTCTGTGTAATGATGTGCCGCAAGCTGCCAATGAAACCACACTGCAGAAATGTAGTTAGTGAAGGATTCAACCAGCTAATCTTTAAAGAAGCTTGCATTTATTTAGCATCAGATGTTGCAAACATATCCCTCCAAAGACAACAGCCACAATTTCAGAAGATATGTCTAATTTTCAAGATAAAGGTGAATCATCAACTATTGCCAATAGCTGCAGACAATAAAATAAAATGCATACATATTTAACAGACCATGGAAATTTCAATAATGGTAATACCATTGGTTGTCAAGGGGGGATGGTTGGAGCTTCTGCTCTTGGAGATTGTCATTGCCTGGAGGTTTTGGGGTGAATGTTACTCACCCACTATTAGTCTACTTTTCAATGTTGTCCAGACCTTGCAGCATGTGGTAATGATTGCTTCATTATTCACCTCCACTCAGCAGACGTTTTATCCTTTGACTCCCAGTCAATTCAAGCTTACTGATCACCTTGTTGGAAAACCTGGTCAAATGCTGCCTCGATGCGAAAGGAAGTCATTTTCATCTGTCCTCTGGAGTTCAGCTTTTCTGTTCATGTTTGATCCAAGATTATAATGAGGTCTGTGGCTGAATGATCCTGGTAGAACCACACCAAGATGCAGCTTTTAATTTACTGGATAGGAAATGCTACTTCATAGCACCATCACTGGCACCTTTGATTATTTTGACCATGATAATAGGGAAACTGATGGAGCAAGTGGACAAATCAGACTCGGTGTGCATTTTTAGAATAGGGCTCAGATCATAATGCTCTATTTGGTCAGATGGATGCCATTGTTGATGCAAGTATTCAGCATGTTTATTGTTGCTGCGTTCTTTGTCCTCCACCATTTCTTGATGTCACGTGGGGTGAATCAAATTGCCTGTGGGCTCATAGAAAAAGGCTGAGCTGAATCCTTCTCTTCACAATTTTGGCTGAAACACTGCGTTTCCAAAGGGAAGGGATCGGCACCTTCACTGCTTTGCTTTTATGTGTTCACGGGATGTGGCATTGTTGGTTCGTGGTTTTTGCTCATCCTTAATCTCCCAGAGGGCAGATAAGAAACAATTGCTTTGTTATGGGCCTGGAGTCCCATGTGGACCAGACCAGGTGAGGATGGCAAATAGCCTCCCAGAAAAAGCATTAGTGAACCAGGTAGGTTTTAATTTTGATGTTTGCCATCAGGCTAATTTGCTATACGAGACTTTTATTACTTTCAAATTTCTCAACATTCTTGGTGGGATTTGAACCCATGTCTAAGAGCATTAGCCTTGTTTCTAAATTACTAGTCTAGTGATGTTACCACTCATTCATCATTTCTAAAATGATTCCAAGGCCTGTTCAATGATAAACAATGAAATAGTGGGATTATGGTCTTCATGCAATAATCTCTTAGATCTGCTTTACCTACAATCAATGACTGCTCATTAACACATCAGGATGAAACTGTGTTTGTGTGTTAATCTATTTCACTCCTCCATGCTATTCATTCTTAAAATTCCTGGCCAGCAGTTAAGGATTAACCACATTGCTGTGGGTCTGGAGTCCCAGGTAGGCCAGACTAATTAAGGAAGTCAGTTATCCTCTCAGAAAGGGCACTAGTGAACCAAATGAGTTCTTCTGACAGCATTTTTCCCCATTGAACCAGTATCAAACTGCACGAAATCCAGCAGGTTCCATTTATCATCACCAAGACTTTCCCGAGCCACTGTATTTCTTTAATAGAACATATACTGTACAGCAGAGGAACAGGCTCTTCAGTACACCATGTTGTACCGAACATGACTGAAATCCCTTCTGCCTGCCCTTGGTCCATATCCCTCCATTTGTTGTATATTTATGTGCTGATCTAAAAGTCCCTTAAATGCCCCTAGTGTATCTGCTTCCACCACCACCCCTGGCAGCACGTTCTGGACTCCTACCAGACGCTGTGTAAAAATCTTACCCCTCGTATCTCCTTTGAACCTGACCCCTTTCATGCTGGATCTAGAGTTTTCACTTACTGTATACTATGACATCAACTGTCTTCTTCCTCCAAGAATCTTCTGCTTGACGTATCACAGAACATGCAGTTGTAAAATCCTACTTCTGGACAACTTGGGAAATAGTTATCATATCAAGTACTGCCCTTTGTTCTGTTAGGGTTTATCCTTGATTTATATTCTATAGTTATTGTTGGTTCTGGACATGCTGTGCTGCAGTTCATTCTGATGGAGCCCCCAGTCTGTTTTCTTCCACTCTGAAGAATCATTCCTTATTAAGCCAGTATCAACCTACACTAAATCAGACAGGTTCCACTTACCATCAGCAATGCCATCCCATGCCGCTGTATTTCTTTAATGCCAGTTTATACTTACTGTACACTGTGACATGCTTTTTCACATTCTCTAACTGATGATCCAGACATTTCACAGAACATGCTAGTGTTAAATCCCACTCCTGGACACTTGGGAAATAGTCATGGTACCAAGTACTGCCGTTTGTTCTCATGAAATTTACTCCTGGTTTATGTTCCATATTTATTGTTGGTTTTGGACATGTTGTGCTGCAGTTCGTCTCAATGGAACCTCCAAATTCCACGGCTGTGGAGTTTACATCGATTGAAACTTCAAATCCAGTTACAGTGGCTGTCAAAAAAAACAAATCACAGGAGTAAACACAAGATAAGGACTCATCAATTAACCCCCCCGAACTAACTGATTCAATTTGAAACTGGACTCAAACTCCGTTTGTCTCAGCATAGTTACTGCTCGGTCTGCTGTTTCTCCAGCATTTTTGGTTTTTATTTTAGACCAGTACCTTGGATAGGAAGAAGAATTTCGTCGGGAAAATTGTCTGGGGCGGATCCCCATCGTAAAGGACCATCGCCTACACTGCTGCCCCAACCCATCGCTTGTCCTTCACTCGACACGGGACAGAGATTTGGCCTCAAGAGTTTGCCGCCGAAGCGCTTGTCCCATTTGTAGGAGACAACACGGCCGCAGTTGAGGCTTCCGGTAAATCGACACCGAGCAGGATTTTCTAGGTCTTTATCTCAACTTTCAACACAACCCATCATTATCATCTCCAAAATAAAATGTGCCAACGTTCAATTAAAATATTATCAGGAAACCGGAAAGCCCCCGCCAGAGTGAGTTATGAGGTCTGGACCCACATTGGACAAAATAGTAATACGAATTTACTTTGTTTCCTTTACCTCACCTGTTATACCGAAAATTAACACGGAGAAGGATATACCCTCAACCGACGATTTCCTCCTAAAATTCATAATTGTGGAGTTTGAGCAGAAGGCCCTTCACTGTTCTAAGCTGGAATCAGAACGGAACTGTGCTTCCTGGCTTTTCTAGAGATTCCGCTACTTTGAGACCCACACCCTTTCCGGGACATAATGGAGAGATTTATTTTAGGCGATGATATGATGAAATTCCAAGAGTAATTCCTTTTCATTTTAATGTTTCACGCACTAACTTGGCTTTTTGAACGCCTTTGTCCATCCAATGTCCCAGCTATGCGAATCAAAGACACAATGGAATGTGTTTCTGTACCAGTTTTCTTTAAGACCCTCTGGGATTCAGGCTGCTCATTCTGAGATCCTTCCCAGATAGATAGTCGCCATTAATGCTGGTCATGAGCTGGGATTCGTGGGCCAGGCTCAGTGGAAAGTTGTAATGTGGGTGCGCCCTGCAATATCCTGCCATTCTCATAACAGTACCCAACTTAGAAACCTTGCTGTCAAGATACAGGGCAGTAGGTATGCCATAAATCAATACTTATTAATATTCTGGAAACCTAATAATTAAACCAAACACATTAACAAAAAAACAAACTGTTCTTGAAAGAGGCTGTACCACAAAAAATCAGGTTCTTGAGGAAACTTACATTTCAAAAGAAAAGGTTGCTTGGTGGAGACAATGTACAGCCAACCCTGCGATGCACACTAGCCGCAGAAGGCCTCAAACACACTGTTAAGCATTTCCTTCCCCTCTCCAGGGCCATCCAACCTAATGCCATTAGTTGTCATGGTCATGACAGACATGGTGGGGCCAAAAGGCCTGATGTGTGCTGTACTTTTCTTTGTTCTATGAGTGCAGCTGCTCAAAAGAGGCAGGCAGTCAGGCCAATAGCTGCTTTGACAGTTTGTGACCTGTGCTGGTTAATGATTATCTTTACCAAGCTAACAAAATGGTAACTTCATTGTAACCTGTTTCTGCCTGACCCCCCTGCACCCCCCCCCCCCATGCCATACACCAGGCAACTAAAGATCAGGAGGATGTGGATGAACTGCAACAGAATGAAGTAACAGTTATTTCAAACAATGGAAGAGGAGCAGATAATACAGTTCGGCGTGGAATCCCAGAATGACCTTTACCTTTTATCACCAGACCTGCTGTGAACATTAAATGCTTGATGGTAATATGGAATACCGTTGTACAGAGAGCCTTCAGTTAGGAGTCCAGCACCTCTGCATGACATGCAAAATACCATTGTCTAGAAAGTGAATGATGATGGTGAAGTGAAGGCTGTGCAGCAGCAACATGCACAGGAAACTCCTGAGCACAAAATGGAATGGCACAGCAGGAATTCTTTTCAAGACAGCTCAAATTGTGGGTTGGGACTTCTGAGGGAGGTTTTGGTGTAAATGTGAAATTCTATACAAACAGAGGGCACATAAGAAAGGTGTTCACCACGCATGTGAACTGCTTCGCTGTCATGGATGCCAACAGTGATAAACATCAAACTTTTCTGGTTAGTGATGAACTGACAGCCAGACTGCTATGACCACTAGGACTCATAACAGCACACAAACCAACAGCTACTCTCAGACAACAATTCACCAGGACGAAGGACCAGATGCCCAGCATGAGCAAAACCAATGTAGTGTACAAAATCCCATGCAAGGACTGCACAAAACACTACATAGGACAAACAGGAAGACAGCTAACGATCCGCATCCATGAACACCAACTAGCCACGAAACGACACGACCAGCTATCCTTAGTAGCCACAGACTCAGATGACAAGCAACGTGAGTTCGACTGGGACAACTCTACTATTATAGGGCAAGCCAAACAGAGAACAGCCAGGGAATTCCTGGAGGCATGGCACTCATCCACAGATTCAGTCAATAAGCACATCGACCTGGACCCAATATACGGACCACTGCAGCGGACAGCTGGAACTGACAATCGGAAGTGGCAGATACAAATCACTATAAATGCCGGAGGAAACATCACAGAAGTGCTTCACAGGAGGCTCCCAAGCACTGAGGACGTCACCTAGATAGGGGACGAAATGTCTGCAACACAAATTCCCAGCTCGGCGAACAGAACCACAACAACGAGCACCCAAGCTACAAACTTTGAAGGGATGGTATTGGCCAGAACATTACTTCCACAGACATGGAGTGCATGAGTTCTTTTGGTGTCATCCAGCCTGCTGTCTCCATGCCACCTCAATCTATGTTGGCGTGTGATGCATATTTCTGAGCTGGAGCTCCCAATTGTGAGTCACAATTGAAGCAGTGCATCTGAGGGAAGAAATCCATCTCTTATATCTATCATTTAGGAGGGAGCTTGACATGAAGACATTGCTGCAGAGTCTGAAGACAGAACATCGAAACCATGCTGCAAAATCATACTAGTATCTGATGACCCTTTCTAGTTGGGAGATATAGTATTTTTTCAGTGAACCCAGTGCTCAACTGCAGTAGCAATTGGAGCATTCCTATCCAGCACCCATGTGAATGATGACTTTGACCTGCATTTCTTGCCAGATGGTACCTGTCTCCTCTGGCAATGGAGCCCATTTACCACTTAGTGATCAGGAATTGGAATATTTTCCTCTATGACCATAAGACATGGGAGTGGAAGTAGGCCAATAGGCTCAAGTCTGCTCTGCCATTCAGTGAGGTCGTGGTTGATCTGATAATCCTCAACTTCACTTTCCTGCCTTTTCTCCCTAATTCTTGATTCTCTTACTGGTTGAAAATTTGAGTATGTCAGCCTTGAATTCACTTGGTAACCTCTGCACTCAAGAATTCCAGAGATTCAGCACTGTTTCTATGTAAATAATATTCAGATTTTCTGCTTGTTTTCTAAGTTATTTTGTGTCATCCACAATAGTACATTCAGTCTAATTTCCAAATAATTAGTATCTACTATAAATAATTGTGGATCCAGCAAAGAGCCTTGTAGCACTCCACTAGTTACAGATTGCCATCTTGAAAGTGATCCTTTGTCCCAACTCTATCTTCTATAGAGTCAATCCTCATCCATGTTAATATCCTACACTCAACCTCAAGGGTTTTTATTTATTAAGAGGCCTAACATGTGCTACTTTATCAAATTATTTTTTAAATCCAAGAATATTATGTTCATTGAATCCCCTTAATGAAATCCTGCTGACTCTGCTTGGTTTCATTATGTATTTCAAAATACACTACCATTACATCCTTTCTTATGGACATCTAACCAATGACAGATGTTAACTAGCCAATAGTTTAAGCCAAAGGTTTAAATCCCCCTTTGTTTTTGAGTGAGCATGTTACATTGGCTGTTTTCCAATTCTCTGGATCATTTCCTGGAAGATTACTACCATCGTACCCACCACCTCTGGAGCTACCAGAAGTCCAGACATTAAGTCACACTCCAATTGGATCTTGAGCAATAGAACTTGGATATATCTTCCACCTAGTCCATTTTCTAACACTTCAGATTTCATTGAACTCTTTGGAGAGAAAAGTAGATCTTTATCCAGCAAAAGACTTTGAAAATTTCTGCATCCTTGAGATGCTTCCTTTGAAGAGAAAGGGGTTATCTTCCCTTTAGATAAAAATCTTTGATATTTCTAATCTACCTGATATTCTTCAACACTAACAGCAGCATCTACATCTTGTCACTTAGTTGTTGTTAAAGTTACAATCTGATCTCTGGCCTTTTCTTTCTAACTCATTTTTAGACTTATTCTTACAAACTTCTTTAAGACCCATGGGTTTCCCTTTCAACCTCCAGCATTCAGAACAAATGTGTCCCAATTTGTAACAATGGAAATACCTTCCAATGTTCACCTCCACCCTCAGTACTTTCTATTCTTCTCTGATGAGGAGACCGTGGGGCATTCCCAGTTTTCCATTCCTTATCTCGGCTACTTGTCTTCCTTTCAAATTGCATTGAATTCATTGAATTGATTGTCATGTGTACTGAAGTACAGTGAAAAGCTTTGTTTACGAGCAGTACAGGCAGATCACAGAAAACAAGGATGTACAGATTAAAATACTTGGACAGAGGCATGCAGGTTACATTGCTTATTAAGACTAGAGAGTCCATTCATCAGTCTAATACCAGCTGGGAGGAAGCTGTGTCTGGACCTACTAGTATGTGTGTTCAGGCTTTTACACCTTCTACCTGATGGAAGAGGTTGTAGAAAGTCATTACTGGGGTGCAATGGGACTTAGATTATATGTAGCAGCCTTTCTGCGGCAGCGAGCTGTGTAAATGGAATCCCTAGATGGAAGGTTGGTTTCCATGATGGTCTGGGCTGTGCATGCCACCTTGTATAGTTTCTTATAGTCCTGGGCAGAGCAGTTGCCATACCAGACCATTGTGCGCCTGGTCAGTTTGCTCTCAGTAGTGCATCTGTCGAAGTTGGTGAGGGTCCTTATGGACATGACTAATTTCCTGAGCCAGCTGAACAAGAAGAGGCATTGTTGTGCCTTCTTGAATGTCACATCGATATGAGAAATCCAGGACAGACTGTTGGTTATCGTCACTCCAATAAACTTGACACTCTCAACCATCTCAACCTCAGTTCTGGTGATGTACACGGGAGTCTTCAGTTTTGTCGACATTGAGAGAGAGGTTGTTCTTATTGCACCACGTCACCAAGCCCTCTATCTCCTTTCTGTATTTTGACTCGTCTTTGTTCAATATCTGCCCCACTGTGATTGTGTCATCAGTATCACGGTACTTCTCATGACGTTCCGCCAGATGATCTGCTTTTATGTTCAGACTGATTGTATTCCTCATTACACCAGGGAGAACTTGTCTGCTCTTCTTCAGAATTGAGCCACGGAATCTTTTACACCCACCTGAAAGAAGAGACAGAGCATCTATTTCACAACTCGCCAAAAATACGGCAACATTGGCAGTCTGACCCTCCTCACTACTGTATCGGGGCATCAGTTTTATATGCTCAAAATCTGAAAAGAACTTCAATCCACAGCCTTAACAAAGAAGCAAGCATGCTGGAAAGTGACACAAAATTTAATCAACGTTTAAAGGCAAAGAGACTGGGAAGGACTTCCAGAGGTCAGGGCCTAGGCTGCTGAAGACAAAGTTGCGATTGATCTTAGGACAATGAAAATCAGAACGCTCATCATACCTGAATTGAAGAAGTATATAATTCTTGGAAGTTTACAGGGCGGGGGGAGTTTATGGAGATACAGAGAGGAAAGGCATGGAGGCACTTAAACATGATGTAAATTTTAAAATTGAAATTTCACATTTCGTCTTCATTTCATACATTTGGAAAACTATAGATTACAAAGATAATATTTATCTTATTAAAGCAAACGGACACAACAGGAAATTATTTTACAGAATAAACAAATCTTGTATCTAGCCTTTGTGTCAGTTAGTGGGGAAGAGAATTGTTTTCATAAAGCTTTGATGATATCAGTGCTGAATCTAATTACCAGAGCTCAGGTGGCAATCCAGATTTTGAAAAAAAAAGAAAATGATCACTACATTTCAAAAACAATCTAAAATGTCAAGAAATGTGAGGAATAAGTTGTCATTACAAATATTACAGTAATTACTGCAAACAATTTTAATATTGCAATGAGCTGCACTTGATGGATGCAATATCAACTACAGGATCATTGGAATTTCTCTTCAGAACATATATCATACTAGTTTGTAATTGTTGTTGTGCTACCAAGTTCTGGATGATGTTTCTTTAAAGGAACTCCATCCTAATGATCCTTTCCGTTGATGACTTGTGCATTGTTGTTGGGTTTTGCTTTGTCTAATTTATACTGTCCTCTTTTATGGGCACTGCATTTTCAGTACATCACAGCAATTACCATCAATACTGCTATTCCTGCAGTCACTAGTATTATCCATCCTAAATCTATGAAAACATTGAAAGAAAAGATACCTACATCATCAACAGTGCAGGGATATATATTTAATGCAAAATGTCTGAATATTTCTGAAATCTGTTGATAATAAACCCAGATGTAATGTCCCGTGTGCTTTATTCAGCTCTTCCATGGCTGTTTTCCTGCTTGTATTCTTCACCTTCTTTCTTTCTTCCCACATCACACACCACTCCTTAGCAGTCTGCCCTCAACTCACTGTCAATTCCCTATTTACAGTCAGCAAAAATTACACACAGTTAGGTAAATTTAATGCAATGTTCCATACAGATTGATATCAAGATTTATTTTAAGCTGGTTCCAGAATTTTAAGAATTCATAATTCCAATCTCTTACATTGCTAATAACACAATTAAATCTCCCATCTTTCTTCTAATTTTCAACCCTAATATTCATTTGTATTTTCCCTGAGACACTGATTTGAGCTGCTGTGTTTGCAGTACCTCCAGCTTGTACTTTTTCACTGCTTTTCCCTGTTGCTGCCATCACAATGAGAAGTGAAGCCCAGAGACATGCTCTGCACTCACTGATCTGCCAAAACTCTGCTCCATGGAGTCGCAATGTGTGGATTCACAGCTGTGAAGTGTCCCACTCCTCCTGCCTTGGAGTTATTCCCCAGGCAGGTGGGGCAAACACAGAGCAGGAGGATGGTGCTTCTACACACAAAGAGGAGCACATGCAAGAGATTCTCACTCTGAATTACCCGTACTCAATGTACCAGAGGCCAGTTACAGAGCAGCATTGTTAGAGGCAGGCAACAGTTTATCCATTTGTCTCATCGTCAGGAAGGGTGTAGTAAAATAGGAGCTCAAACTAATAATACCAATGGACCTTTGACCCTGATGTCCACTTGTTTCTCATCAATTCCATATTGATTGATAGCTCTGCATTAATAAATTCCCTGATATTTTGTGGTTATATGGGGAGTATGCAGAAATCCAGAGGGATTAGTTTCAATGCTGTTCATGAGGTTTACCCACTCTACTGCAGGTGAGGGTCTTCCATTGGACTTACAGTTTAATGTAGTTTCATCATCCTTAGTGACTTTTACTGGAAAGTCAGACATGGTTTTGTTATCTAGGTAAAAATGAGGACTGCAGATTCTGGAAACCTGAATCTGGATTAGAGTGGTATTGGAAAAGCACAACAGGTCAGGCAGCATCTGAGGAGCAGGAAAATTGACGTTTCAGGCAAATGCACTTTGTCAGAAATAGAGGCAAGGAGCCTGCAGGGTGGAGAGATAAATGAGAGGGGTTTGGGGATGGGTGTGATAGGTCAGAGAGGAGGGTGGGGGAAGGTAGCAAAGAGTATCATGGGTGAATAGGGGTGGGAATGGAGGTGATAGGTCAGAGAGGAGGGTGGGGGAAGGTAGCAAAGAGTACCATGGGTGAATGGGGGTGGGGATGGAGGTGATAGGTCAGAGAGAAGGGTGGAGTGGATAGGTAGAAAGGAAGATAGGCAGGTAGGAGAGGTCATGGGGATGGTGCTGAACTGGAAGGTTAGAGCTGGGGTAAGGTGGGGTGAGGGGAAATGTGGAAACTGGTGAAGCCCACATTGATGTCCTGAGGTTGAACTGTTCTGAGGCGGAAGATGAGCCATTCTTTGAGTTTGTTTCAGGAAATGGTTGAGGAGCTTCAAGGCAGAGGAGATGACCTGGGAGTTGCAGTGAGAGAGAGAGAGAGAGAGAGAGACTCACTGAGATTCTTGTAGAGAGAGGAGGAGAACTTCTTCAAGGTAGGCATCCTTGCAAGAGGATTCGCAGTAAGGTTAAAATCAACTAGGTAAAAATGAGTACTGCAGATGCTGGAAACCCGAGTCTGGATTAGAGTGGTGCTGGAAAAGCACAGCAGGTCAGGCAGCATCCAAGGAGCAGGAAAATCGATGTTTCGGGCAAAAGCCCTTCATCAGAAATAGAAGCAGGGAGCCTGCAGGGCGGAGAAGAATGCCTCATCTTCTGCCTCGGAACACCTCAACCCCAGGGCATTAATGTGAACTTCACCAGTTTCCTCATTTTCCCTACCCCCACCTTATCCCAGTTCCAACCTTTCAGCACCGTCCCTATGACCTGTCCTACCTGCCTATCTTCCTTTCCACTTATCCACTCCACCCTCCTCTAACCTATCACCTTCATCCCCACCCCATTCACCCATTGTACTCTTTGCTACCTTCCCCCATCCTCCTCTATGACCTATCACCTCCATCGTCACCACCATTCACCTATTGTACTCGATGCTACTTTCTCCCCACCCCCACACCCCCCCACCTCTCATTTATCTCTCTACCCAGCAGGCTTCCTGCCTCTATTCCTAATAAAAGGCTTTTGCCCAAAATGTCAATTTTCCTGCTCTTTGGATGCTGCCTGACCTGCTGTGCTTTTCCAGCACTACTCTAATCCATGGTTTTGTTGTCTTCTGAGATGGTTGTGATTGTGGCTTGTGGTTTGTCTGGAAGAGAGAAGAAAAATCACTGATACTGCTCCCCAACACGACTCCAATTAACAGGATGTCCAAACTTCGCCACATATTGTGCTGGCATCTATCATCCAACTGTCATTTCAGAACAGGTGAATCTCTGCAGTCGTGTTACAGCCATGAGCCTGCTCACAGTCAGAAGAATAGACAAAGGAAGCACATGGTGAGGACAGTGCAGGGGAGAGAGAGAGAGAGAGAGAAAGAACCTGCACAGTTATTGCCTTTGTTGTTTTTGAATTTATGTGTCGCTGGACATTGGAGTGCATCTGGGAAAATTAACAAACAGTGAATTTCACAACTAATCTTGGAGGAACCGGTTTGGGCGAAGTTCACAGTACAGAATCACATCAGTTAATTGTTGTTTTAAGTCTGTCCAAGAGAAAGGCTGTATGAGTGAGTACAATGCGTTCTTTCTTGATTATATATTTTTTGGAGATAAATCTCTTGATTAAACTTAAAATATAAGCCATAGCTATTAATTTAACCTGGTGCAGTGTTTTGTAGAGGAGTGAGATGGTGTTATTTTCTGGGTCTGTAGATTGTGAAGGAGCAAAAATGGCCTTTGCAGTGATTTGTACTTCTTGTCAGATGTGGAAGTTTAAAGAGAGCTTAAGGGTTACTGCGGATTATATCTGCCATAAATGCTGTTGGATGCGAATCTTACCAGATCGAGTAGATTGGTTGGAGAGACAGATAGAAGCGATGAGGAATTTGCAACAGCAACAGTATGTGATGGATGCAGTTATAGGAAAGGAGGAAAGTCTCAAATACAGTCACATAGATGGGTTAACTCCAGGAAGGATGAGAGAGGCCAGCACCTAGGGCAGGAGTCTTTTGTGGATATACTGATTTCAAACAGGTATGCTTTTTTGGAAAATGTAGGGGGTGATGAATTCTCAGGGGAACGTAGCACGAACAGCCAAGTTTCTGGTATTGAGACTGGCACTAATGCAACGAGGGGTACGTTGTGTTAGGGAATTCTGTAGTCAGAGATACAGACAGACATTTCTGTGGCCAGCAGAGAAAAAGCAGAATGGTATGTTGTTTCTCTGGTGCCAGGATCAAGGATGTCTCAGAGAGGGTGCAGAATGTTCTGAGGGGGGAGAGGGGCCAGCAAGAGGTCATTGTCCACATTGGAACCAACGATATAGGAAACAAAAAGGTTGCGATTCTGAAGAGAGATTACAGAGAGGCAGAAATTTAAAAAGGAGGTCCTCAAGGGTAGTAATATCTGGATTACTCCCAGTGCTACGAGCTAGTGAGGGCAGGAATAGGAGGAGCGAGCAGATGAGGAGCTGGTGTATGGGAGAAGGATTCACATTTTTGGATCATTGGAATCTCTTTTGGGGTAGAAGTGCCCTGTACAAGAAGGACGGATTGCACCCAGATTGGAAGGGGACTAATATACTGGCAGGAAAATTTGCAAGAACTGCTTGGGAGGATTTAAACTAGTAAGGTGGTGGGGTGGGAACCAGGGAGATACTGAGGAAAGAGATCAATGTGAGACTGGTATAGTTGAGAACAGAAGTGAGTCAAACAGTCAGGGCAGGCAGGGACAAGGTAGGACTAATAAATTAAATTGCATTTATTTCAATGCAAGGGTCCTAACAGGGAAGGCAGATGAACTCAGGGAATGGTTAGCAACATGGGACTGGGATATCATAGCAATTACAGAAACATGGCTCAGGGATGGGCAGGACTGGCAGCTTAATGTTCCAGGATACAAATGCTACAGGAAGGATAGAAAGGGAGGCAAGAGAGGAGGAGGAGTGGCATTTTTGATATGGGATAGCATTACAGCTGTGCTGAGGGAGGATATTCCTGTAAATACATCCAGGGAAGTTATTTGGGTGGAACCGAGAAATAAAAAATCACCTCATTGGGATTGTATTATAGACCCCCTAATAATCAGAGGGAAATTGAGAAACAAACAAATGAGATCTAAAGTATCTGTAAGAATAATAAGGTAGTTATGGTAGGGAATTTTAACTTTCCAAAGATCAACTGGGACTGCCATAGTGTTAAAGGTTTAGATGGAGAGGAATTTCTTAAGTGTGTACAAGACAATTTTCTGATTCAGTATGTGGATGTGCCTATTAGAGAAGGTGCAAAACTTGACCTACTCTTGGGAAATAAGGCAGGGCAGGTGACTGAGGTGTCAGTGGGGGAGCACTTTGGGGCCAGCGACCATAATTCTATTCGTTCTACAATAGTGATAGAAAAGGATAGACCAGATCTAAAAGTTGAAGTTCTAAACTGGAGAAAGGCCAATTTTGACGGTATTAGGCAAGAACTTTCAAAAGCTGATTGGAGGCAAATGTTCGCAGGTAAAGGGATGGGTGGAAAATGAGAAGCCTTCAGAAATGAGATAACAAGAATTCAGAGAAAGTATATTCCTGTCAGGGTGAAAGGGAAGGCTGGTAGGTATAGGGAATGCTGGATGCCTAAAGAAATTGAGGGTTTGATTAAGAAAAAGAAGGAAGCATATGTCAGGTATAGACAGGATAGACGAGTGAATCCTTAGGAGAGTATAAAGGAAGCAGGAGTACACTTCAAAGAGAAATCAGGAGGGCAAAAAGGGGACATGAGATAGCTTTGGCAAATAGAATTAAGGAGAATCCAAAGGGTTTTTACAAATATATTAAGGACAAAAGGGTAACTAGGGAGAGAATAGGTCCCCTCAAAGATCAGCAAGGCATCCTTTGTGTGGAGCCACAGAAAATGGGGGAGAAACTGAATGAATATTTTGCATCAGTATTTACTGTGGAATAGGATATGGAAGATATAGACCTTAGGGAAATAGATGATGACATCTTGCAAAATGTCCAGATTACAGAGGAGGAAGTGCTGAATGTCTTGAAATGGTTAAAGTTGGATAAACCCCCAGGACCTGATCAGACGTACATGAGAACTCTGTGGGAAGCTAGAGAAGTGATTGCTGGGCCCCTTGCTGAGATATTTGCATCATTGATAGTCACAGGTGAAGTGCCTGAAGATTGGAGGTTGGCAAACGGAACAGGAAGTACATGTAATTGGAAAGTCAAGGACTGATTCAGGATAGTCAACATGGCTTTGTGCATGGGAAATCATGTCTCACAAACTTGATAGAGTTTTTTGAAGAAGTAGCACCTTTTGAAGAGGATTGATGAGAGCAGAGCAGTAGATGTGATCTATATGGACTTCAGTAAGGCATTTGACAAGGTTCCCTATGGGAGACCGATTAACAAGGTTAGATCTCATGGAATACAGGGAGAACTAGGCATTTAGATACAGAACTGGCTCAAAGGTAGAAGACAGAGGATGGTGGTGGAGGGTTGATTTTCAGACTGGAGGCCTGTGACCAGTGGAGTGCCACAAGGATCGGTGCTGGGCCCTCTACTTTTTGTCGTTTACATAAATGATTTGGATGTGAGCATAAGAGGTACAGATAGTAAGTTTGCAGATGACACCGAAATTGGTGGTGTAGTGGACAGTAAAGAGGATTACTTCAGATTACAACAGGATCTGGACCAGGTGGGCCAATGGTCTGAGAAGTGGCAGATGGAGTTTAATTCAGATAAATGTGAGGTGCTGCATTTTGGGAAAGCAAATCTTAGCAGGACTTACGCACTTAATGGTAAGGTCCTAGGGAGTGTTGCTGAAGAAAGGGACCTTAGAGTGCGGGTTCACAGCTCCTTGAAAGTGGAGTCACAGGTAGATAGGATAGTGAAGAAGGCGTTTGGTATGCTTTCCTTTATTGGTCAGAGTATTGAGTGTAAGAGTTGGGAGGTCATGTTGCGGCTGTACAGGACATTGGTTAGGCCACTGTTGGAATATTGCGTGCAATTCTGGTCTCCTTATCGGAAAGATGTTGTGAAACCTGAAAGGGTTCAAGGATGTTGCCAGAGTTGGAGGATTTGAGCTATAGGGAGAGGCTGAACAGGCTGGGGCTGTTTTCCCTGAAGGATCGGATGCTGAGGGATGACCTTGTGGAAGTTTACAAAATTATGAGGAGCATGGATAGGATAGACAAAGTCTTTTCCCTGGGGTCAGGGAGTCCAGAACTTGAGGGCATAGTTTGTGAGAAGATTTGTAGGTCGGGTGCTCGTTGTTGTGGTTCTGTTCGCCGAGCTGGGAATTTGTGTTGCAGACATTTCATCCCCTGTCTAGGTGACATTCTCAGTTTTTGGGAGCCTCCTGTGAAGCGCTTCTATGATCTTTGCTTCGGCATTTTTAGTAGTTTGAATCTGCCGCTTCCGGTTGTCAGTTCCAGCTGTCCGTTGCAGTGGCCGGTATATTGGGTCCCCTCATCCAGACCTTCAATCAATAAGCACATCGACCTGGACCCAATATACTGACCACTGCAACGGACAGCTGGAACTGACAACTGGAAGCGGCAGATTCAAACCAGTACAAATGCCAGAGGAAAGATCACAGAAGCGCTTCACAGGAGGCTCCCAAGCACTAAGGATGTCACCTAGACAGGGGATGAAACATCTGCAACACAAATTGAGGGCATAGGTTTCGGGTGAGATGGGAAAGATATAATAGAAACCTAAGGGGCAACTTTTTCATGCAGAGGGTGGTACGTGAATGGAACGAGTTGCCAGAGGATGTGGTGGAGGCTGGTACAATTGCAACATTTAAGAGGCATTTGGATGGGTATATGAAACGAAAGGGTTTGGAGGGATATGGGCCGGGTGCTGGCAGGTGGGACTAGATTGGGTTGGGATATCTGAGTCGGCATGGACGAACCAAGAACAAAGAACAAAGTAAAATACAGCTCAGTACAGGCCCTTCGGCCCTCTATGTTGCGCCGACCAAAGTCTACCTAACCTACACTAGCCCAATAACCTCCATATGCTTATACAATGCCCACTTAAATGACCATAAAGAGGGAGAGTTCACCACTGCTACTGGCAGTGCATTCCATGAACTCACAAACTGCTGAGTAAAGAATCTACCCCTAACATCTGTCCTATACCTACCACCCCTTAATTTAAAGCTGTGTCCCCTAGTAACAGCTGACTCCATTAACAGAAAAAGGTTCTCAGTGTCTACCCTATCTAAACCCCTAATCATCTTGTACACCTCTATCAAATCTCCCCTAAACCTTCTTTTCTCCAATGAGAACAGCCCCAAGTGCCTCAGCCTTTCCTCATACGATCTTCCTACCATGCCAGGCAACATCCTGGTAAACCTCCTCTGCACTCGTTCCAATGCCTCCACATCCTTCCTATAGTATGGCGACCAAAACTGCACACAATACTCCAGATGAGGCCGCACCAGAGTCTTATACAACTGCAACATGACCTCAGGACTCCGGAACTCAATTCCTCTACCAATAAAGCCCAGTACACCATATGCTTTATTCACAGCACTATTTACCTGGGTGGCAACTTTCAGAGATCTGTGTACATGGACACCAAGATCCCTCTGCTCATCCACACTACCAAGTAGCCTACCATTAGCCCAGTAATCCATCTTCTTGTTACTCCTACCAAAGTGAATGACTTCACACTTAGCTACATTGAACTCCATTTGCCACCTTTCTGCCCAGCTCTGCAACTTATCTATATCCCGCTGTAACCTGCCACATCCTTCTTCGCTGTCCACAACTCCACCGACTTTCGTGTCATCCGCAAACTTGCTCACCCAGCTTTCAAGCCCCTCCTCTAGATCATTTATAAAGATGACAAACAGCAATGGTCCCAAAACAGATCCTTGTGGAACACCGCTAGTAACTGCACTCCAAGATGAACCTATTCCATCAACTACTACCCTCTGTCTCCTTCCAGCCAGCCAATTCCTAATCCAAACCTCTAATGCACCCTCAATGCCATACCTCCGTAGTGTTTGCATTAGCCTACCATGGGGTACCTTATCGAACGCCTTGCTAAAATCCATATACACCACATCTACTGCTTTACCCTCGTCCACCTCCTTAGTCACCTTCTCAAAGAACTCAATAAGGTTTGTGAGGCACGACCTGCCCTTCACAAAACCATGCTGACTATCCTTGATCACATTATTCCTATCCAGATGTTCATAAATCCTATCCCTTACAATTCTCTCTAAGACTTTGCCCACAACAGAAGTGAGACTCACCGGCCTATAGTTACTCGGGCTATCCCTACTCCCCTTCTTGAACAAGGGGACCACATTCGCTATCCTCCAGTCTTCTGACACTATTCCCGTAGACAATGACGACTTAAAAATCAAGGCCAATGGCTCTGCTATCTCCTCCCTAGCTTCCCAGAGAACCCTAGGATAAATGCCATCAGGCCCAGGGGACTTATCTGTTTTCATCCTTTCCAGTATTCCCCAGACCTCTTCCCTACATACCTCAAGGCCATTCATTCTAATCACTTGTGACTCAATATTCACATCAGCAATAGTGTCCTGTTCCTGAGTGAATACTGACGAAAAGTATTGATTTAGTGTCTCTCCAATCTCCTCCGCCTCCACGCACAACTTCCCACTACTATCCTTGACTGGACCGATACCTACCCTAGTCATCCTTTTATTCCTGACATACCTATAGAAAGCCTTTGGGTTTTCCCTAATCCTACCAACTAAGGACTTTTCATGTCCCCTTCTCGCTGCTCTTAGCTCTCTCTTTAGATCCTTCCTGGCTACCTTATAACTCTCAATCGCCCCAACTGAACCTTCACGCCTCATCTTTACATAGGCCGCCCTCTTCCCTTTCACAAGGGATTCCAATTCCTTATTAAACCAGGGCTCCCTCACAAGACCCTTTACTCCCTGCCTGACTGGTATATACTTATCAAGGACACCCAATAGCTGTTCCTTGATCAATGTCCACATACCATTTGTGTTCTTCCCTTGAAGCCTATTTTTCCAATCCACACATCCTAAGTCATGCCTCACCGCATCATAATTTCCCTGCCCCCAGCTATAACTCTTGCCCTGCAATGCACACTTATCCCTCTCCATCACTAAAGTAAAAGTCACCGAGTTGTGGTCACTGTCCCCGAAGTGCTCACCTACCTCCAAGTCTAACACCTGGCCTGGTTCATTACCTAGAACCAAATCCAGTATAGCCTCACCTCTTGTTGGCCTGTCTACATATTGTGTCAGGAAACCCTCCTGCACACATTGGACAAACACTGACCCATCTAACGAACTCGAGCTATAGCTTTCCCAGTCAATATCTGGGAAGTTAAAGTCCCCCATAACAACCACCCTGCTACTTTCACTCTTCTCCTGAATCATCCTCGCAATACTTTCCTCTACTTCTCTCGGACTATTGGGAGGCCTGTAGAAAATTCCTAACAGGGTGACCTCACCTTTCCTATTTCTAACCTCAGCCCAAACTACCTCACATGGCAAGTCTTCCTCCATCGTCCTTTCCACCGCTGTAATACTATCCTTGACAAGCAATGCCACACCATCCCCTCTTTTACCCCCATCTCTGACCCTGCTAAAATATTTAAACCCTGGAACCTGCAACAGCCATTCCTGCCCCTGTTCAACCCACGTCTCTGTAATGGCCACAACATCGAAGTCCCAGGTACCAACCCACGCTGCAAGTTCACCTACCTTATTTCTTATACTTCTGGCATTGAAGTATACACACTTCAAGCCACCTTTCTGTTTACAGGCACCCTCCTTCGAGACCGATGCCTTGGTCCTAACCTCCCTACACTCAAGGTCCTGTACCATAAAGCTACAGTCTAGGTTCCCATGCCCCTGCAGAGTTAGTTTAAATCCTCCCAAAGAGCACTAGCAAACCTCCCCCCAAGGATACTGGTGCCCCTCAGGTTCAGGTGTAGACCATCCTGTTTATAGAGGTCCCACCTTCCCCAGAAAGAACCCCAGTTGTCCAGAAACCGGAAACCCTCCCTCCTGCACCATCCCTGTAGCCACGCATTTAACTGTTCTCTCTCCCTATTCCTCGACTCTCTATCATGTGGCATGGGTAACAAACCAGAGACAACAACTCTGTTCGTTCTAGCTCTGAGCTTCCAACCTAGCTCCCTGAAAGCCTGCCTGACATCCTCACCCCTCTTCCTACCTATGTCATTGGTGCCAACGTGGACCACGATCTGGGGCTGCTCCCCCTCCCCCTTAAGGACCCGAAAAACACGATCAGAGACATCACGTACCCTTGCACCTGGGAGGCAACATACCAATCGTGAGTCTCTGTCGCCCCCACAAAACCGCCTATCTGTGCCCCTTACTATTGAGTCCCCAAGAACTATTGCTCTACCTTTCTCCACCCTTCCCTTCTGAGCAACGGGGCCAGGCTCCATGCCAGAGGCCTGAACCTCGTTGCTTACCCCTGATAAGTCATCCCCCCAAGTATCCAAAACGGTATACTTGTTCTTGAGGGGAATGACCGCAGGGGGTCCCTGCACTGGCTGCTTCCTCCCACTCCCCCTCACTGTCACCCATCTCTCTATAACTTTCGGAGTAATTACTTCCCTAAAGCTCTGATCTATGACCACCTCTGCCTCCCGAATGATCCGGAGTTCATCCAACTCCAGCTCCAGTTCCCTAACACGGTCTTGGAGGAGCTGGAGATGGGTGCACTTCTTGCAAGTGTAATCAGCAGGGACGCTAATGGCTTCCCTCACCTCATACATGTTGCAAGACGAGTTGGACCAAAAGCTCTGTTTCCATGCTGTACATCTCTATGACTCTGTGACTCTATCTGTTATTTTGTACAGTCACAGTGCAATGCAGTCATTGTGTTAATTCACATTACAGCCACAGGGTTTGAAAATTTTAATTCATAATTGCAGCAACTGGATCTGATGGTCTAAGGATATTACACAGTGTTCCCAGTAGTCAGATTATAGATAGATTCAAAGATTCAATTTCCTGTAATCTGTTGCTCACACAAAATAGTTGCATTTAGAGATGAGGTTTTAGATCCACGGTCATTTTTGACCATGCACACCTACACTCCCCCACACTGCATTTGAACAGATGGGTTGGAGAGTATCTTTCCACTTTTCATTTTTTAATCTTTGATCCAGACTCTCTGATTTCTTGCCAATGACATGTCAAATTCTGTGATTTCCCTTGAACGTTAAAGATCTCTGCTTTTACATTCTGTTAGGTTCATTCCAGTCAAAAAGTAAATCATGATACTGAACGACTCGAAGTTCAAATATTGTTTAAATTCTTCAGCAAATTCTTTTCAGTGCTCTCCAGATTTCAATGTTTAGAATAAAACTGGCTTTTATTTTAAAAAGCATTGTTAGTATCAAACAGGCTAAATAAAACACAAGATAAAAGGTGAAATAATTTTCCTTGAATACTCTGACAAAAAGCTAAAAACCACACACCAGATTATAGTCCAACAGGTTTATTTGGAAGTACTAGCTGTCAGAGCGCTGTTTCTTCATCAGGTAACTTCTTTCAGGCCATATTCCTGAGATAAATTAAGGTTTTATAAAGAAAAAGGTGACATCTCAGCTCAGACAATACATTAAAGGTGTGAAGTTAGAGTCTGTATGCATTCCAATCTTGAGTCAGACTGGTTCTATTTCCAAAATTTGCAGAATTGCATTTCCAGATACATTCTATATTATTCAAAAAGCACACACTGTGTAGGCAGTCAATGTTTTTTATAATCCATGTGACATTTTACAAATTCGTACTTTGGAAATAGAACCAGTCAGGCTCAAGATTGAAATATATACAGACTCTAACCTCACACCTTATGATGTCACTTTTTTTTATAAAACCTTGAATTATTTCGGGAGTGTAACTTGAAAGAAATTCTGGGATTTAGATATTAACGAATTGAAATCTGCAATCCATTCTACAAGATGAAAGGCTTAACAGTTATCTAGGTTTATTCAATATATTGCATCAGTGTATGACACTATGATGTTTTGCTATAAACCGTATCATATGATCCTCCTCCACCAGCTACCTGAGAAAGGAGCAGCGCTCCAAAAAATCTTGTACTTACAAACAAACCTGTCAGACGATAACCTGGTGTCATGTGATTTTTAACGAAAGGAAATCACTTCCACCATCTTACTGAGAATCTCCTGCTTTGGTCAAATTCTGAATACAGCAGTTAATCAGAGAGTCTGGCTGCATTGGTGCAAATCACAGCTTCCATGGATCTGTTGAGTTTATGTAGTTGTAAGCACAACCACTAACAACAAGGTGGAGAAATTCAGGATGAACAAGAACAGCACAGAGTTCAGGCTTGAGGGTACACCTGGCTTCAGCTGCATAATCCTTGAATCCAAATAATCTGAACCCTGTATTTACCCCTCTCAGGCAGAACATATTCCAAAGATTCATGATCCTTGAGAAGTATTCCATGTCCAACTGCATCTTAAATATGAAATCCCTTATTCTCACACAATGGTCCCTGATTATTGGTTGTATTAAGGTTTAAGATAGAGAAGATCAAAAGCATGGTGTCATTGAAGCACATGGATGGAATTTTTAAATTAGTGATGTTTCAAAGGTAGTTCCCATTTTATCATCTTGTACAATATACATCATAAAAAAAATACAACCAAATCAACATAGCGCAGTCTTCATGTCAGGTCGTGAGAAAATAGTTATGTTTACGGAGCTCTGAAGTTAACAGAGATGAGCCTTTCTAAATGCCATAGTTCAGGTGACTATCTACTGTTTGTGAAGATCAAATTAAAAGTTTCACCACAGTAATTCAAAAATTGCCGAAAATATAGAAAGGATTGTCAGTAACTAGTTGTCTTTACAGCTGGTACAGACTCTAACATGGCAATGAGTGGCACCCATCAGTAACTACATGTACAACAGGACCACTGGAATATTTTGCAAAGTCAGGGCATGTAACATCTTTATCATTGGTTCAATCCATTTGTAATTGTTTCACTATGATGTGGGTCAAGATTCTTTAAAGGAACATTCTGTTGGTGTTCATGCCCATTGGGGATCTGTAGATTGTTGTTGGGTTTTGCATTCTGTACATTATAATGTCCTCTTTTATGGGCACTGTATTTCCAGTACAAGGCCATCAGTGCAATTATCAACAATACTGCTGCTATCACTGCCACGACTGGTATTAACCATCTTAAACCTATGAAAACAAAGAAAGAAAAGATACACAAATCATCAACAATCCAGGGAAATATACTGATTGCAACATGCCCGAGGATTTCCAAAATCTGTGGATTATAAACAAAGGGTATTTTCTGATGTAATGTCCCGTGTGCTTTATTCAGCTCTTCCATGGCTGTTTTCCTGCTTGTATTCTTCACCTTCTTTCATTCTTCCCACATCACACCCCACTCCTTGGCAGTCTGCCCTCAACTCACTGTCAATTCCCTATTTACATTCCGCAGGAATTTCACATTGATAAGTAAACTTAATGTAATGTTCCACACATGTGATATCAAGATTTCTTTTAAAGTAGTTCAGAATTTCCAGAAATCTTAATTATTCTCTGTCTCTTACATTGCGAATAGCACGATGAAATCTCCTGTCTTTCTTTAAGTATTCAACCCTAATATTCATTTGTATTTTCCCTGAGACACTGATTTGAGCTGCTGTGTTTGCAGTACCTCCAGCTTGTACTTTTTCACTGCTTTTCCCTGTTGCTGCCATCACAATGAGAAGTGAAGCCCAGAGACATGCTCTGCACTCACTGATCTGCCAAAACTCTGCTCCATGGAGTCGCAATGTGTGGATTCACAGCCGTGAAGTGTCCCACTCCTCCTGCCTTGGAGTTATTCCCCAGGCAGGTGGGGCAAACACAGAGCAGGAGGATGGCGCTTCTACACACAAAGAGGAGCACATGCAAGAGATTCTCACACTGAACCACCCGTACCCAATGTACCAGAGGCCAGTTACAGAGCAGCATTATTAGAGGCAGGCAACAGTTTATCCATTAGTCCCATCATCAGGAAGGGTGCAGTAAAATAGGAGCTCAAACTAATAATGACAATAGAAATATTAGATTCTGACCTTTGACCCTGATGTCCACTTCCTTCTCATCAATTCCATATTGATTGGTAGCTCTACATTTATAAATTCCTTGATGTTCTGAGGTTACGTCCGGAATGTGCAGAAATCCAGAAATCTCAATGTTGCTGCCATTACTGGGGTTTACCCACTCTAATGTAGGTGAGGGTCTTCCATTGGACTTACAGCTTAATGTAATTTCATCACCTTCAGTAACTTCTACTGGAATGCTTGACATGGTTGTGTTATTTCCTGATATGGTTTTGTTATTTACCGATATGGTCATGATTGTGTCTCGTGGTTTATCTGGAAGAGAGAAGAAAAAGATGAAAATAGGCAGGCAGACCTACAGGATCACTGATACAGCTCCCCAACACGGCGTCAATGAACAGGATGTCTAAACCTCCCACATACCGTGCTGTCATCTATCTTCCAACAGTCATTCAGAACAGGTGAATCTCTGCAGTCGTGTTACAGCCTGGGACGTACTTACAGTCATCTGTTATTGTGATGTATGTTCACAGTGAAATGCAGTCATTGTGTAAATACTAATTCAGGTTTACAGCTACTGGGTCTGACGGTCTAAGAATATCGCACAATGTTCACAGTGCTCAGAATAAAAGTAGAATCAAAGATTCAATTTCCTGGATTCTGATACTCACACAAAATAGTTGCATTTAGAGATGAGGTTTTAGATCCGTGCTCATTTTTGACCATGCACACGTACAGTCCCCCATGCTGCATTTGAACAGATGGGATGTAGAGTATCTCTCTGCTTTCCATTTTCCCATCTTTGATCCAGACCCTCTGGGGATCTGGGTTCCCTTGCCCATGACATGTTAAATTCTGTGATTCCCCTTCAATCCAGTTTTCTTGAGCTTTAAAGATCTCTGCTTTTGCTGGTGCATCTGTAAAGTTCATTCCAATCAAAAATTAAATTATGATACTGAACAACTCAAAGTTCAAATATTCTTCAAATTATTCTACTCAGTCTTTCTGGTGCTCTCCAGATTTTAATGTTTAGTAAAATTGGTTTCTATTTTAAAACCCAGTATCAGTATCAAACAGCACCAGGCTAAATAAATAAATAAAAGTGGAATAACTTTTCATGAATGCACTTAAAGAAACAACATTCTGAGAGCTTCTTTTGAGAAATTTCATTATTATTTTGGGTTTCTGTTGGGGCCCTGAGTAATTGAGGGAAAAAAATGGCCAATACATTTTAGTGAGGAGCTCTCCTCATAGAATAATTATAATAGGCTTTTTAAATACTGGGGTATGATCTGAGATAAGGGTAATATAAAGAGCAGCAAAGGGAAAGCATCCTTAGACTATGTTCAGGAGAATTTTCTCCAGCCAAGTGTCCAGACCAATAAGAAAGGAGCTGTCTTCAGAGAAGAAATGGTCTGGGCACAGTCAAGGTAAATTCCCACAAATGGGATAAGGGAGACAAACAAATGCAGATCTCCCTTGATGTCAAAGGAGATGGAAATTCAGTAAAGGAAGTGTGTTTATGACATGTGTCAGGTAGTCATTACAGTTGTGAATCCAGTACAATACAGAAGGTTCAGAAGTGATGTTAAAAAACAAATAAGAAACAGATTATGTGGACTCATCCGCTTTATCCTCGATCATAACGTCTTCACCTTTGACAACCAGTTCTTCATCCAGACACATGGAACAACCATGGCGACCAAATTTGCACCCCAATATGCCAACATTTTTATGCACAGGTTCGAACAGGTTCTTCTCAATGCAGGATCTCCAACCAACATTGTACACCAGGTACATTGAGGACATGGTGGGCGGCACGGTGGCACAGTGGTTAGCACTGCTGCCTCACAGCGCCTGTAGACCCGGGTTCAATTCCCGACTCAGGCGACTGACTGTGTGGAGTTTGCACGTTCTCCCCGTGTCTGCGTGGGTTTCCTCCGGGTGCTCCGGTTTCCTCCCACAGTCACAAAGATGTGCGGGTCAGGTGAATTGGCCATGCTAAATTGCCCATAGTGTTAGGTAAGGGGTAAATGTAGGGGTATGGGTGGGTTGCGCTTCGGCGGGTCGGTGTGGACTTGTTGGGCCGAAGGGCCTGTTTCCACACTGTAAGTCTAATCTAAAAAAAAATTTTCTTCCTCTGGACCCATGGCGAGGAATCACTGATAAAACTACACAATGACATCAACAAGTTTCATCCCACCATCAAACTCACCATGGACTACTCTCGACTGTCTGTCTCATCTTGGACACATGCATCTCCATCAAGGATGGACACCTCAGCAACACACTCTACCGCAAACCCACAGACAACTTCACAATTCTACACTTCTCCAGCTTCTAACCAAAACATATTAAAACAGCCATCCCCTATGGACAAGCCCTACGTGTACACTGGATCTGCTCAGATGAGGAGGAACGTGATGGACACCTGGAAGTACTCAGGGATGCTCTCACAAGAACGGGGTACGATGCCCAACTCATCGACCACCAGTTCTGACGTGCCACAGCAAGGAACTGTCATGACCTCCTCAGGAGACAGACACGTGCTGCAACTGACAGGGTACCCTTCGTTGTTCAGTATTTCCCAGAAGCTGAAAAACTATGCCATGTTCTTCGTGACCTGCAACACATTATCAATGAGGATGAGCACCTCACCAAGACCTTCCCCACACCTCCACTACTTGCCTTTAAACAACCGCCACACCTCAAACAGATCATTGTTCATAGCAAGCTGCCTGGCTCTCAGGACAACTCCATCCAACCCTGTCATGGTGTCAGATTGTGGACATAGATACTACTATTAGGCATGGGGACACCTCCCAACTTGTACATGCCAGGTACTCATGTGACTCAGCCAACGTTGTCTATCTTATACATTGCAGGCAAGGATGCCCTGAGGCATGGTACATTGGGGAAACCGAGCAAAGGCTACGACAATGGATGAATGGGCACCGCACAACAATCAACAGACAGGAGGGGTCCCTCCCAGTTGGGGAACATTTCAGTGGTCCAGGACACTCGACCTTGGACCTTCGGGTGACCATCCTCCAAGGCAGACATCGGGACAGGCAGCAGCGAAAAGTGGCCGAGCAGAGGCTGATAGCTAAGTTCGGTACCCATAGGGAGGGCCTCAACCAGGACCTTGGGTTCATATCACATTACAGGTGACCACTATTGCGCTATACACACACAGATACTCCTACACACACACACACACACACACACATGCTCTCACACACACCGTTTTTAAAAAAACGGTTTTGTGATTTACATATGAAAGAAGTGAAACTATCACTGTATTCTAACAGATGAAAGGCTTAACAGACAATCAGTGTTTCAATGTATAATTTCAGTTACATCGCACTGCAATTTTTTGCTATAAATTCTGTGTGTTAGAATTGAGCTCTCCACTATCACCTGATGAAGGAGTGACGCTCCAAAAGCTAGTGTGCTTCCAATTAAACCTGTTGGACTGTAACCTGGTGTTGTGTGACTTCTAACTTTGTACAACCCAGTCCAACACCGGCATTTCCAAATCATGACTTCTTCAAAAAGATTGTAAAGATTGAACCAGCAATTACAGACTCATCAGTTAAACTTTGGCAATGCGAAACAATTGCTGCTAAAACAATTAATCATTACATGGAAATACTTTGTAGATGTGGAAGAATCTGCAAGGTTTTTTTTAAAGAGTTACTTTAAATCTGTTGGCTGGATGGTTGGTTTGTGAAGCAGTGTGATACCAACAGTCTGGGTTCAATTCCCATCACTAGCTTTGGTTACTATGAAAGATTCTCCTTTTCAGAATCTCCCCTCATCTGAGGCAAGATGATCCTCAAGGTATATCACCATGAGTCATCTCTCTCTAAGGGGAGAGTAGCCCTTTGGTCTGGTTAGACAATGTTGACACAATAACATCAACAACAAAATGAAGGGAAAGTGTGTCTAAGTAACTTGGAGTAGTTTAAAGCCTCTAATAGAAATGGTTGATGAGGACTAGGCTGTTGATGTGGTGTATAGGGTTCCAAAAGGTGATTGATACTGTACCACACAACAGATGTTTGAGGAAAGTGATAGGTCATGGAATAAAAGGGACTATATCAATGAGGATACAAACTTGGCTGAGTGACATGAAATGGAGCGTAACAGTTAATGAGTACTTTTCAGGCTGGAAGGCTTGTGGTAGAGTTCCCCAAAGTGTGGTATAAATACCTCTAATTTTATTGTTGTAAATGTTCTAGATCTCGTGTAAGGGACAATTCCAAAATGCGTTCATGTCACAAAAGCATTGTAAACTGTGAGGAGGACAATGTCAGGGTTATTTACAAGGCTGAAGTAGGCAGAGGGGTGACAGAGGCAGTGGCATAGTGGTATACAGTTAGCAACAAGTTGTCCTGGGAGGCTTCAACATTGACTCTGGACCCCAGAAAGTGACATAACATTTGGTCAAACATGGACAAGGAAACCTCCTGCTGATGACCATAATCACCTCCTGTTCTGAATTTGTACTCCTCCATCATGGACATCATTTAGAGGAAGCACTGAGGTTAGCTGGGTGCAGAATATACTGTGGGTGCAGAATATACTCTGGGTGGGACACTTCAATGTCCATTGCCTAGGGTGATTCAGCAGCATCACCACTGACTGAGCTGTTCAAGTCCTGAAGGACATTGTTGCGAGACTGGATCTGTGGTAGGTCAAGAGAAAAACCAATGAGAGGGACAAGCAAACTTGACCTCATCCCCACCAATTTACCAGCTGCAGATCAGTCTATCCAAGACAGTAGGCATGATCACCACACAGTCCTTGCAGAGACAAAATGCTGTTTTCACATTGAGGATACCCTTCATCGTGTTGTGGGCTCCATTACTGTGCTAAATGGAATACATGACTTGGAGGTGCCGATGTTGGACTGGGGTGGACAAGGTTAAAAATCAGCAGGTCAGGCAGCATCCAAGGGACAGGAGATTCGACGTTTCGGGCATAAGCCCTCCTTCAGGAATGAAGAAGGGCTTATGCCCGAAACGTCGAATCTCATGTTCCTTGGATGCTGCCTGACCTGCTGCGATTTTCCAGCAACACATTTTCAGCTCTGATCTCCAGCAACTGCAGACTTCACTTTCTCCTCGAAGGTTAAAAATCACACAACACCAGGTTATAGTCCAACAAGTTTACTTGGAAGCACTAGATATTGGAGCGTGGTTCTTTTATCAAGTGATTGTGGAGAATAAGATCATGATCACAGAATTTATAGCCAAAGGAGTTCAGTGTTACAGATATGTGATAATTAAACAGTTTTAGATTAAATCTTTGATCTTTTAGAATGGGATATGCTGGTTTCTGTTCTTTGATATATAAATCCCAGAACTTCTTTTAAATTACATACATTTCAATTAGATTACAGTTGTCTTGGACTTCCCTCACCTCAGCACAAAGAACTTGTGCTGCTAAGCCAAATTGATAACCAGAATGCAACAGTTTCCCCACATGAAAAGAGTTATTGCACAGGCACCTTCCACACTGTCAGGATGATGTTTAGAACCTGGAATGTCAGGACATTGATCGACCGGAACACCACACCACCACCATTGCTCAGGAGTTATGATCCTGACATCACCACCCTGAGTGAAACCTGGTCGGCAGGGGAAGGACAGCTCAGGGACAAAGGTAGTGACTAGACCTTCTGGAAAGGCAAGGCTGAAGAAAAGTTGCCATCCTGGAGTCGGCTTCACCATCAAAAATGAACTGGTGCATCAACTGAAAGGCTCCTCCTTCGGAATAAATTAATGTCTCATGACACTTTGACTCCCCCTTGATGGGAATTAGTATGTCAGGATAGGCAGTGCATATACACCAAATCTCAATGCAGCAGATGAGAACAAGGAGAAATTCTACTCCAACCTTGACCAATCTCTCTCACGGGTCCCTGCAGCAGACAAACTTATCAACCTTGGTGACTGCAGTGCCAGAGTCAGCAAAAGTGCAGAGCTCTGGGACAATGTGATCAGGAAAGGGGGAGCAGGGATGCAAAACTCCAATGGCACCCTTTTCCTGATCAAATGCTGAGAACACAACCTCCTCATCACCAACACACTGTTCCACCAAAGGGACAAGTACAAGACAACGTGATAACACCCCCTCTCCAAACACCCCTGCCTCCTTGACTATGTCGTTGTCAGATGAGGAATCAAAAAGATGTGAGAATCACACATGCCATGATCACAGCCAGCGACTGCTGGATGGACCACCACCTGATCCGAACCAGGATCAACATACTTCCAGACCTGTATCAGAGGAGACCTCAGAAGCAATGCCAAAGAACATTCAACATTGAGGCACCTAAAGACCAGGAGAAAATAGCCTCATACAATCAACTCGTCTCCACAAACCTAGCGAGTCTCAGCGATACCATGTCAGGGCATCCCAACAGTCTCTGGTCCACCCTTAAGACTGCCATTATCACTGCCTGCAAAATGCCAGCCAGCCAATCCACCAGGAAACACCAGGACTGGTTTGATGAGAATGATCTGGAGATTAAGGAACTACCAAGCTGGAAGCACAAGGCATTTCTGAGTGTAAAACAAAAACTGTATCCTCAAAAATGGAAAGGCAGGTTTACAGGCGCTGAAGGCTGAGGAACAAAACCAAACCCACAACATAAAAAACAGGTGGAGAAACACTGGAGATCCAACAAATGGCTGACAGCCATGGTGTGATGGGTTTCTTCTGTGTTGTCAAGATGACATACAACCAAACAGCCTAGGCCCCACTCCACTGCTGGCCAAGGACAGAGTGGCTCTTATCAAAGATAAAGAAACCATCAGAGACCTCACGCAGGGCTCTGGCATTGATCTGAGCATTCTTAAATGCTGTTGTAGTTCTGTTCGCCAAGCTGGGAATTTGTGTTACAAACGTTTCATCCCCTGTCCAGGTGACATCCTCAGTGCTTGGCAGCCTCCTGTGAAGTGCTTCTGTGATGTTTCCTCCGGCATTTATAGTGGTTTGTCTATGCCACTTCCGGTTATCAGTTCCGGAACTGACAACCGGAAGTGGTAGAGACAAACCACTACAAATGCCGGAGGAAACATCACAGAAGCGCTTCACAGGAGGCTCCCAAGCACTGAGGATGTCACCTGGACAGGGGATAAAACATTTGTAACACAAATTCCCAGCTCGGCGAACAGAACCACAACAACGAGCACCCGAGCTACAAATCTTCTCCCAAACTTTGAATTCTTAAATGCATCCTATAGCATTCTACACACCATTGGCTCAGCAATACCCCAGTCCTGCATGAAATAGAGAAGACTGTCCTCAATCTTAAGAACATCCAGACAGTTAGAGGAGACAGTACACCCACTAAGGTATTGAAGTGCAGAGGCAAAGATCTACTGTTGAATTTCCACACCTTTGTCTGCCTTATCTGGAATGAGGAGAGCATCCCAGGATAGCTCTGAGATGCCATAGTTCTGATCACTTTCAAAAAGGGAACAAATCCAAATGTGGTAACTACAGAGGAATCTCCCTGCTGTTAATGCCAAGGTCCTCCACAAGGATTTCCTCCCTATGGCTGAGGAACTCCTCCCGGAGTCACAGTGTGGTTTTCAGCCACGGAGGGGCACAATGGACATGGTTTACACCGTGCGACAGTTGCAGGAGAAATGCAGAGACAAGAACCTCCCCTGGACATGGCCGCCTTCGACCTTACAAAGGCCTTTGACACTGTCAACTGGGAAGCATTTGCAGGGTCCTTTTCTGCTTTGGTTGTACCATGAAGTTTGTCACTACCCTTCACCTGCTCCAGGACCAAATGGAAGTCAATGGTCAAAGACCATCAAAAGAGGAGGAAGAGCATCCAGAAAGGTATTGAGCATCTCCAGCCTTGTATTGGGAGAAAATGGAAGCCAGGCCACAACATCAAAAGCAGTGCGCTGCCACACTAATACCCCACCCATCCCTTCCCCAGGTCACCACCTCCCTGGGAGGTGAAGAGAATTGTCATCATCTGCTAGGAACCAGCAACGATGATGGGTCACATGTTGTGAGATGTAGTCAAGAGCACCCACCTCCATGGTTACACTTTAGGAAGGAAGTGATAGCCTAGTGGTTGATGCAGAAGAGAGTCATTAAAATGGGACAAGGGATGAGCGGCTTCCCTTATGTGGAAAGAATGGAAAAGTTCGGATTCTGCCAATCAGGCAGTGAGGGTCAAGAGAATGTTCTGATAGTCATGTTCAAGATAATGAACCAATTGTAGATAAATAAAGAGGAGTTTTTAGTGGCAAAAGGTTTGATAATCATGAGACACAGATTTAAGGTGATTAGAAAAGGAACAAATGTGATGTGACTGCTTTTTTAAAGAAAGCAGTTGATTGTTTTCTAGCATGAGTAGTGGACGCAGATGCACTAGTGTCTTTCACAGGAGAGTTGGAAAATTATTTGAAGGGGAAACACACACTCCCATGATTGCACTCTGTGGCACAATGCACCGGGGTAATAATGGACAGTGTCCTCACATGTCCTGACCCCAGGATCTGTATCCCTTTGGTCTCAGTGAGAAAGGAGCTGCTGCAGGGCAGTCCCTGTGTGAGGAGACCAGTTCAGATTGGTTCAGACTAAGAGGAAAGTTGGGATGAAGATTTCATTGTTTCCATTTGGAAAAAAAATCCCACTGACTTTAACACAAATTCCCAGCTCGGCGAACAGAACCACAACAACGAGCACCCGAGCTACAAATCTTCTCCCAAACTTTGAATTCTTAAATTCTTAAATGCATCCTATAGAATTCTACACACCATTGGCTCAGCAATACTCCAGCCCTACTTACACAGGACATGGAGGGTTCCAATGTGTTGTTTAATAACAGGGCTCGTCATTGAGTGATCTTGAAGTTTCAGTTCAGCTTCACAGATATACTGCTGACCATCCAACTTAGCTTCAGCCTCTACTGTATGAGAGATAGTGAGCCCAGTACTGCTTGATCCAGTCACTAATGTGTCATTTCCTTTCTTCAGTCTGAGTTCAAGATCCCCTGAGACATTCAACACACGGCACGTAATATTAACCAGATTTCCTTCCTGGGTGGTTGGTACTTGGATTTCAGGGGAAGAGAAAGCTAAAAATAATAGAAAGATACTGTTAGAAACATTGTTGTACCTTGCAGTCCCTCAGTGTGGGGTTAATAACAATGAAACAAAGGCAGGCTGCATTTCGTGCTTATTGCTCATCCCCTGCTTCATTGCTGTATCAGGGAGATGTACAAACCCCTACACCATCCTTCTATGTTCCTTCAGTGTTTGCAGTATCTTAGTCAACATTCATTCCTGACCGAAACTCATCAAAAATGTATTCTGCTCATTTCTGTTTCTAGAATCCTGAAATCTGCATATATTTAAATACAGATTTATTTATTACGGTCTGTTTCTTCCCACACGGTATATTCCAGATTGGTGTATGTTTTTGCACTCTTGTAGCTTTTAGGGTACATTGGTTGTTTAAACATTTAAACATTCTCTTGTGATCCTGGAATACTAAGTGTGAGTAACACTCACCTATGAGCAGCGCCTACAATGTCAATCACATTGTCTCAGGATCTTGGAGAACCTCGAGTCATTAAGACTTTGTCAGAATGCTTTTCATTGACAGAGGGTCATATAGAAGATGTGGCACAGAAACAGACCATTCCAACTAATTAGCCAATGTTTATGCTTTACTCAACCAAGTGTCAGTGTATATAAACATTTCCACAAGCTTCCCAATTTGTCACTCAATAAAAAGGATTTTATTGCTGAAAGTGGTGGAAATGCTGTATTGTTGACAGTGATGAACTATCAGAATATTGTCTGATTTTAAACTCTCCCACAACCAGAATTCTTACCATACACCTCAATGAAAGCACTATCATTCTTTGAGGGAATTGATAGATATTTCTCAAAATTGGCCATACAGACGATTTCCATCAGACCAGATTCCTGTGGTGTCCATGCTGCTGTTATTCGGACAGTGTTGGAATTTGGCCTTGTGGTATTTGAGTTCAGTTCCACACCATCCTGAAACCATCTTACTCTCATCTTCTCAGCAGGATAGACATTTGAGACCTCACATGTTAATGTGACTTCTCGCTTCACTTCTTTGGGTCTTTTGTCCAGGATTCTCGGCTGATCCATGAAAGCTGTAATACAGACAAGAAATTCACTTCATTTTAATTTGCTGCAGTGTGTTTCAGTTTTTAATGGACAGAGTAGGAAACTGACTAGTGTAGGTATTGGACAATACACCACTCCAGGAATTTATCACATTCACTCATAGTCAAAAAACTGGAGTCATCTGCAGGAGGCCATAGTGCACTTTGAGAGTGAACTGGTCATGCCAATCACGGTGTGTGATTGGTAAATTTGTCTCAGTATTTTTGACAATTCATTCATAGGATAAGGGCATTACAAGCTGGACAGCATTTATTACCCATCCCTAATTGCCCAGAGGGCAGTTCAAAATCAACCACGTTGCTCTCGGTTTGGAGTCACACCTGGGCCAGACAAGGTAAGGATGGCAGTTTCCTTCCCTGAAGGACATTAGTGAACCAGATGAGTTTTTACACCAATCAGCAATGGATTCATGGTCATCATTAGGCTGTTAATTCCAGATTCTTTTTTTGTTGAATTCAGATTCCACTTTGGCAGGATTCAAACCCAGGTCATGGGAATATTATCTAGATCTCTGGATTAACGGTCCAGGCATAATATGTTTAGGCCAGCACCTCAATTCAAAACCACAAAACTGCTCACCTATTTTATTTTTACATTAATTCTTGCTACTTTTCAAATATTAAGTCTGTTTTGTGTATGTCAGTCACTCTGAGCAGTACAGGCTGATGCACTCCTGATTTATCTTCACTCTGATCTTTACTTGCATCTGTCTAGAATATCCTTCTTTAAGGGGAGGTTGAGCAGCTAGAGGTCATGGTACACATCCATACCAGTGACATAGCTCGGAAAAGGGATGAGGACCTGAAAAGTGAACACAGGGAGTTCGATTGGAAGCTAAAAGGCAGGATGAGCAGAGTAGTAATCTCAGATTTGTTACTAGTGCCACAGGCTAGTGAGGCTAGGAACAGAGAGCGAGTGCAGATGAACATGTGCATGCAGGGCTGGTGTAGGAGGGAGGGCTTCAGATATTTGGAACATTGTGATACCTTCTGGGGAAGGCGGGATCTGTACAATGAGGATGAGTTGCACCTGAACTGAAGGGGCATCAGTATCCTTGGCAGGAGATTTGCTAGAGCTCTTGGGGAGGGCTTAACTAGATTGGCAGAAGGATGACAACTGGAGTTATGGATCAGAGGATGAGGTAGCTGGTGAACAGGCATATATAGCATGCAGAGAGTCTGTGAGAAAGGATAGATGGTTGATAGGGCAAAGTTTTAGTCAGTGTGATGGGTTGACGTGTCTAATTTAATACAAGACGTATCAGGAATTATGATGATAAACTTAGACCATGGATTCATACTTGGAGCTACAATGTTGTGGCCATTATGGAGACTTGGATATCACAGGGGCAGAAATGGTTGCTGGATGTTCTAGGGTTTAGATATTTCAAAAGGAATAGAGAGGCAGGTCAAAGAGGTGGGGAAGTGGCATTGCTAATCAGGGATAGTATCACAGCTGCAGAAAGGGAGGGCATTGAGGAGAGTTTGTCTCCAGAGTCAGTATGAGTGGAAGTCAGAAACAGGAAAAGAGCAGTCACTGACTGAATTGGGAGTTTCTACAAACCCCCCAATAGCAACAGGGACAGGGAGGAGTGGATCTGGAGGCAGATTTTGGAAAGGTGCAGAAGTAACAGGGTTGTTGTCATGGGTGACTTCAACTTCCCTAACATTGATTGGAATCTCCTTGGCTCAAATTGTTTAGATGGAGCAGACTTTATTCGGTGTGTCCTGACTCAAAATGTAGCTAGGCCAATTACAGGGGAGCCCATATTGGATTTGGTGCTTGGCAATAAAGCAGGTCAGGTGTCAGATCACTCAGTGGGAGAGCATTTCTGTGATAGTCATCACAACTCCCTGACCTTTACTGTACTCAGGGAGAGAGGTAGGAGCAGGCCGTTGGGAAAGTATTTAATTGGGGAGGGGGAATTGCAATGCTACTAGTGGGAACTGCGGGGCCTAAATTGGGAACAGATTCTCAGGGAAATGTGTGACAGAAATGTGGAAGTTGTTTAGGGAGCACTTGCTGATAGAACTGGATTGGTTTGTCCCACTGAGGCAAGGAAGAGATGGTAGGATGAAGGAACCTTGGATGACAAGAGATTTTGAACATCAAATCAAGAGGCAGAAGGGAGCTGACAAGGTTGAGGAAGAAAGGATCAGACAGGGCTCTGGAGGTTTACAAGGTAGCCAGGAAGGAACTGATGAATGGACTTAGGAGAGCTAGAAGGGGGCGTGAAAACATTTTAGCAGGTAGGATTAAGGATAACACCAAGGCATTCTACATTTATGTGAGGAACAAGAGGATGGCCAGAGTGAGAGTGGGGCTGATCAGGGATAGTGGAGGGAGTCTTGGCATTCATCCCCAAACTCCATCAACAGACACATTGACCTGGACACCATATACAAACCACTACAGCTGAAACTGACACCCGGAAATGGCAAGAACATCCATCAACAGACACATCGACCTGGACCCCACATACAAATCACTGCAGCTGAAACTGACACCCGGAAGCGGCAAGAACAAACCAATATAAATACAGGAAGAAACATCAAAGCAGCGCTTCACACGAGGCTCCAACAGCACTGATGATGTTCCCTAGCCAGGGAACGAAACGTTTGCAGCAAAAACTTCCAGCTCGGCGAGCAGAACCACAACAACGGATACCCGAGCTACAAATCTTCAATCAGATTTTAAAAAGGATGTGCTGAAAACTTTGAAAAATATAAAGATAGATAAATCCACTGGGCCAGACAGGACCTCCCTAAGATTACTACAGGAAGTGAGGGAAGAGATTGCAGCGCCTTTGGCGATGATCTTTGCATCCTCACTGTCCACAGGAGCAGTACCAGATGATTGAAGGGTGGTAAATGTTATTCCCTTGTTCAAGAAAGGAAATAGGTATAATCCTGGGAATTACAAACCATACAGTCTCATATCGGTCGTGGTCAAATTATTAGAGAGGTTTCTGAAAGGATTTATGATTATTTAGAAAAGCATAGTTTAATGAGAGATAGTCAGCGTGGCTTTGTGAGGGGCAAGTCATGCCTCACAAACCTTATTGAATTCTTTGAGGATGTGACAAAACACATTGATGAAAGTGGAGCAGTGGATATGGTGTCTATGGATTTTAACAGGGCATTTGATAAGGTTTCCCTATTGAAGGCTCATTCAGAAAGGAAGGAGGCACGGGACACAGGGAAACCTGTGTGTCTGGATACAGAATTGGCTGGCCCATAGAAGACAGAGGGTAGTAGTTGATGGAAAGTATTTAGCCTGGAGCTCAGTGACCAGTGGTATGCTGCAGGGATTGGTTCTGGAACCTCTGCTCTTTGTGATTTTTATAAATAACTTGGATGAAGAAGTGAAAGGGGGGGGGGAGCGGTCAGGAAGTTTGCTGGCGACTCGAAGGTTGGAAGAGTGTGCATAGTGCGGAGAGCTGTTGTAGGTTGCAATGGGACATTGACAGGATGCAGAGCTGGGCTGAGAAGTAGCATTTGGAGTTCAGCCTGGAAAAGTGTGAAGTGATTCGTTTTGGAAGGTCGAATTTGAAAGCAGAATACTGGGGTAAAGGCAGGATTCTAGCCAGTATGGAAGAACAGAGGGATCTTGGGGTCCATATATAGAACATATATAGAACATATAGAAGGATACAGCGCAGTACAGGCCCTTCGGCCCTCGATGTTGCGCCGACCGAATCCTACCTAACCTATACTAGCCCAATAACTTCCAAATGCCTATCCAATGCCTGCTTAAATGACCATAAAAAGGAGAGTTCACCACTGATACGGGCAGGGCATTCCATGAACTCACAACCCGCTGTGTGAAGAATCTACCCCTAACATCTGTCCTATACCTACCACCCCTTAATTTAAAGCTATGTCCCCTAGTAACACCTGACTCCATTAGCGGTAAAAGGTTCTTAGTATCTACCCTATCTAAACCCCTAGTCATCTTATACACTTCCATCAGATCTCCCCTAAACCTTCTCTTCTCCAATGAGAACAGCCCCAAGTGCCTCAGCCTTTCCTCATAAGATTTTCCTACCATTCCAGGCAACATCCTGGTAAACCTCCTCTGCACTCGTTCTAAAGCTTCCACATCCTTCCTATAGTATGGCGACCAAAACTGCACACAATACTCCAGATGAGGCCTCACCAGAGTCTTATACAACTGCAACATGACCTCAGGACTCCGGAACTCAATTCCTCTGCCAATAAAGCCCAGTACACCATATGCCTTCCTCACAGCACTATTTACCTGGGTGGCAACTTTCAGAGATCTGTGTACATGGACACCAAGATCCCTCTGCTCATCCACACTACCAAGTAGCCTACCATTAGCCCAGTAATCCATCATCTTGTTATTCCTACCAAAGTGAACGACTTCGCACTTAGCTACATTGAATTCCATTTGCCACATTTCCGCCCAGCTCTGCAACTTATCTATATCCCGCTGTAACCTACCACTTCCTTCCTCACTATCCACAACTCCACCGACTTTTGTGTCATCCGCAAACTTGCTTACCCAGCTTTCAAGTCCTTCCTCTAGATCATTTATAAAGATAACAAAAAGCAATGGTCCCAAAACAGATCCTTGTGGTACACCGCTAGTAACTGCGCTCCAAGATGAACATAATCCATCAACTACTACCCTCTGTCTCCTTCCAGCCAGCCAATTCCTAATCCAAACCTCTAATGTATCCTCAATGCCATACCTCCGTAGTTTTAGCATTAGCCTACCATGGGGAACCTTATCAAACGCCTTACTAAAATCCATATACACAACATCTACTGCTTTACCCTCGTCCACTTCCTTAGTCACCTTCTCAAAGAACTCAATAAGGTTTGTGAGGCACGACCTGCCCTTCACAAAACCATGCTGGCTATCCCTAATCACGTTATTCCTACCCAGATGTTCATAAATCTTATCCCTTACCATTCTCTCTAAGACTTTGCCCACCACTGAAGTCAGACTCACTGGCCTATAGTTACTAGGGCTATCCCTACTCCCTTTCTTGAACAATGGGACCACATTCGCTATCCTCCAGTCCTCTGGTACTATTCCCGTTGACAATGACGACATAAAAATCCAGGCCAATGGCTCTGCTATCTCCTCCCTAGCTTCCCATAGGATCCTGGGGTAAATGCCATCAGGCCCAGGAGACTTATCTATATTCATCCTTTCCAATATTCCCAAAACCTCTTCCCTGCATATTTCCAGGGCATCCATTCTAATTATTTGTGATTTCATATTCACATCAGCAACAGTGTCCTGTTCCTGAGTGAATACTGATGAAAAGTACTGATTTAATGTCTCTCCAATCTCCTCCGCCTCCACACACAACTTCCCACTACTATCCTTGACTGGACCGATACCTACCCTAGTCATCCTTTTATTCTTGACATACCTATAGAAAGCCTTTGGGTTTTCCCTAATCCTACCAGCTAAAGACGTTTCATGTCCCCTTCTCGCTTCTCTTAGCTCCCTCTTTAGCTCCTTCCTGGCTACCTTATAACTCTCAATCGCCCCTACTGAACCTTCACGCCTCATCTTTACATATGCCGCCTTCTTCCCTTTCACAAGGGACTCCAATTCCTTACTAAACCACGGCTGCCTCACAAGGCCCTTTACACCATGCCTGACTGGTACATACCTATCGAGGACACGCAGTAGCTGCTCCTTGAACAATCCCCACATCTCATTAGTGTTCTTCTCTTGAAGCCTGTTTTTCCAATCCACACATCCTAAGTCATGCCTCACTGCATCATAATTTCTCTGCCCCCAGCTATAACTCTTGCCCTGCGGCGCACGATTATCCCTCTCCATCACTAAAGTAAAAGTCACCGAGTTGTGGTCACTGTCCCCGAAGTGCTCACCTACCTCCAAGTCTAACACCTGGCCTGGTTCATTACCTAGAACCAAATCCAATATAGCCTCCCCTCTTGTTGGCCTGTCGACATATTGTGTCAGGAAACCCTCCTGCACACATTGTACAAACACCGACCCATCTAATGAACTCGAGCTATAGCTCTCCCAGTCAATATCTGGGAAGTTAAAGTCCCCCATAACAACCACCCTGCTACCTTCACTCTTTTCCTGAATCATCCTCGCAATATTATCCTCTACTTCTCTAGGACTATTAGGAGGCCTGTAGAAAACACCTAACAGGGTGACCTCACCTTTCCTATTTCTAACCTCAGCCCAAACTACCTCAGATGGCAAGTCCTCTTCCATTGTCCATTCCACTGCTGTGATACTATCTTTGACAAGTAATGCCACGCCTCCCCCTTTTTTACCCCCATGTCTGATCCTACTAAAACATTTGAACCCTGGAACGTGCAACAGCCATTCTTGTCCCTGTTCTACCCACGTCTCTGTAATGGCCACAACATCGAAGTCCCAGGTACCAACCCACGCTGCAAGTTCACCTACCTTATTCCTTATACTTCTGGCATTGAAGTATACACACTTCAATCCACCCTTCTGGTTACAGGCACCCTCCTTAGAGATCACTGCATTATTCCTAACCTCCCTACACTCAAGGTCCTGTACCCTAAAGCTACAGTCCTGGTTCCCATGCCCCCGCGGAGTTAGTTTAAACCCTCCCAAAGAGCACTAGCAAACCTCCCCCCAAGGATACTAGTGCCCCTCAGGTTCAGGTGTAGCCCATCCTTTTTATAGAGGTCCCACCTTCCCCAGAAAGGACCCCAGTTGTCCAGAAACCGGAATCCCTCCCTCCTGCACCATCCCTGTAGCCACGCATTTAACTGCTCTCTCTCCCTATTCCTCGACTCTCTATCACGTGGCACGGGTAACAAACCAGAGACTACAACTCTGTTTGTTCTAACTCTGAGCTTCCAACCTAGCTCCCTGAAAGCCTGTCTGACATCCTCACCCTTCTTCCTAACTATATCGTTGGTGCCAACGTGGACCACGATCTGGGGCTGCTCCCCCTATCCATGTCCATAGATCCCTCAAAACTGCTACCCAAGTTGATAGGCGTACGATGTATTGTTAAGAAGGCGTATGATGTATTGGTTTTCATTAAAAGGGTGATTGAGTTTAAGAGCCGTGAGGTATTGCTGCAGCTCTATAAAGCCCTGATTGACCACACTTGGATTATTGTGTTCAGTTCTGGTCAGCTCATTATAGGAAGGATGTGGAAGCTTTAGAGAGAGTGCAGAGGAGATTTACCAGGATGCTATCTGGACTGGAGGGCGTGTCTTATGATGAAAGGTAGAGGGAGCTAGGGCTTTTCTCATTGGAGTGAAGAAGGACGAGAGGTGACTTGATAGAGGTGTACAAGATGATGAGAGGCATCGACAGAGTGAATAGCAAAAGACTTTTTCCCAGGGTGGAAATGGCTATCATGTAGGGCATTGGAGGAAGATTTAGGGGAGATGTCAAAAGTCGGTTCTTTAAACAGAGAGTGGTGGGTGCATGGAATGCACTGCCGGCAGTGATAGTAGAGTCAGATACATTAGGGACATTGGATAGGCCCATGGATGACTGTAAAATGAAGGGTTATGTGGGTTAGTTTTATCTTACAGTAGGATAAAAGGTCAGCACAACATCAAGGGTCAAAGGGTCTGTTCTGTGCTATACCGTTCTATGTTCTATTCCCACTGCACTACAAGTGATCATCCTGCATCTGCTTTTATTTTCATCAGCCTGTTCAGAGATATTATGACTCACTTCTGGTGGAGGTGGGACTTGAACTGGATCCCTTGGTTCTGCCTTTATCTCCTTTTTCCTTTTTCTCTATCCAGAAATGCTCTTATGCACAACCAGAAGGATATCGCACCACCAAATCACTGTGACATTTATGTTTTGTTTTTAACTATTAACCACCACCAATAAAAACATCTATGTCGCCAATTAGAGATTCACAAGGAAAGTCCATTATGGCCAATATGAACCATCAAAAATGAGTGGGAGGGGATTTAGGGAGAGCAGGAAGAAACAAAGTCAAAATGAAATTGGAGGGGAAAATAAAGAACCCGTATCCCCCCCGATGGGTCTTGTTTTTATTTATTTATTTATTCTCCTTTTTTTTAACACCCAGAAGTGTTATCATGCACGTTTGAGCGATGTTATCACCACCCAAATCACTTTGACTTTTTTGTGTTTTACTAACAACCACCAGCATTCACTTGTGTAGCCAATTCATTGTTTATGATTAAAATCCCATTATGTACAATGGTAATACTTTCTTTTTTAAGCTTATTTTCTAATCAACCTGATCATCGATGTTATTGCACATCTTCTGGAACAGGTGGGATGTGAACCAAGACCTCCTGGCTCAGAGATAGAGACACTCACCACTGTACCACAAAACCCTCTGGCAATACTTTCTTTTAGTCCAAAGTGCTATTACCCACAACTGAGCGGCCTTCCCACCATTAGAATAACCATGCCTTTTTAAAACAGTTACCAGCCATCACCAGTATACACATCCAATTTAATATTTACACGCAAAGCCTGTTAGGGTAAATGCAAACCATCAAAAGAGAGATGTGGGTAGGGACTAACCTATTTTTCTAGTCAACCAGTTCAGGGATGTTATTACACATCTCTGGAGCAGGTGGGTCGAGACCCTAGGCTACCAGGTCCAGGGCAAGGACACTACCACTGCACCATAAGGTGTTGAGTTCCAGTTGGGCAGGCCATTGTCTGTTACAAGGGAACTTATACTCAACAAGCTCCATGAGGAGATTAATTAGTGATTCCCGTATACTTTGTTAGGGTTACCACAATGAGGAAGAACAGTTTTTAATAATGGGTAATTCACGTGTGTTGGCTGATTGCCCACTTCTCTGCACTAAAAGTCTGCTAAGCAGTAGCTCACCCATTGCTGCAGACTGCCTTTGAGGGTTGTGCTCAGCAGTCAGTTCCCATCATCACCAGGTGCTTAGTGACATTAACTGGGGGCAGAAGCTGCTATTGGTTCAGTTATGGAATCTGGAATTGATGTGCTTTGTGTCAGTGTGTGGCATGAGATTAGGACTTGGAAATGATCCAGTTATTGGAAATGACAGAGCACGTCAATTCTGGATTCCCTGATTGAGCCAGTAGCAGCTTCGGCCCCCACTTAATGTTCCCAGTTTGAAAATCAAGCCTCAGGAATCAGAATGGGCCTTGAATGTCTTTTGGAATTATATTATTAAGACTCAGCATGGTAAAAAAGAAAGTGATTGCAAAATGATTGTAGGCCTTCACTGTCAAACTATTGTTTGCACACGCTCTGGCTGACTTAAAGAAAATATTTACATCTACTGGATATTTGCATCATAATACAAGATAAGTTTTTTTTTTATCTGTAATACCTTGTGCAATTGGAACTTACCGTAAGTTTGCAGAGTGACAGAAGAGTTTGTGATTGACTTTGTGATGTTAGAGCCCGAGTCCACCTCAGCCAAGCAGGTGTACTCCTGTCCATCATCTGATTGACTCGCAATGAAATTGAAGACATTTCTCAACCTTTTATCTTCATCCGGAAGACCTGGTTCGCCTGTGGAATCTCTCTGGACAATCTCACTCCCTCTCAGCCATGTGAGAATGAGTTTGTTGTTTGGATAGACTCTTGGACCAATGCACTCCAGATGATATGTTCTGTTAATCTCCAGCACTTCAGGGAGTACTGTAATGTTTATCTCTCGATCTGTTAAAGAAGAATCACAGTTAACAGGTTTCACTGAAATAGTGTACCTGAGGATCATGTTCCATCTCCCCACACATTTCCTCAGATACATAAGAGATGTAAGTGTGTATACACATTCAACAAAAGGTTACTAAAATATTTCAACGGAGGCCGGTATCCTATCACCAAGTCACCCTTTATTTACACATGGAAACTGATCCATCTCTGTTAGGGCCAGCTCTCAGAGTGATCAGAACCTCTGACACTCCTGGTTATACCTGTCAGCCAGGGCTCCCTGATTGGACCAGATAGAGTGCCCCAATCAGGGAACTCATTCTATGATACCCAGAAACAAAAATCGAGTTTGCTGGAAAAGCTCAGCAATTCTGGCAGCATCTGCGGAGACAAATCAGACCTAATGTTTGGGGTTGAGTGACCCTTTCCCTGAGGAAGGGTGATTCGACAGGAAATATTAACCCTGATTTCTCTCCACAGATGCTGCAAGATTTGCTGAGCTTTTCCAGCAATTTTGATTTTTTTTTCTGATTTACACCATCTGCAGTTGTTTCAGTTTCTATGATGTCCACCTGGCTGACCTCGTTACAATTATTACATCCTTCCCTTTCTGGGTCTGAGGTTTTTTTGTAGCTCCCCCTGTGGCATTTTAGCATTGGATCAGGTTCCTCCAACTCTGCCTCTGATACAGTGGACTGTATCGTACAGTAGCTCGTCTCTTGTGCTCAGAGCATCACAGAAGAAATTTATTCTCCTCTTTAAGTGGCAAAGTCATTGAGGCGGTGACATCCACCTCAGATTCTGTGGTATCTTAAATGCTTAACGGAGACGGAGACCCCATGGGTTTTTGAGCAGTCAGAAAGGCAGTGAAGAGCAGGGCACATTTTGTCCCGCAACATTTGCAGCTTTCATATGATCCATGTACTTGTTCAGGACTGTTGCACCTACCCAAACCTTAACATCACTGGATCTGACCTTACGTTGACTGTGCCTCCAACCCTTGCAAGACCATTCCCATGATTCTTACATCAAACTTTGAGCCCTAAAGTAAGCTGTCTCTCTCATTTAGTGGAGCATTGTGTCCAGGATTGATGTTTCTGATGCCATTTCACCCTCCCCTCAAGGCTAGGAAGATCAGGTTTAACCTGTTTTGGAGTCTTCTACCCATTAGCAACTCTGCTGGAGCTATCCCTGTAGTTGCATGAGGGATGGGTCGATAGTCAAATAGGAACTGGGACAGTTTGGTATCGAGTGAAGCTGTAGGCTGCTTTCTTTAGCCTGCCTACAAAATTTGAAATGGTTTTTCTGCCAGACCATTGGATGATGGAATGGCTCGGAGCTGTCCTATGTGATGCATATCATTCGGCTTTAGGAAATACTCAAGTTCCCTGCTTGAAATGATAGTCTGTTATCTGTGACCAACATCTTGAACAGTCCACGTATTGTAAAATATTTGCAGTACTTCTGTCATCATCCATGTGTAAGACAAATTAACTCTACGCATATCTAGCCATTTTGAGTGGATATCCAAAAAGACTAAGGACATTGAGCTCATGAAAGGAGCTGCATAGTCAAAGTGTAACCGAGTCCAGTGTTTACCCAACCATTTCCACAAATGTGGGGAGTGCTTTTGGCCATTTTTGTCCTTGTGGGAATTGCCCCACCAATGCAGCTTTGTCTGCATCCAATCCTCCAATCCAATAACTTCTCATCAATGTCTTCATTTTGGAAACCCTTGTACACCCCTGGTGGAGTTCAGTCAGTATCTTGGTGCTGACCCTTGCTACGGACAACCACTCTTGCTCCCCATAATAAAATGCTGTGATCTGATCTCTCTAGGTCCAGAAACATTTCAATTCTGATTGTGATGGCCCTTTAGCTCCCCCCCCACCAGCCCCACCCCATCATCACCAGCTGGTTCAGTTTTGCCAGGACTGGATCTTTGTCCAGAGTCTGATATTGTCAGCTGTGACTGGAAATGTGTCCAGAAAGTTTAAAACCAGAGCGGACTCTTCCTGTAGTGGTCCCACCGGTGGTGTACCTTTCAGCAGAAGGCGGTTCAGTGCAACTACATTTGCTCCTTGGCCTCCCAGACAGTGTTCCAACCTGTAATTGTACAGACTTATAATTAGAACCCATCGCTGAATTCAATCTGAAGCTGTGAGCAGCACTGCCTTGTCCTCTTCAGTTAAAAATCACACAACACCAGTTTATAGTCCAACAGGTTCATTTGGAAGTACTAGCTTTAAGGTAATTAGTGGGGCAGGATCATAATTTGTAGCTATAAGGGGCAGCACTCTGAAAGCAAGTACATCCAAATAAATCTGTTGGACTATAAACTGGTGTTGTGCAATTTTGAACGTAGACCTCCCAGTCCAACACTGACACCTCCACATCTTGTCCTCTTTAAGTAGACCTAGAAGGGTTTGTGATCTGTTATTATTACAAATTTATGTCTGTCAAGGTATTGGTGGAACATCCTGACTCCAAACATCACTGCTAAACCTTCATTCTCCATCAGGACATACAGGGAAGCATCGATTGTCAGTACCAGATCCCGTTTAGAATCTTAATATGACTTCCAGGATGATAGCTGTTTTTGACTTCCCTGAAAGCTATGGCTTGGCTACATGACCATTTCCAAGGCTGACCCTTTTTAAAGAGTTGATTTCAAAGGTGCTAGGGTAGAGGCCACATTATGTATGAACTTTCCAGAATAGTTCGCCAGCCCAAGGAAAGACCTAAGCTCTGATACTGAGTTTGGAGCTGGGGTATCTTTGATCACCCTCACTTCAGCTTCCAACAAGCGTTACCCGGTCTTGCCCACTAGGTCACTTGGGATGCCTGAAACCCACATTCTTCCCTTCCAAGGCATACGCCCACCTAGAAGAAATGTCTGAGGACTATATCCAAGTTCTCAAAGTGCTTCTTATTAGTCTTCCCTTTTATTAGCAAAACGTCTTGGTATATGGGGATCTGGGTAAACCCTTTAAAATGTTCTCCATCGTCCACTGAGAAATGGCACCTGCTGATGATACCCCAAATGGCAGTGTCATTCATTGGTACAAACCATTATGGATAATAACTGTAACATGCTTCTGACAGTCGTTGTCTGACCTCAATTGCAAGTACGCATGGCTCATGTCCATGTTCATGAAGGACAGCCCCCCTGCTGGCTTTGCGTATAAATCCTGCTATCCTGCAGGGTATTTATCCTGCTACTAAAAACAGTTCACCGTTTGTTTAAAATGTTCACCCACCAACGCAAACCAATCTATCAAGCTTCACAATCAGTATTACTGGGCTGCCCAGTCCACAAATTGGATTGGTTTGATGATTACTTTGTTTTGCAACCTCCTCATTTCTGCCTCTACTTTTGCAAGTAAGGCAAATGACACTGGGCAAGCCTTGCAGAATCATGGAATTGCTTCCTGATCCACATGCAAGGAGGCCTTGGCTCCTTTGATACTACCTAAACCTTCCTGATCAACTTCCGGGTATTTAATTTGGACTTATTTCACTGAGACAGCCATTTCTAACTGAAAAATGTTGAGTCAGTCAAGTTGAGTCTTTCTTAACTAATTTTGCCCATCAAGCTTGGGCCTGACCCTTTCACTACAATCAGTGGTAACTGAACCAGCTGCTTCTTATAAGAGACCGGAAACAAAGTTGTAACTTTTATCTGTAAAGGTTCTCTGAGAAAGGCTCTCAATCAAACTGAGGTCTTGTGCAAACCTGGAATCGAGAGTGAATTTTCTTAAAGACCAGCTCTGCAAACACTAAAATAGCTGTGCTACTATCGACCTCCAAAAGAACCAGGTGACCATTTAACCAGACATTTATTTTGATTGGTTTTGTTTTGGATGTTGCTAAGCAATTTAATGGTTCCAAATCAGATTTGGGTGGACATCCCAAGGTGTGCACACTTCTGGATATCGGCCTATGAGCTCTCTTACTTAATTCAGGCCCAGTGGGATTCTTTTGCTCTCTCAGGTATGCTCAGCCTGGAGCCTCGAGAAAAGTTTAACTGTTTGGCAAAGGCTTGAGTTTGTTTTGGGGTTTTGCTGTGGTGTCAGCTATTAGGATATGACTTGAGTGATGCTATGTAACTGCCTTCATTCAGATGCTCAATTGGACTGGCAAAGATGCCAATTCCATCAGAATAAAAAGTGAGGTCTGCAAATGCTGGAGATCAGAGCTGAAAATGTGTTGCTGGTTAAAGCGCAGCAGGTCAGGTTACCTCTTCAAAAAACTCAATCAAATTTGTGAGACATGATTTCCCACGCACAAGGCCATGTTGACTATCCTGAATCAGTCCTTACCTTTCCAAATACATGTACATCCTGTCCCTCAGGACTCCCCCCAACAATGTGCCCACTACAGAGGTCAGGCTCACTGGTCTATAGTTCCCTGGCTTGTCTTTACCGCCCTTCTTAAACAATGGCACCATGTTTGCCAACTTCCAGTCTTCCGGCACCTCACCTGTGACTATCGATGATACAAATATCTCAGCAAGAGGCCCAGCAATCACTTTTCTAGCTTCCCACAGTGTTCTCAGGTACACTTGATCAGATCCTGGTGATTTATCCACCTTTAACCATTTCAAGGCATCCAATACTTCCTCCTCTGTAATCTGGACATTTTGCAAGATGTCACCATCCATTTCCCTACAGTCTATATCTTCCATATCCTTTTCCACAGTAAATACTGATGCAAAATATTCATTTAGTATCTCCCCCATTTTCTGTGGCTCCACACAAAGGCCACCTTGCTGATCTTTGAGGGGCCCTATTCTCTCCCTTGTTACCTTTTTGTCTTTAATATATTTGTAAAAACCCTTTGGATTCTCCTTAATTCTATTTGCCAAAGCTATTCCATGTCCCTGTTTTGCCCTCCTGATTTCCCTCTTAAGTATACTCCTACTTCCTTTATACTGTTCTAAGGATTCACTCGATCTATCCTGTCTATACCTGACATATGTTTCCTTCTTTTTCTTAACCAAACCCTCAATTTCTTTAGTCATCCAGCATTCCCTATACCTACCAGCCTTCTCTTTCACCCTGACAGGAATATACTTTCTCTGGATTCTTGTTATCTCATTTCTGAAGGCTTCCTATTTTCCAGCCGTCCCTTTACCTGCGAACATCTGCCTCCAATCAGCTTTCGAAAGTTCTTGCCTAATACTGTCAAAATTGGCCTTTCTCCAATTTAGAACTTCAACTTTTAGATCTGGTCTATCCTTTTCTATCACTATTTTAAAGTGAACAGAATTATGGTCGCTGGCCCCAAAGTGCTCCCCCACTGACACCTCAGTCACCTGCCCTGCCTTATTTCCCAAGAGTAGGTCAAGTTTTGCACCTTCTCTAGTAGGTACGTCCACACACTGAATCAGAAAATTGTCTTATACATGCTTAAGAAATTCCTCTCCATCTAAACCTTTAACACTATGGCAGTCCCAGTTGATGTTTGGAAAGTTAAAATCTGATGCTTCAAGAAAAGTTAGGTACCTAATAACCAAAAAAGCTGTAGATCCACGAGCTATCAAGAGAATTACTCATTGCTTTTCATCTGCCGCAATGTCATTTGCCCGGAAAGCAATAATGCATTCTTCCCACATACAGGGCCCAGTCTTTGATGGCAGGATCAAATGAGTCAAGCTTCCTAAATAATGGCACAATACCAGAAATGCTTATGCCAATTCAAAGATAACTATTGTGAGTGAATTTCTTCAGGATTTCTTCTCATTGCCACTGAAATTATTTCACAGAAGCCAGTATCCCATCGTGGAGTCACCCTTTATTTACATGTGGATAGTCTTTGATACTGATCTGGATCTCTCAGAGCCTGCTCTCAGAATGAATGGAATACTCCTGATTAACAGCCCCAGCCAGTGAACTCATATTGTATAGTGTCCATTTGGCTGACCTTGTTAAAATCACTACTGTTACATTGACTACAAATACTAGAGTTTCAATTTCCCCATGAATGGTTAACACCAAGTTACATGAGGAGGTATTGGGGCAGATGATTGAAAGAGGGGATGTTCTAGAGAGTGCCTTACAGGAGGAGAGAGGGAAAGGTTGAGGTTAAGGGAGTGATTCCAGAGCCTAACAACTTGGCAATTGAAGGCACAGTTTGCAATAGTGGTGATAAAATTCGAGATGAACCAAATGCCTGAATTGGAACAGTGCAGAGATCACAGAAGTTTGTTGGGCTGGAGGAGATTACAGAGATAGAGAGTGACACACTCATGAAGGAATTGTGTGTTTGTTTTAAAGCAGGCAGTAGTTGTTTTTTGAGATAATGAACTTCATTTTGAAGTTCTTACTCTGAGGAAAATAACTAATTGCAGAATGTCAGACGACACCAGGTTATTGTCCAACAGATTTATTTAAAACCACAAGCTTTTGGAGCATTGCTGCTTCATCAGATGAAGTGAAGGGACAACACCCCAAAAGCTTGTGATTTCAAATAAACCTGTTGGACTATAACCTGGTGTCAATCGACTTCTGACATTGTGCATCCCAGTCCAACACTGGCAACTCCATATTGTAACTGCAGAATGCAAAGGCTTAAAATGGACTCAAAGCAGGAAGAAGGTGAAACCAGATGGAAACAAACTAATTCTAAGGGAATTGGTGTGGATACTGGTTTCAGCAGATGACTAGGCTGTGTCAAGTTTCAATGTGTGTTAAAACATCCCATTTCCTTTAATTTATTTTGGCATTCCAGTATTTAAACCACAGAAAATAGATATTTACTGAGCCAGTAGAGAATCTCTATCACTCACAATTATTTCATTACAATAGTTTTCACTTACTGTAAACAGGGACCACTTTCTTGTCTGAAATGTGTTCATTCTTACAATTCACAAAACAAGGGACAGAAATATCCCATGCTGTGACATTTGGGAAGAAGTCTGATATCCATGTACTTTCACGTTTTCTCTGAGGACTTAACCCTGATTTATATTCCAGGACAATTAATGGGTTTGAATCCACACATGATGTACTGCAGTTTGCCTTCAATGAGTCTCCATATTCCAGAACTTGAGGGGTTACGTCGATCCAAATGTCAATTCCTGCCACATTTACTGCCAAGTAAACAAATCACAGTCAATACATTGGCACTGAATCTATTTCGTATTCAGAGTAACTTCCAGAGGTAAAAACAAGAAACAAAATAAAACATACTGACACATTTCGTAGAAATGAGGTAATCAGAGCTTACCTTCATTGAAGAGTAGTCAGACAGCAACTTCCAAAGTCCACACATGTGCAGTTCAATGCATGGACCATGCAGTACCATTTAAGAAGAGCTACCCTCCCCTGGAAGTTGCAGGAAGCCTGAGGGCAGGAAGTGGTCTTTAAATGAGCCATTCAAATAGCTGCCCTCTCCTTCTACTGACAATATGTCATGGTAACAGGAGGATTTTGGCCTCCCATCCTGATACCTTGCCCACTATATTGCCAGCTTTGTTGCCTTTCAACCTGTTGTCATAGCACAGAGGGCTGAGGGACTTACCCCAGTGTCTTTTGTGTGGATTCTTCAGCATGACTACTTCAAAGAATCTTTTCTTCGACAATTCACATTTACTTGCCTTAATCAACTGTATCTGTGATCTCTGTACTGAGCACAGTATTGTTTTTGATTTTAAAAACTACAATTCCCAGAGCAAATATTGAAAGAATGCCTCTGAACAGGTCAGCATGGAAGGGTTGGACCGAAGGATCTGGTTCCATGCTGTACATCTCTATGATTCTATGAATACACTTAATGAATTCAGTTCCCTCCATTCCTTTCACATTAAAACTATTTCAGTTAATATTGGGGTATTAAAAAAAACAAACTATTACTACTTTGTTGTTTTTGCACTTCTGAGAGTTTGCCAACATCTTTGTTCTTCTGTCTCCCTCTAGAAATCTGTTGTACATTCCCAAGAGTTTAGCTGCCCTTTTTATGTTACTTAGTGCAATCCATGTGGCTTCATATGATGATGTTTCCAATTTGTCATCCCTCCTTAAAAATATGATTGTTTCTTCAACCTCAATTGCTACCCAGTTTTCTGATCAATCCCTCTCTATCATGTCGGAAAGCTGTGGAACCAGAAATCCTTCCTGACCCTCTTTAAGACATGTATGGTATCATACTGCCCTCAGCTGGTCTGTCCTATTTATTATACTCCTCACATTAAAATGATCTAAACTGTGGTCATTTTTGCCATCCAAGCTTATTTGCTTTTCTGAATTCACCACAGGTTTCTAGCCCACAACCAATTTTTTTTTTTCCCAGAAGAACCATAGAGTTGTACAGCAGGGAAGGGACCACTGGACCCCTTGTGTCCATGTCGATCATCAGGCATCTGTTTATTCTTATCCATTATCTAGCAGTTAGCCCATAGCCTTGGAATCTAACATGTTTCAAGTGTTTATATTTTAAAAATCTTCTTAATTATCTTGGGGACTCTTGGAGTCATAGATTCATAAGCATGGAAAAAGTCCCTCCAGTCCACTTATCCGCACCATCCCAATCTGACCTAATCCCATTTGCCATCATTTTGTCCATATCCCCTCTGAACCCTTCCTATTTATATATCCATCCAGAAGTCTTTTAAATGTTGGAATTGTATCCACCTCCATTGTTTCCTCTGGCAGCTTGTTCCATGCACGCACCACCATCTGCTTGAAAAAGTGATCCCTCAGGTCCTTTTTAAATCTTTCCTCTTTCACCTTAAACCTATGCCCTCTAGTTTTGGACACCCCTACCCAGGGAAAACGACCTTGGCTATTCACCCTATCTATGTCCCTTATGATTTTATAAACCTTTACAAGGTCACCTTCAGCCTCCAATGGTATTGTGTCCCTGCCTATAGCTCAAACCCTCCAATCCCGGCAACATCCTTGTAAATTTTTCTGCACCTTCTCAAGTTTAACAACATCCTTCCTATAGATGGACAACCAGAATTGTAAACAGTATTCTAAAAGTGGTCTCACCAATGTCCAGTACAGCCACAACATGGCATCCAACTCCTATACTCAGTGTTCTGACCAATGAAGACAAGCATACTAAACTCCTTCTTCACCACCCTGTCTACCTGTGTATTACACTTCGAGTGACTATGCATATCCACCTCTAGATCTCTTTGTTTGGCAGTACTCCCTAACATTAATTGTATAACTCATGCCCTTGCTTAGCTTGCCAAAATGCAATACCTCACATTTATCCAAATTAAACTCTATCTGCTACTTCTCAACCGATTGGCCTATCTGACCAAGGTCCCATCGTACTCTGAGATAATCTTACTCACTGTCCACTATACAACCAATTCTGGTGTCATCTACAAACTCACCAACCATACTTGCTATATTCAGATCTGAAATTTCTATATAAATGACAAAACCCTGTGAATCCAGCATTGATCCTTGTGGCATACCGCTGATCATAGGCCTCCAGTCTGAAAAACAACTCTCCCCCACCATCTTCTGTCTCCTACCTTCAAGCCAATTGTGAAACCTTGTTGAACGCTTTGCTGAAGTCCATTTAGACAATGTCTACTGCTCTGCTTTTATCAGTCTTAAGAATCACCCAACACCAGGTTATAGTCCAACAGGTTCTCGATTAGAGTGGTGCTGCAAAAGCACAGCAGTTCAGGCAGCATCTGAGGAGCAGGAAAATCGACGTTTCGGGCAAAAGCCCTTCATCAGGCGTAGAGGCAGAGTGCCTGCAGGGTGGAGAGATAAATGAGAGGAGGGTAGGGGGTGGGGAGAAAGTAGCATAGAGTACAATAGGTGAATGGGGGTGGGGATGGAGGTGATAGGTCAGGGAGGTAACCCACCCCTCAATTTCCTCGTCCAAGTCATTTATAAAAACTAGTAAAAGCAGAGGCTCAAGAACAGAGCCCTGCGGAACCCCACTCAACACTGGCCTCCAGGCAGAATACTTTCCATCTACAACCACTCTCTGCCTTCTGTCAGCCTGCCAATTCTGAATCCAGATCGCCAAATCTCCCTGTATCCCATACTTCCTGACTTTATGAATGAGCCTACCATGGAGGACCTTATCAAATGCTTTGCTGAAGTCTATACACCACATTCACTGTTTGACTTTTGTCGACCTGTCTTGTCACCTCCTCGAAGAACCTAATAGGATTTGTGAGGCATGACCTGCCCCTCACAAAGCCATACTGACTGCCTTTAATCACGCTATCCTTTGCCAAATATTCTCAGATCCTATCCCTCAGAATTCTTTCCAAAACTTTGCTGACCAAAGACGTAAGACTGACTGGTCTGTAATTGCTAGGGTTTTCCCTATTACTTTTCTTGAAAAGAGGAACAACATTCGCCTCCTTCCAATACTCCAGTACGACTTCCGTGGAGAGTGAGGAGGCAAAGATCTTCGCCATCAGCTTAGCAACCTCCTTTCTTGCTTCCCGAAGCAACGTAGGATAAATCTGGTCTGGCCCTGGGAACTTATCAATGGTAATGTTTTCCAAAATTTCCAGCACATCAACTTCATCAACCTTGATCTGGTCAAGCCTGTATCCTAGCTCCTCAAAGTTCTCATTCACAACAAGGTCCCTTTCCTTGGAGAAAACTGAAGCAAAATACTCATTTAGGGCTTCCCCTATCTGCTCAGACTCCATGCACAAGTTCTTTAGGCTATCCCTGATCGGCCCTACCTTCTCTCTGATCATTCTCTTATTCCTCACGAATGAGTAAAATGCCTTTGGGTTCTCCCTAATCCTATTTGCCAAGCCTTTTTCATGCCCCCTCCTGGCTCTCCTCAGTCCTTCTTACAAGCCTGTACTCCTCTAGAGCTATGTTGGATCCTTGTTTCCTCCGCCTTGTGTAAGCTGCCTTCTTCCTTTTGACGAGAAGCTCCTCTGTTCTCATCATCCAAGGTTCCTTAATTTTATCCCCTTCTTATCTGTCTCAGAGGAATAAATGTGTGCATCACTCACAACAACTGCTCCTTAAACAGCCTCCACATGTCTGCTGTGTCCTTTCTGTGGAACAATTGCTCCCAGTCCGTACTTCCCAACACCTATCTAATAGCGTCATAATTTCCTTTTCACCAATTAAGTATCTTCCCTCAGTAACTGCCCCTTTCCCTCTCTAAGGCTATATTAAATTTTCAGCAGTTGTGATCACTGTCACCAAAGTCTTCTCCCACCGTTAGATCTGACACCTGTCCTGGCTCAGTACCGAGCACCAAATCCAAAATGGCCTCTCCCCTCATCGATCTGTCTACATACTGAGTAAGGAAACCCTCCTGAACACACCTGACAAAAACGGCTCTATCCAAACACTGGAACTGAAGAGGTTCCAGTCAATATTGGGAAAGTAGAAATCACCCATAACTACAACCCTGCTACCTCTGCCTTTTTCCAGAATCTGCCCGCCTATATGTTCTTCAATCTCCCTACTGCTATTAGGTGGTCTGTAGAAAACCCCCAATGAGGTGGCTGCTCCTTTACTGTTCCTGACTTCCACCCATTCTGACTCAGCAGACAGACCTTCCTCAACAACCTTCGTTTCTGTAGCTGTGATGCATTCTCTGATTAGCAATGCTACACCCCCTCCTCGTTTTCCACCCTCCCTGTTCTTTTTAAACATTCTAAACCCTGGAACATCAAGCAACCATTCCTGCCCCTGTGAAACACACGTTTTTGCAGTTGCAGAATTGTATTTGCAGATATATTCTATATTGTTCAAAAAAAACACAATCTATAGGCAATCAGTCCATGTGAGATTTTATAAATTCCTACTTTGGAAATAGAACCAGTCTGATTCAAGATTGGAATACAGACAAGACTCTAACCTCACACCTTTAATGCATTGTCTGAGCTGAGATGTCACCTTTTTTATAACACCTTAAGTTATCTCATGATAGTGACTTGAAAGAAGTTCTGGGATTTACATATTAATGTATTGAAACCTGCAACCCATTTTAAGTGATTAAAGACTTAACAGCCATTTGTTTGTTCAAAACATTGCATCAGTTGTATGACACTTTGATCTTTCACTATAAGTTCTGTGTCCTATGATCCTGCCCCACTGGCTACCTGATGAAGAAGCAGTGCTCAGAAAGCTTGTACTTTAAAATAAACCTGTTGGACTATAACCTGGTGTTGTGTGATTTTTAACTTTGTCTACCCCAATGCAACACTGGCACCTCCATATCATGGCTTTCATCAATTTTCTTTGTCACTTTTTCAAAAAACTCAATCAAGTCAGTTCAAATAGTTTGGATGGAGCAATTTTTGTCAGGTGTGTTCAGAAAGATTTCCTGACTCAACATGTAAGTAGGCCAGCTAGAGGGGAGGCCATATTGGATTTGGTACTTGGCTACGAACCAGGTCAGGTGTCAGATCTCTTGGTGGGAGAGCATTTTGGTGATAGTGAGAAACTTTTCCTATTGTCATGGAGAGGGATAGGGGTAGATGGCTTGGGAAAGTATTTAACTAGGAGAGGGGGAATTACAGTACTATTACCCTGGAACTGCTGTGTCTAAATTGGGAACAGGAAAATGCACAACAGAAATGTGGAGGTTGTTTAGGGAGCACTTGCTGATAATGCTGGACAGGTTTGTCCCACTGAGGTAAGGAAGGGATGGTAGGGTGAAGGAACCTTGGATGACAAGAAATGTGGAAGATCTAATCGAAAGATAGAATGAAGCTTACTTAAGGTTGAGGAGGCAAGGATCAGACAGGGCTCCGGAGACTTACGAGATAGCCAGGAAAGAACTGAAGAATGGACTTATGAGAGTTAGATGGGGGCATGAAAACACTTTAGCGGGTTTGATTAAGGAAAATCCTAAGGAATTCTACACTTATGTGAGGAACAAGAGGATGGCCAGAGTCAAAGTAGATCAGGGATAGTGGAGGGACATTGTGCCTGGAGTCGGAGGAGGTAGGGGAGGTCCTTCATGATTACTTTGCTTCAGTAATCATTACTGAGAGGGACTTTTACCTTTGTGAGGAGAGCATAAAACAGGCTGACATGCTTCAACAGGTTGATGTTAAGAAAGAGGATGTGCTGAAAAGATGGGCCAGATGGGATATACCTAAGATTACTACAGGGAGCAAGGGAAGAGATTGCTGTGCCTTTGGGGATGATCTGTGTCCTCACTGTCCACTGGAGTAGTAGCAGATGATTGGAGGGTGGCAAATGTTATTCCCTTGTTTAGAAAGCGAATAGGGATAATTCTGGGAATTACAGACCAGTCAGTCTTATGTCTGTAGTGGGCAAATTATTGGAGAGGATTCTGAAAGACAGGACTGATGATTACTTGGAAAACCATAGTTTCATTAAAGATAGCATGGCTTTGTGAGTGGCAGGTCATGCCTCGCAAGACTTATTGAAGGATATGACAAAACACATTGATGAAGGTAGAGCAATGGATATGATGTAAATGGATTTTAGCAAAGCATTGATAAGGTACCTCATGATAGGGGCATTCAGAAAGTAAGGAGGAATAGAATACAGGGATATTTCCTGTCTGGACACAGAATTGGCTGGCCAGTAGAGGACAGAGTGTGGTAGTAGATGGAAAGTATTCAGCCTAGAGCTCAGTGACCAGTGATGTTCCACAGGGATCTGTTCTGGGACTTCTGCTCTTTGTGATTTTTAGAAATGACTTGGTGAGGAAGTAGAAGGGTGGGTTAATAAGTTTGCCAATGACATGACCGTTGGTGGAGTGGTTGATAGTTTGGAGGGCTGTTGTAGGTTGCAATAGGACATTGACAGGATGCAGAGAAGGGCTGAGAAGTGGCAGATGGAGTTCAACCTGAAAAAATGTGAAATGATTCATTTTGGAAGTTTGAATTTGAATACAAAATACAGGATTAAAGGCAGGATTCTTGGCAATGTGGAGAAACAGAGGAATCTTGGGGTCTATGTCCATAGATCCCTCAAATTTGTCACCTAAATTGATAGGGTTGTTAAGAAGTTACACGGTGTGTTGCCTTTCATTAGCAGGGGGATTGAGTTTAAGAGCTGTAAAGTTGTGCTGCAGCTCTGTAGAGCCCTGGTTAGACCACACTTGGAATATTGTGTTCAGTTCTGATCGCCTCGTTAGTGGAAGGATGTGGAAGCTTTATAGAGAGTGCAGAGGAGATTTACCAGGATGCTGCCTGGACTGGAGGGCATGTCTTATGAAGAAAGTTGAGGGAGCAAAGGTTTTTCTCATTGGAGTGTAGAAGGATGAGAGGTGACTTGATAGAGGTGTACAAGATGATTAGAGGTATAGATAGAGTGAATAGTCCAAGAATTTTTACTAGGGCGGAAATGGCTATCATGAGAGGCATAATTTTAAGGTGATTGGAGGAAGGTTTAGGGGAGATGTCAGAGGTAGGTACTTTACACAGAGACTGGTGCGTGTGTAGAATGCACTGCCAGCAATGGTAGTAGTGTCAGATACATCAGGGACATCTAAGCGACTCTTGGATAGGTACATAGGTAGTGGAATGAAGGGAATGTAAGTTAGTTTGATCTTCCAGTTCGGCACAACATCGAGGGCTGAAGGGCCTGTACTGGGCTGTACTGATCTATGTTCTACCTAATTAGCGAGACACAATTTCCCATGCACCAAGCCATGTTGATGATCCCTAATCAGTCTTTGCTTTTCCAAATGCATATTGATCCTGTTCCTCAGAATCTCCTCCAACAACTTGCCCCCCGTGCCCCCCCCCCCACCACCACTGACGTAAGGCTCATCAGTCTATAATTCCCCACTTTTTCCTTACATCCTCTTCTTAAATAATGTCACCACATTAGCCAAACTCCAGTCTTCCAGTGCCCACCCTATTGATGATACAAATATCCAGATTGTAGGGATTCCATCCCAGCAAGGGACCCTGTAATCTGTGTTGTGGCTTCCCACAAAGTTCTGAGATACACTTGATCAAGTCTCAGGGATTTATCTGCCTATTTTAATTTTAAGACCTCCAGCACATCCTCTTCTGTAATGTTAACTTTCTCCAAGACATTTGCCAAAGCTATCACTTGTCCTCTTTTTGCCCTCCTGATTTCCCTCCTACTGCCCTCATACTAGTCTAGGGATTCACTCAATCCCAGCTATCTATACACACCATATGCCTCCTTTTCCTAACCAGAGCCTCAATTTCTCTAGTCATCCAGCATTCCCTACACCTACCAGCCTTGCCCTTTGCACGAACAGGAACATAATACCATCAACATTGGCCTTGCCCTAACTTAGAGCTTTAACTTTTTGACCAGTTCTATACTTTTTATAATTATTTTAAGACAAATAAAATTATGATCACTTGCTTCAAAGTGCTCCTCCACTGACACCTCAGTCACTTGCCCTGCTTTGTTTCCGAACATTGCTCTTTCTAATAGATACATGCACATGTTGAATAAGGATGTTTTCCTGTACACACTTAACAAAGTCCTCCCCATTCTTAACACGATGAGAATCCTCATCATTTTGCCATTCCTGATGAAAGGCTTTTGCCTGAAACATCGATTCTCCTGCTCCTCAGATGCTGCCTGACGTGCTGTGCTTTTCCAGCACCACACTCTCTAATCTCCAGCATCTGCAGCCCTCACTTTTGACTATGAGAAAACCTAGTCAGCGTTTGGAAAGTTAAACCTGTTTCTATCATCTTTTCAGGTAGCGACTTCCAGTAACCCACCACCCACCCTCTGGTGAAGAAAATATGCCTTAAATCACCTCTCTTGAGAGGAAAGGTTTCTTCCCGTCTCCTTTAGATTAGATTCACTATAGTGTGCAAAACAGGCCCTTTAGCCCAGCAAGTCCACACCAAACCTCCAAAAAGTAACCCACCCAGACCCATTCCCCTACCCTGTATTTACCCTGACTAAAGCACCTAACACTATGGGCAATTTAGCATGGCCAAGTCACCTAAACTGCACATCTTTGGATTATGGGGGAAACCGGAGCACCCAGAGGAAACCCACGCAGACACAGTGAGAACGTGCAATCTCTACTTTGACAGTCACCCAAGCTGGGAATCAAACACAGGTCCCTGGCACTGTGAGGCAGCAATACTAACCACTGAACCACCATGCCACCCCAAATTTATTTATGCCCCCCAATTGTGTACACCTCAACCAGGTCCCCCTTCAGTCTTCTGTGCTCTCAGGAAAACAACCCCAGCCCATCTTGTCTCTTTTCATCACTGAGTTGCATAGCCAGGCAACATCCTGCTGAATCTCCTCTGCACCCCCTCCAATGCAATCACATCTTTCCAATAGTGTGGTGACCAAAACTGAACACAGTACTAACTGTGGCCTAACTAGTGTTAAAAATCACACAACACCAGGTTATAGTTCAACAGGTTTGTTTGGAAGCACGAGCTTTTGGAGATTGCTCCTTCATCTGGTAGCTAGTGGGGTAGGATCATAGGACACAGAATTGAGAGTAAAAGATCAAAGTGTCACACAACTGATGCAATGTATTGAACAAACTTTGATTGTTGTTCAGTCTTTAATCACTTAGAATGGGATGCACGGTTTCATTCATTAAAATGTAAATCCCAGAACTTCTTTCAGCATAGGAAGGGAAAAAGTTGAGACTCTGAAGGGAGATTACAGATAGTTTGGCAAAAATTTAAAAAGGAGGTCCTCAAGGGTAGTAATATCTGGATTACTCCCAGTGCTACGAGCTAGTGAAGGCAGGAATAGGATACAGCAGATGAATGCATGGCTGAGGAGCTGGTGTATAGGAGAAGGATTCACATTTTTGGATCATTGGAATCTCTTTTGGGGTAGAAGTGACCTGTACAAGAAGGACGGATTGCACCTAAATTGGAAGGTGACTGATATACTAGCAGGGAAATTTGCTAGAACTGCTTGGGAGGATGTAAACTAGTAAGGGGAGGGGGTGGGACCCAGGGACATAGTGAGGAAAGAGATCGATCTGAGATGGGTACAGCTGAGAACAAAAGCGAGTCAAACAGTCAGGGCAGGCAGGGACAAGATAGGACTAATAAATTAAACTACATTTATTTCAATGCAAGGGGCCTAACGGGGAAGGCAGATGAACTCAGGGTATGGTTAGGAACATGGGACTGGGATATCATAGCAAATACGGAAACATGGCTCAGGGATGGGCATTTCTGGCAGCTTAATGTTCCAGGATACAAATGCTACAGGAAGGATAGAAAGGGAGGCAAGAGAGGAGGAGGAGTGGCATTTTTGATAAGGGATAGCATTACAGCTGTGCTGAGGGAGGATATTCCCGGAAATAGATCCGGGGAAGTTATTTCGGTGGAACTGAGAAATAAGAAAGGGATGATAAGCATTTTGGGATTGTATTATAGATCCCCCAATAATCAGAGGGAAATTGAGAAACAAACTTGTAAGGAGATCTCATCTGTAAGATTCTTATCTGTAAGAATAATTGGGTAGTTACGGTAGGGGATTTTAACTTTCCAAACATTGACTGGGACTGCCATAGTGTTAAAGGTTTAGATGGAGAGGAATTTCTTAAGTGCATACAAGACAATTTTCTGATTCAGTATGTGGATGTACCTACTAGAGAAGGTGCAAAACTTGACCTACTCTTGGGAAATAAGGCAGGGCAGGTGACTGAGGTGTCAGTGGGGGAGCACTTTGGGGCCAGCGACCATAATTCTATTTGTTTTAAAAGAGTGATGGAAAAAGATAGACCAGATCTAAAAGTTGAAGTTCTAAACTGGAGAAAGGCCAATTTTGACAGTATTAGGCAAGAACTTTCGAAAGCTGATTGGAGGCAGATGTTCACAGGTAAAGGGACGGCTGGAAAATGGGAAGCCTTCAGAAATGAGATAACAAGAATCCAGAGAAAGTATATTCCTGTCAGGGTGAAAGGGAAGGCTGGTAGGTATAGGGAATGCTGGATGCCTAAAGAAATTGAGGGTTTGGTTCAGAAAAAGAAGGAAGCATATGTCAGGTACAGACAGGATAGGTCGGGGGAATCCTTAGAAGAGTATAAAGGAAGTAGGAGTATACTTAAGAGGGAAATCAGGAGAGCAAAACAGGGACATGAGATAGCTTTGGCAAATAGAATTAAGGAGAATCCAAAGGGTTTTTACAAATATATTAAGGACAAAAGAGTAACTAGGGAGAGAAATAGGGCCCCTTAAAGATCAGCAAGGCAGCCTTTGTGTGTAGCCACAGAAAATGGGGGAGATACTAAATGAATATTTTGCATCAGTATTTACTGTGGAAGAGGATATGGAAGATATAGACTATAGGGAAATAGATGGTGACACCTTGCACAATGTCCAGATTACAGAGGGGGAAGTATTGGATGCCTTGAAACGGTTAAAGTTGGATAAATCCCCAGGATCTGATCAGGTGTACCCGAGAGCTCTGTGGGAAGCTAGAAAAGTGATTGCTGGACCTCTTGCTCAGATATTTGTATCATCGATAGTCACAGGTGAGGTGCCATAGACTGGAGGTTGGCAAACGTGGTGCCACTGTTTAAGAAGGGCGGTAAAGACAAGCCAGGGAACTATAGACCGGTGAGCCTGACCTCAGTGGTGGGCACATTGTTGGAGGGAATCCTGAGGGACAGGAAGTACATGTATTTGGAAAGTCAAGGACTGATTAGGGATAGTCAACATGGCTTTGTGCATGGCAAATCATGTCTCACAAACTTGATTGAATTTTTTGAAGAGGTAACAAAGAAGATTGATGAGGGCAGAGCAGTAGATGTGATCTATATGGACTTCAGTAAGGTATTCGACAAGGTTCCCCATGGGAGACCGATTAGCAAGGTTAGATCTCATGGAATACAGGGAGAACTAGCCATTTGGATATAGAACTGGCTCAAAGGTAGAAGACAGAGGGTGGTGGTGGGGGGTTGTTTTTCAGACTGGAGGCCTGTGACCAGTGGAGTGCCACAAAGATCGGTGCTGGATCCTCTACTTTTTGTCATTTACATAAATGATTTGGATGCGAGCATAAGAGGTACAGTTAGAAAGTTTGCACATGACACTGAAATTGGAGGTGTAGTGGACAGCGAAGAGGGTATACCTCAGATTACAACAGGATCTGGACCAGATGGGCCAATGGTCTGAGAAGTGGCAGATGAAGTTTAATTCAGATAAATGTGAGGTGCTGCATTTAGGGAAAGCAAATCTTAGCAGAACTTATACACTTAATGGTAAGGTCCTAGAGAGTGTTGTTGAACAAAAAGACCTTGGAGTGCAGGTTCATAGCTCCTTGAAAATGGAGTCGCAGGTAGGTAGGATAGTGAAGAAGGCATTTGGTATGCTTTCCTTTATTGGTCAGAGTATTGAGTACAGGAGTTGGGAGGTCATGTTGCAGCTGTACAGGAAATTGGTTCGGCCACTGTTGGAATATTGTGTGCAATTCTGGTCTCCTTCCTATCGAAAAGATGTTGTGAAACTTGAAAGGGTTCAGAAAAGATTTACAGGGATGTTGCCAGGGTTGGAAGATTTGAGCTATAGGGAGAGGCTGAACAGGCTGGGGTTGTTTTCCCAGGAGCGTCGGAGGCTGAGGGGTGACCTTAAAGAGGTTGACAAAATTATGAGGGGCATGGATAGGATAAATAGACAAAGTCTTTTCTCTGGGGTTGGTGAGTCCAGAACTAGAGGGCATAGGTTTAGGGTGAGAGGGGGAAGATATAAAAGAGACCAATGGGGCAACGTTTTCACGCAGAGGGTGGTACAGGTATGGAATGAGCTGCCAGATAATGTGGTGGAGGCTGGTACAATTGCAATATTTAAGAGGCATTTGGATGGGTATATGAATAGGAAGGGTTTGGTGGGATATGGGCTGGGTGCTGGCAGGTGGGAGTAGATTGGGTTGGGATATCTGGTCGGCATGGATGGGCTGCACCGAACGGTTTGTTTCTATGTTGTACATCTCTATGACTCTATGATGCTAAGTCACATTCCCAAGACACCATAAGGTTTTATTTTAAAAAAGTGATGTCTCATCTCAGACAATACATTAAAGGTGTGAGGTTACAGTCTGTCTGTATCCCAAACTTGAGTCAGACTGGTTCTATTTCCAAAGTAGGAATTTATCAAATCCGATGTGGACTGACTGCCTACAGACTGTGTGCTTTTTCAGCAAAATAGCATATATCTGCAAATATAATTCTGCAAAAGCAAATGCACCCCATGGACTTATATGTGTGCGTGCATGCATGTGAGGGAGGGAGAGTAGGTGTGTGAGAAACAGGGAGAGAGTGTGTGAGTGAATGTGCATATGTGAGTGTGTGTGTCTGTATTTGTGCATGCTCAATACTGTGTGTGTGTGTGTGTGTGTTGGAGTATATATCTGTAAGAGGGTGTGTGCACATCTGAGAGAATGTGTGTGGATGAGAGAGTGTCTGCATAAGTGTGTGTGATCGTGTAAGAGTGTGTGTATATTTGTTCAATAAATTGCATCAGTCGTATGACACTGATCATTTACTAAAATTCTGTGTCCTATGATCCTGTCTCACTAACTGACAAAGGAGCAGCGCTGTTGGCTATTACCTGGTGTTGTGTGATTTTTAACTTGTCCACCCCAGTCCAACACCGGCACCTCCAAAGCATGGCTAACTAGTGTTGGAAACAGCTCCATCATAACCTCACTGCTCTTGTATTCAATGCCTTGAATAATCGAGGCAAGTATCCCATGTGCCTTCCTAACCACCTTATCTACCTGCCATGTTGCTTTCAAGGACTTAAGAACATCTGCACCAAGTTCCCTCGGATCCTCTGTATGTCGGGTCTGACCATTCACCTGCCTTGTTAGTCTACCCAAAATGCAATACCTCACCGTTTTCAGGATTACATTTCATTTGCAATTATTTGGCCAGTTTTGGGTCTTCTTTATTAGATTAGATTACCTACAGTGTGGAAACAAGCCCTTTGACCCAACAAGTCCACACCGACCCGCCGAAGCGCAACCCACCCATACCCCTACACTTAACCCTTAACACTATGGGCAATTTAACATGGCCAATTCACCTAACCTGCACATCTTTGGACTGTGGGAGGAAACCGGAGCACCCGGAGGAAACCACACATACACGGGGAGAATGTGCAAACTCCACACAGTCAGTCGCCTGAGGTGGGAATTGAACCCGGGTCTCTGGCGCTGTGAAGCAGCAGTGCTAACCACTGTGCCACTATGCCGCCCATACCACTGTGACACCGTGCCGCCCATATTATACCTTAATCTAAGACTTTCCTGTTTATTATTTACCACACCACCAAACAAACATTCTGATTATAACCGGCGATCATAACTTCTGCATTCATGTTTAGATCATCACCTTACACAACAAACAGCAAAGGATCCAGTACCAGTTCCTGTAGAACCCCACTGGACACAGGTTTCCAGTCACTAAAATTCTTCAACCACCAGCCTCTCTTCTTATCACTGGCCGATTTTGGAGCCATTTACCAAATTGCCCTGGATTCCATGGGCTCTGATATTCTTGGGCAGGGTGTGAGCATTCTGAACCTCCAACCCTCTACACAAACTTGATAGTTACTACTGAACACTCACTCTACCCGATCAACGCAACCACTGGGATGGCAAATGTCTCCAGTTGTGATTTTAAAACCATATTTTCCTGTTGTTTGAAAGTCTGATATTTCATTCTGTCTTGATCTCATGTGTACTTCCCAATCATTTATTTTCATTTGTCTAAAATGTCAATGAAAATGAAAAATCCCCTCTTGTTGAACTCTCGGGTGTAATTTCTGGTGAAGAGTTGTCTGTGGCAGTATTTGACTGAGATTAACTACATACCGTACTGGATGCCGTCACTGTTGCTGGAAAGTCCCCGGACTGTTCCGCGGACGGAGCGAGGTCACTCCAAGGACAGAACATTCTGGGGGAAAGTTTCAGTCCAGCTCAGAGGGGAATGCCCGTCACTTTGCCGTTACCTGAGCCACTCATAACCGTGTCCATCTTTATTACCGAGGATTTCTACCGCAGTATTCAATACTGAAGGGAACAGAGGGATTCTTTACATAGTGGACAATGACTGGTTCATGTCTAGGATTTGCTCCGTTGGTGTGTGTGTGTGTTGGGGCAGTTTGAACAGACAGTTGGAATTGCTGCTCCCGGGATGGTACACCCGGCAGCAACTCAGCACCGTCAGGTCTAACAGCACCGGAACAGCAGAAAACACACTGTTCCAACTCACTGAACTCAACGGAGCCCAGAGTTCTGCCATCTCTGCTCGAGGGACGGTGAAGAGAGTCGAGAGCCTGTGCTGGGTGTGGGGTGAGAGAACCCCACTTCCAGCTAACCCATCAAACATCTCAGCGAACGTACGGAGCCTCACTTCTCACAAAACAGGCTGAGACAGAGCAACACACAATCCTGAATAACCATCTCTCTCTCTCTCTTTTTGCTTCTAACAACACAGACCAGAAACGTGCCTAATAATGTTGTTCTTAATATTAACGAATAACAAGAAATCCATCATTCATTACAGAACAAGTACACACGAGAAATGTCCGCATTTAAACATAACTGTACGCATCGTGAACTGCAGCACAAATACAGTCAGTAAACACTATCCACTGATTTTAAATATGTTTTTACCCACTTGTCACATAAGAAGTCACAGTGAAGAACTGCAGAAGCCGATGAGGTGAAATGATCTGGAAACCCATGTCGCCAGAATGTGGATGGGCTCTGCAATCTGTACTCGGCCTGACTAACTCAGCTCGATGTTAATGAAAATGACCTCCGTCCTTTCCCGGAAATTATTTAAAAAACAATGGCAAGAATTCCAGAGGAAAAATTCCAACATCTTGTTTCAACATTTGATATATTGCCATCTCCCAAATGTGGGAGGCATTCAATTCACAGCAGGCTGAGAGCACTGAACAGATCAGAAACATTCCGCAGAATTAATAAAATCAAGCCTACTCAGAGATCAAGATACATATAGCTCAGTGTCTCTCTGCTTTCTGTCAAATGGAGAAGGAAGTAAAGCAAGTTCTTCACAACTGGGTTCCTGTATATATCCAGACACTTCAGCTTCATCAGAAACAGAGAAAAGGACTGGAGTAGGCCATTCAGTCCTTCTAGCCTGCTTGTCTATCATTATGCTCATGGCTGATAGAGTCATAAAGATGTACAGCATGGAAACAGACCTTTCGGTCCATGCTGACCAGATATTCCAACCCAATCTAGTCCCGCCTGCCAGCACCCGGCCCAAATGCCTCCAAACCCTTTCTATTCGTATACCCATCCAAATGCCTCTTAAATGTTGTCATTGTACCAGCCTCCACCACTCCCTCTGGCAGCTCATTCCATACACCTACCACCCTCTGTGTGAAAACATTACCCCCATAGGTCTCTTTTATATCTTTCCCCTCTCACCCTTAATCTATGCCCTCTAGTTCTGGACTCTCCCACCCCAGGGAAAAGACTTTGCATATTTACCCTATCCATGCCCCTCATAATTTTGTAAACCTCTTTAAGGGCACCTCTCAGCCTCCGACGCTCCAGGGAAAACAGCCCCAGCCTGTTCAACCTCTCCCTATAGCTTAAATCCTCCTACCCTGGCAACATCCTTGTAAATCTTTTCTGAACCCTTTCAAGTTTCACAACATCTTTCCGATAGGAAGGAAACCAGAACTGCATGCAATATTCCAACAATGGCCTAACCAATGTCCTGTACAGCCGCAACATGACCTCCCAACTCCTGTACTCAATACTCTGACCAATAAAGGAAAGCATACCAAACGCCTTCTTCACCATCCTATACCTGTGACTCCACTTTCAAGAAGTTATGAACCTGCACACCAAGGTCTCTTTGTTCAGCAACAAGCCCTAGGACCTTACCATTAAGTGTATAAGTTCTGCTAAGATTTGCTTTCCCAAAATGCAGCACCTTGTATTTATCTGAATTAAACTCCATCTGCCACTTCTCAGACCATTGGCCCATCTGGTCTAGATCCTGTTGTAATCTGAGGTATACCCTCTTCGCTGTCCGCTACACCTCCAATTTTGGTGTCATGTGCAAACTTTCTCACTGTACCTCTTATGCTCGCATCCAAACCATTTATGTAAATGACAAAAAGTAGAGGTCCCAGCACCGATCCTTGTGGCACTCCACTGGTCACAGGCCTCCAGTCTGAAAAACAACCCTCCACCACCACCCTCTGTCTTCTACCTGTGAGCCAGTTCTGTATCCAAATGGCTAGTTCTCCCTGTATTCCAAGAGATCTAACCTTGCTACTCAGTCTCCCATGGGGAACCTTGTCGAAGGCCTTACTGAAGTCCATATAGACCATATCTACCGCTCTGCCCCTTTTGTTCCTTCCTCAAAAACCTCAATCAAGTTTGTGAGACATGATTTCCCACACACAAAGCCATGTTGACTATCCCTTATCAGTCCTTGACTTTCCAAATACATGTACATCCTGTCCCTCAGGATTCCCTTCGACTACTTGCCCATCACCGACATCAGGCTGATCATCCAACTCAGTTCCCTATTACTGATTTCACTCCTTTTAGTCCTAAGAAATACATCCACATCTTTCTCAAAAGTCATCAATGTTTTGGCCTCAACAGTTTTCTGTAGCAGAGAATTCCACAGGCTGACCACAATCTGGGAAAAAAAATCTCCTTCTAATGTCAATCCTAAATAGCCTACCCTGTATTCTTGGACTCTGACCCCTGATTCTGGATTCCCTGGTCATTGGGACCATCCTTCCTGTATTTACCCTCTAATCCTATTAGAATTTTATAGGTTTCTAAGAGATCCTTCCTTATTCTTATAAATTCTAGTGAATATGGTCCGAACCAATTCAGTCTGCTTCCATACATCAAACTGGCCATTCCAGGAGTTAGTCTAGTAACAAAAACAGAAAGTATTGGAAAAACTCAGTAGCACTGACAGCACCTGTAGAGAGAAAGCAGAGTTAATGTTTCGGGTCCAGTGACCCTCCTTCAGAACTCAGACAGTTGTTTTGGGGAAAGCACAAGGCAGGCGGTAGGGATATTGGATATTGATTCAAATTGAACAGATGTGATTAATGGTGTTCCCCAGAGACTCATACTTGGACCTTATTCTTTCACTATGATTAATTTGATGAAGGGACAGCAAATCATGAATTGAAGGTCACTGATGAAACTCAGTTAGGCTGCATGGTAATGACTACAGACAGGGGCAGAAAGGTACAAAGAGACAATGAATAGATTAAGTGAATGGGCACAACAGGGTTAGATGGAATTCAATGAGAATAAGCACAAGGTTATCAACTTTGGATGAAGAAAATACGATTGGAGTATTTTCCAAGTGGTGAAAAGACCATAAAACCACCAGACATAGGAGCAGAAATTAGGCCATTCAGCCCATCGAGTCTGCTCCACCATTCAACCATGGCTGATAAGTTTATTAACCACATTCTACTGCTTTCTCTCTATGACCCTTGACCACCATGATACTCAAACATCTACCTATCTCAGTCTTAAATATACTCAATAACCTGGCCTCCACCACCTTCTATGGCAATGAGTTCCATAGATTCACTACTCTTTCGCTGAAGAAGTTTTCCCTTATCTCTGTTCTAAAAGGTCTTCCCTTCACTCTAAGGCTATGCCCTTGGGTCCTTGTCTCTCTTAGCCATGGAAATGTCTTCCCATGTCTACTCTTTCCAGGCCATTCAGTATTCTATATGTTTCAGTTAGATCACCCCTCACCCTTCTAAACTCCATTGTGTATGAACCCAGAGTCCTCAAATGTTCCTCATATGTTAAGCTTTTCATTCCTGGGGTCATTCTCATGAACCTCCTCTGGAAACACTCCAGAATGAGTACATCCTTCCTGAGATTTTTTTAGATTAGATTAGATTAGATTAGATTAGATTAGATTAGATTACTTACAGTGTGGAAACAGGCCCTTCGGCCCAACAAGTCCACACCGACCCGCCGAAGCGCAACCCACCCCTACCCCTACATTTACCCCTTACCTAACACTATGGGCAATTTAGCATGGCCAATTCACCTAACCTACACCATCTTTGGACTGTGGGAGGAAACCAGAGCACCCGGAGGAAACCCACGCAGACACGGGGAGAACGGGCAAACTCCACACAGTCAGTCACCTGAGTCGGGAATTGAACCCGGGTCTCAGGCGCTGTGAGGCAGCAGTGCTAACCACTGTACCACCGTGCCACCCACAAATCTGCGCACAATACTCCAAATGTGGTCTGACCAGATGCTTGTAGAGCCTCAGATGTGCATCTTTACTTCTTTATTCAAGTCCTCTCAAAATAAGTGCCATCATTGCATTTACCTTCCAAACTATTGACTCCACCTGCAAGTTTTCCTTGAGTGAAATCTGGACTAGAACTCTCAAGTCTTCAAGTCTCTGCACTTCAGACTTCAGAATTTTGTCTCCCTTTAGAAAATAGTCCATGCCTCTATTCTTCCGACCAAATGCATGACCTCACACTTTCCTACACTGTACTTCTTTGCCCACTCTCCTAACCTGTCCAAATCTTTCTGCAGCTTCCCACTTCCTCAACACTACCTGTCCCTCTATCTATCTTTGTATAGTTTGCAGACTTAGCCAGAATGCCCTCAGTCCCCACATCTAGATCATTAATGTATAAAGTGAAAAGTTATGGACCCAACACTGAGCCTTGCAGAACACCACTTCTCACAGACTGCCACCCTAAGAAGGACCCTTTTATCCCCATTTTCTGCACTCTGCTAGACAGCCAAGCTTCTATCCATGCTAGCACCTTGCCTCTGACACCATGGCCCTTATCTTACTCAGTAGCCTTCTGTACAGCAACTTGTCAAAGGCCTTCTTGAAATCATCCTTGAAGGCTCTCCTTGGTCTAACCTGCTCATTACTTCCTCAAAGAATTCTAGTAGATTTGTCAGGCATGACCTCCCTTGATGAAACCATGCTGACTTTGCCCTATTTTACCATACACTTTCAAGTATTCAGAAATCTTATCATTCACAATGGAGTGCAATCTTACCCACGTCTGAGGTCAGGCTAATCAGACTGTAATTTTCCATCTTTTGCCTTACCTCCTTTTTAAACGGGTGTGTTACGTTAGCGATTTTCCAGTCCTCTGGGGCCCTCCATGGTCCTAGTGATTCCTGAAAGATCACACTAACACCTCCATTATCTCTTCAGCTATCTCACTTAGAACACTGGGATGGAGTCCGTCTGGTCCAGGTGGTTTATCCACCTTCAGGCCAATCAGGTTTTCTAGCACTTCCTTCTTGGTGATGGTCACCATACTCATTTCTGGGCCCCCCCAGTGTTTGGGATATTACTCATGTCTTCGACAGTGAATACTGACGTGAAGTAATTATTCAGTTCCTCAGCCATTCCTTTATTCCCCAATATGATCTCTCCAGCACCATTTTCCAATGTCCACTTTTGCCTCTTACTCTTACAGTCTTCCTTGATATTGCTACCTAGCTTAGCCTCATATTTAATCTTTCCCGACTTATTTCTTTCTTTGTTGCCCTCTCTGTTGGTCTTTGAAAAGTGTGGTGGTGGAAAAGCGCAGCAGGCCAGGAGCATTCAAGGAGCAGGAGAATTGACATTTCGGGTAGAAGCCCTTCTTCAGGAATGAGGCTGGTGTGCCAAGCGGGCTGAGATAAAAGGCCTTCTTGAAATCATCAAATTCCACATGTGTGGAATTTGGGGAAGGGGTGCTGGGAATACGATAGATGTAAGGAGGTGAGGGTGAGGGTGATAGGCCAGAGTGGGGGTGGGGGCAGAGAGGTTGGGAAGAAGATTGCAGGTCAAGAGGGCGGTGCTGAACCCGGGAGTTGGGACTGAGATAAGATGGGGGGAGGGAAAATGAGGAAGCTGGAGAAATCTACATTCATCCTGTGTAGTTAGAGGTTTCCTGGGCGGGAGATGAGACTCTCTTCCTCCAGGCGTCGTGTGGCCAGGGTCTGGCGATGGAGGTTTCAGTACGTGGATGAAGAGCTTCAGGGCAGAGGAGATGACCTGGGGGGCCTCCCTCTACAAGGATCTCAGTGAGTCCCTCTCTCACTGCACCCCCAAGGTCATCTGCTCCCAGGAGGACCACTTCCACCACAGAACACACCAGATGGCCTCCTTCTTTAGAGACCGCAATTTCCCTTCCCACGTGGTTGAAGATGCCCTCCAAAGCATCTCGTCCACATCCTGCACCTCGGCCTCAGACCCCCCCCCCAACCGTAACAAGGACAGAACCCCCCGATGCTCACCTTCCACCCTACCAAGCATAAACCACATCATCCGCTGACATGTCCACCACCTCCAAACGGACCCCACCATCAGGGACATATTTCCCTCCCCATCCCTTTCCGCCTTCCGCAAAGACCATTCCCTCCGTGACTACCTAGTCAGGTCCACTCCCCCCAATAACCTACCCTCCCATCCTGGCACCTTCCCCTGCCACCGCAGGAATTGCAAAACCTGCGCCCACACCTCCTCCCTCACCTTCATCCAAGCCCCCAAAGGAGCCTTCCACATCCATCAAAGTTTCACCTGCACATTCACCAATGTCATTTATTGTATCCGTTGCTCCCGATGCGGTCTCCTCTACATTGGGGAGACTGGACGCCTCCTAGCAGAGCGCTTTAGGGAATATCTCTGGGACACCTGCACCAATCAACCCCACCGCCCTGTGGCCCAACATTTCAACTCCCCCTCCCACTCAGCCAAGGATATGGACATCCTGGGCATCCTTCACCACCGCTCCCTCACCACCTGACGCCTGGAGGAAGAATGCCTCATCTTCCTCCTCGGAACACTTCAAACCCAGGGCATCAATGTGTTTTTCACCAGTTTCCTCATTTCCCCTTCCCCCACCTCATCCCAGTTCCAAATTTCCAGCTCAGCATTGTCCCCATGACCTGTCCTACTCCCTATCTTCCTTTCCACCTATCCACTCCACCCTCCTTTTTGACCTATCACCTTCATCCCCACTTCCATTCACCCATTGTACTCTTTGCTATCTTCCCCCACCCTTCTCTCTGACCTATCACCTCCACTCCCACCCCCATTCAACTATTGTACTCTATGCTACTTTCTCCCCACCCACACCCTCCTCTCATTTATCTCTCCACCCTGCAGGCACTCTGCCTGTATTCCTGATGAAGGGCTTTTGCCCGAAACATCGATTTTCCTGCTCCTCAGATGCTGCCTGAACTGCTGTGCTTTACCAGCGCCACTTTAATCTAGAATCTGGTTTCCAGCACCTGCAGCCCTTGTTTTTATGTGGTTACCTCATCTTCCCTGTACCATGCTTTCTTTTCCTTGGGATAAATCTCTGCGTGTCTCCTGAATTACTCCCAGAAATTCCTGCCACTGCTGTTCCACTGTCTTTCCTGCTAGGCTCCTCTCCCAGTCAATTCTACCCAGCTGTCCCCTCATGCCTCTGTTGTTGCCTTTATTCAGCAGTAATACCATTATCTCTGATTCTAACTTATCCCTCTCAAATTGGAGAGTAAATTCAATCATATTATGATCTCTGCCTCCTAAGGGTTCCTTCACCCGAAACTCCCTTATCAAGTCTGCCTCATTGCACAACACTAAATCCAGTATCTGGATCAGTGATGCTGGAAGAGCACAGCAGTTCAGGCAGCATCCAATGAGCAGCAAAATCAACGTTTCAGGCAAAAGCCCTTCATCAGGAATAAAGGCAGAGAGCCTGAAGCATGGAGAGATAAGCTAGAGGAGGGTGGGGGTGGGGAGAAAGTAACATAGAGTACAATGGGTGAGTGGGGAAGGGGATAAAGGTGATAGGTCAGGGAGGAGAGGGTGGAGTGGATAGGTGGAAAAGGAGCTAGGCAGGTCGGAAAAGTCCGGGCAAGTCATGGGGATAGTGCTGAGCTGGAAGTTTGGAACTAGGATGAGGTGGGGGAAGGGGAAATGAGGAAACTGTTGAAGTCCACATTGATGCCCTGGGGTTGTAGGTGTTCCGAGGCGGAAGATGAGGCGTTCTTCCTCCAGGTGTCTGGTGGTGAGGGAGCGGCGGTGAAGGAGCCCCAGGACCTCCATGTCTTCGGCAGAGTGGGAAGGAGAGTTGAAATGTTGGGCCACGGGGTGGTGTGGAACTTCCTCACACCAAAAATGGCTGCCAAACCTTCCTTCTCTATCTGGGCGTAATGCGTTCATTATCAGCCAAAGTGTGGGAAGCATGTGCTATCAGGATTCCTCTCCTTTGGGCCTCCGGTGAACCAACACTGCTCCAGTACCATGTGGGGGAGGCATCACATGTCAGCACTACCTCTCGCTTCGGATTGTAGTTGGCAAAGACCTTAGATTAGATTAGATTAGATTAGATTCCCTACAGTATGGAAACAGGCCCTTCGGCCTAGCAAGTCGACACCGACCCTCCGAACAGTAACCCACCCAGACCCATTTCCCTATATTTTCCCCTGACTACTGCACCTAACACTATGTCAGCACGACCTCTCGCTTCAGATCGTAGTCAGCCAAGACCTTAGATGACAAAAGCTGCTTTTCCCCTAAAGGCTACCTCTTGGCTATGTGACCATTTCCAAGGCTGACTCTTTATCAACAGCAGGTGTAAGGGTGCCAAGATAGAGGCCAGGTTATGTATGAAGTTTCTGTAATAATTTACTAATCCATGGAAAGACCTATGTTCCGATATGGACATGGGAGCTAGGGCTCCTTTGATCACCCTCACTTTATCTTCCAATGGGTGTAACCCAGTTTTGGAAAAGAGCACAGGCTGACGATACGCCAAATAGCAGTCTTGTGTATTGGTATAAACCCTTATGGATATTAATTATAGCATACTTCTGGGACTCATCCAATCACAATTGTAGGTAGGCATGGCTCATGTTCAGCTTCGTAAAGGAGAGCCCTCTCAACACCTTTGCATCCAAGTCCTCTGTGCGAGGGATTGGGTATTTATCCAACTGCAAGAGGTGGTTTACTGTTTGTTTAAAATCCCCACAAAGGTGAACTGAGCTATCAGGCTTTACAATCAGTATGAGCAGTGCCACACATTCTGCAACTGCACTGGTATGATGATTCCTTTGCTCTTCAGCCTCCTGATTTCTGCCTGTACTTTTAGGGCAAATGGTACTAGGCAGGTGTCGCAAAATCTCAGAATTGCTGCCTGGCCAACAGCTTTGGCCATTTGATAGTCTCGAGCCCTTTGTGAAATACTTCTGGGTTCTTCATTAGGACTTCACTGAAGTAGCCATTTTCTAATTGAAAAATGTTGAGCCAATCTAGGTGAATCTTTCTCAACCAATTCTGCGCCAATGGGCTTGGGCCCCAAGCCTTTTACTCCCATCAGTGGGAACTACACCAACTGCTTCCCATAGGTAATCGGAACCCGAAATTTTACCCTCAATCTGCAACAGTTCCCCAGTGTATGTTAATAGTGTGGCTGAGATTTGCACCAACATAATGGTTGGAGTCCCAAGCGAATCTTGTTAAAGACCAAATCTGCAACCACAGATACAGCTGCGCTGGTATTGACCTCCATGGGAACTGGGTGACCATTTCACTGAACATTAATTTTAATCGGCTCAGAATTGGAAATCGCTAAGCACTTTAATTGTTCCAATCCACATGTACAGGGACTTTCCAGGGTGTGCACTCTTCTGGGTGACAGCCTATAGGTTTTCTTACTCAGGTCGGGCTCTATAGGAGTCCTTTGTTGTCTCAAATCCATATTATGGCAGTAACGACAATGGCTACAAATAAGGAAGGAGAAGATTGAATATGAGGGTAAACTAGTTAGTAATATTTGGAAAAATGGCAAGAAGTTTTTTCATATATAAAGGGCAAAAGGAGGCAAAAGTAGACATTGGGCTGCTGAAAAATGATGCTGGAGAATTAGTGATGAGGGACAAAGAAATGGCTGATGAACTGAATAGGTATTTTTCACCAGTCTTCTGAGGCTTTATAAAACTCTGGTCAGACCACATTGAGAGTATTATGAGCAGTTTTATGCCACATACCTCAGGAAAGATGTATTGTCCCTGGAGCAGGTCCCAACAAGGTTCATGAGAATGATCCCAGAAATGAAAGGCTTAACATACAAGGAATGTTTGAGGATTCTGGATCTATACTCGATGGTGTTTGGAAGAATTGGGGAGATCTGATTGAAACTTTCAGAATACTGAATGGCTTGGACAGAATGGATGTTGGGAAGATGTTTCCATTGGTAGGACAAACGAGGACCCAATGTCACAGCCTCAGAGTAAAGGGGAATCCAGCATCAATCCCTGTGAAACACAGCTATGGACCAGACCAGACCTTCTCAAAATATTTTAAGAAGGTAGCCCCAGACCCTAACCTTTTCTTATTTTAAAGGTAAATGTCAGATGCTGTTTTCCAGGTGCAGTGCAGTTGGTCAAATTACTTGATGTTAAGCAAAACATAATTTATTCAAACACTGCAGTTAAAGTGCTATAAAAGAAACAAGAATTTGTGAATAACAACTCCATTGGCAAACTTAACAGAATAATAAATACAGTAATTATTACTAATTAACCATTTCAATGTATTGAATCCATAAGCATATTCTTGGGAAAAGGCATATTCAGAAAACAGATTGTCACATGAACAGCATAAAGCAGACAGAGGACCCCCAGCTTTTGGCTGTAACCAAGAGAGGTACAAAAAATAGCTTCCATCTCTTCAAGACCCGAACAGCAATTATTGAAAACTACACCTAAAATCCCTGGTTCTGTGAATGGAACCTTGACCACGCCCATTCAGGCTGTTTCTATTGTTCCAGCTTTAAAGAAAAAACACCCAAGGCTAGTTATCTTCTCAGTGGCTGCTTGTCACCTGTCCCTGAATCTCTCTCTCCAAGAAAAACCCAGGACAGAATAACCTCCTAAAGTGACTGCATTGTCACAGCTGGTCTCAGGCTTCCAGTCCAAAAAAACGCCCTCCACCATTGCTCTCTGTTTCATACCATTGAGGCAATTTTACATCCATTTGGCAAGCTTACCCTGAATCCCATGTGATATAACTCTACTAAACAATCTACCCTGTGAAACTTTTCAAAGACTTTACTGAAGTCCAAGTAAACAATGTCTACCACTCTGCCCTCATCTAAAAGTGGCCTAATCAATGTCCTGTACAGCCACCACATGACTTCCCAACTCATGTACTCAATACTCTGACCAATAAAGGCAAGTACACCAAATGCCTTCTTCACTATCCTATCTACCTGCGGCTTCACTTTCAAGGAGCTATGAACATGCACTCCATGGTCTCTTTGTTCAGCAACACTCCCCAGGACCTAATGATTAAGTGTATAAGTCCTGCCCTGATTTCCCTTTCCAAAATGCAGGATCTCACATTTATCTAAATTGATCTCTATCTGCCACTTCTCAACCAATTAGTCCTTCTGATCAAGATCCCTTTGTACTCTGAGGTAACCTTCTTCACTGTCCAATACATCTCCAATTTTGGTGCCATCTGCAAACTTACTAACCATACCTCTTACGTTCACATCCAAATCATTTATATAAATGAGGAAAAGCCGTCAACCTAGCACCGATCCTTGTGGCACTCCACTGGTCACTGGCCTCCAGTCTGAATGCAACCCTCCACCACCACTCTCTGTCTTCTACCTTCGAGCCAGATCTGTGTCCAAGTGGCTAGTTCTCCCTCTATTCCATGTGATCTAACCTTGCTCACCAGTCTACCATGAGGAACCTTGTCGAACACCTTACTGAAGTCCATACAGATCATGTTCACCGCTCTGCCCTCATCAATCCTCTTTGTTACTTCTTCAGTAAACTCAATCAAGTTCATGAGACATGATTTCCCACGTATAGAGTCATGTTGACTATCCCTAATCAGTCCTTGCCTTTCCAAATACATCCTGTCTTTCGGGATTCCTTCCAACAACTTGCCCACCCACTGATGTCAGGCTCACCGGTCTATAGTTCCCCGGCTTGTCCTCACCATCTTTCTTAAATAGTGACACCACATTAGCCAACCTCCAGTCTTCAGGTACCTCACCTGTGGCTATTGATGATGCAAATATCTCAGCAAGGGACCCAGCAATCACTTCCCTCACTTCCCACAGAGTTCTAGAGGATACCTGATCAGGTCGTGGAGATTTATCCACCTTTATGAATTTTGGAAAACAAATTGATTCAAAATACATGGGATATGGACAGTCAAGCATTTTAGGTTTTTCACTGTGAGACTTTTTAACTGTTCTTTATACAGTAAAGCTGAATAAAACACATTCTCATCCTGAAAGCAAATAATTATTTTTGATTTGGCCATTCCTAAGGTAACCATACAATCTTCAATGAATGCCTCCCTGATAGTGTCCAAGGAAACAGAATAAGTAATATAAGGATGTTACGTTAGTATTTTAAGAAATGGTAACATGCCTTTCAAAAGTAAAGTTTTGCAACATTACTTCATCCAGCACGTTCAATTGATATTTATTATTAAAATACAGTATTTAATATAATCAGAGAACTTGAAACAAAAACTCAAGGGATTGTAACAATGGCATGTTTCACTATTTATAATCCCGTCATAATTCGAGATCAATTCTGTCATATCGAGTGGCACTTACCTACTCATTAATGTGGTGATCCCTGTTTGGAGGGATTGTCCTATGAGTAAAGAATAAACAGATTGGGACTCCATTCATTTAAGTTTAGCAGAATGAGCGGTATCTCATTGAAACATATACGATTCTTAAAGGGCTTGACAGCTAAAATGCCAAGAGGATGTTACCCCTCATGGGACAGTCTTTCACCAGGGGGCGTGGTATTGGAATAAAGGGGCGCTAATTTAAGATTGAGATGGGGAGGAATTTCCTCTGTCAGAGGTTATGAGTCTTTGCAGAATCTTTGTATATGTTGAAGGCTGAGATAGATAGATTCTTGGTCAGTAGGGAAATCATGAATTATAGGGAAAGCAGAGGAAAATGGATGTGAGGAACGCTGGATCAGCTGTGATCCCATTGAATGGCAGAGCATGCTCGAGGGAATGAATGGCTTAGAACATAAAACATTACAGCACAGCACAGACCCTTCAGCCCTCAATGTTGTGCCAGCCTTTTATCCTACTGTAAGATCAAACTAACCTACATTCCTTTCATTCCACTATTATCCATGTGCCTATCCAAGAGTTGCTTAGATGTCCCTTATGTATCTGACTCTACTATCACTGCTGGCAGTGCATTCCACACACTCACCACTCTCTGTGTAAAGAACCCACCTCTGACATCTCCCCTAAACCTTCCTCCAATAACCATAAAATGATGCCCCTCGTGATAGTCATTTTCCGGCCTCAGAAAAGTTCTTGGACTATTCACTCTATCTATACCTCTCATCCTTTTGTACACCTCTATCAATTCATCTCTCATCCTTCTTCGCTCCAATGAGAAAAGTCCTAGCTCCCTCAACCTTTCTTCATAAGACATGCCCTCCAGTCCAGGCAGCATCCTGGTAAATCTCCTCTGCACCCTTTATAAAGCTTCCACATCTTTCTTATACTGAGGCAACCAGAACTGAAACAATATTTCTTGTAGTCTTACAAATTGCACCATAAATGAATGCCAATAAATCAATATTTACCTCAGGAATTTACATTTTTTCTCTCAAGTATCAGAAATACAAAAATGAGCTCATAAGGCATGACTTTCAAAATAAAGGTTTCATAATGTGTTCTCCAGTATTTAGAATATCTTCCAAAGTAAATGTGAACATTTTATAATTACATTAATGAGCATTGCAAGTAGCACATTACACAAAACACAGTCAATATCCTTTTAAGGAAAAGACGGTTTTAGTGATTTTGACTTGAACAACCACCAGATCAATTTATATCTCAATTTATTGATCCTCATTTTTTTTCATTCAATTATCACTGGTATTTCCCAGAACGATATCAGGTTGATTTTCCTTTGCAAAGCTGCCCATGGGCAGTGCAGAAATGAGAGCTGAGTATTATTAGCGCCACCAACATGATGAATATGGAAAGTATGATGATTAAATTCCATTTCCATGTTTCATCTGTGAAGACATTAATGAAAAACCAAATCATTAGTTTGTTGCAAAGCAACATGTTGATAATGAAACTCCTGATAATTTCCTAAATCCATTGCTTATTCACATTATTATCATATTTGTCAGATAGGCTGCATTGGTTCAAGGCTGCATTTCCATGGGTAATCCTCAAAGGATGGGCAGTAAATGCAAGGCCCAGCCACAAATGGTATCATCCTGTGAAAGAATAAATAAATAGTGTTCATGGACTCTCCATTAACTGTACTTCAAACAGTATTCTTTCCCTTCATTCTCCCAACATCGCAGACCTTCATTGATTACCCCTCATACAGCATTAGATCATTGATTCCTTTCTCCTCTTGTTCTCCACTGCCTCCGATTTGTCACATTAATTGTCTGATATTCGGTATGGGATGAGCAGAAATGTCCTGCAACTAGTTATGTGAAAATGTTGTTGTAAGCCCCTGCCATGATCTTCATTCTGTCCATCTTTCTTCCCACCTCCATCGGCCCCCTGACCCATCACTATTACCCTCCATCTGCACCCACCTATCATCAACCCAGCTACTTTCCCCCCAGCCGTGCCCCCACTCCCTTATTTAATTCTCAGCCTGCTACACCCTCCACTTTCCTGATGAAGGGCTTACACCTGAAACATCGACTCTCCTGCTCCTCAGTTGCTGCCTGACCTGCTGTGCTTTTCCAGCACCACATTTTTTGATGCTGAGTCTCCATCATCTGCAGTCCTCGCTCACTCCCTCCACCAACTCCATTCCCCTTGCAGTCCACACTATGAACTGAACAAACCTGTCTTTGACATTGACCTCCTCTATGAGCCTCTGTTGAAATTCTGACCCCAATTATGTTTCCAACGCTCAGTCCAGCCACTTGCACCACCGTAACATTGCATGTCGCAGCCCTGCTTCAACTCATCTGCTGGTGCAACCCACATCCCTGCATTTGTAACCTTGAAACTCATCTTTCTCCTGAAAATCCACCCATTCCAACCAGTTCATTGCCAGTTTCATAAACTGCACCCTCTGTGAAGTTAATTTCATCCAACGTTTGGTCTCCATATCTGAACACACACCAATTCATCCAAATTCTGTTCCCTGTACTCTAACACACAACGATTCATCCAAACTCTGTTCTCCATACTCTAACACACACCAATTCATCCTGACTCTATTCCCTGTACCCTAACACACACCAATTCAACCTGTGATCCCTGGCCAATATCTCTCTCTCGGGATTACTGCAGTGCTCCAGCGAGGACCAGCACCTTATTTTCTGCACAGGCTCCCTGCAGCCTCCGGGACTCAATATTAAGTTCAATAATTTTAGAACCTGGACATGTCGTTCCATTTCCTTTACTCACCCCCACACCTCAGATCCTGTCATGACAGCAAATTTTCACCTACTTATGGACCCATTATCAGTTTTTTTCCTTCCCAAGTTTACTAACATCCATCAGTTTGTCTGCTGAACTATCTTTCTCTCTGTCTGAACTCTTTCCACCTATCTGGTCAGTGCTTTTCCTTTATCCCCTGTCTTCAGCATATATACGACAGCTATGAAGGAGTGTCACTGGACTCACAAATACTGCCAGGTCTGATGAGTTTCTCCAGTTAATTCTGCTTTTATTTAGTGATGCTAGTTTGGATGGGCAAAAGTTTTGTCAGAGAAGTCAATTAAAAAAAAATCTTAAACGTGGACAGGATGTTGGAGCGGTTCAGGAAGAGAAATCCAGAATTTAGGCAACTGATCACATGGGCATAAATGGTGCAACAATTAATGTTGGAGATGTTCATGAGGCCAGAATTAGAGGAGTATAAATATCTCAGAGGGTTATAAGACTGCAGGAGATTACAGAGATCTGAACGAGTGAGCTCATGAACAGGTTGGAGAACCTGAATGATAATTTTAAAAGTGAAGACACTGCCTAACCAGGAACAAATGTCGGTTAGTGAACACAGGGATGATCAGCGAGCAGGACTTGCCAAGAGTAATGCAGAGACTGGCATCAGGTTGTTAACGGATGAGTATGGGAGGCCAGCCATAAGTGCAGTGGAGTAGTAAAGTGTCAAAGTAAAGAAGCATTGATGAAGGTTTCAGCAACATGTGAGCTTAGGCAGGTTCAGAGTCTGACAGTATTATAAAGGAGAAAATAACCAGCTTTGTGATGTTGTCAGTACATGGATGGAAGTGCTGCTTGGGTTATACAGTGTATGGCACTAGGACCCATATACTTCGGCACCAAAGCAGTAACTCAGGTCGGGAAATTTTGCAACCAGCCTCAGTGGAAAGGCCCAAGATCAGTGGCACTTTCACCCTGGGGATGGGTAAAAAATGTGGCATAGGGCAACAAGCAGCTCACTGCTTCCAGAAGCTGATCAGAGGCAGCCATGTGGATGGCAAAGTGCCAAGTTGGACCAGTGTTGTTTTGTATTCAGTCACAGGATCAGGGTATCACTGGCCTCCTCAAGAGACCTGCCTTAGTTTTCTGGCACTATGTCCCTGTTATATGACAGGCTATTGGGCCCTCTTGCCCTTCATTTTCACACTACTTCACCACTTATAATATGTAACACCCCTACTCCCCTTATGCATCCACATTAACACTCACCCTAACGCAACACGAGGACCACATCCATGCCAACTCACCAACTCCTGTCCATCATCAATCTCAATGACCTCTTCCAGCCAACTGATGGCCCTTCCATGTACATTCACATAGAATACACCATATTGAATACTAATGACCAGATAGAAACAGTGGCATGTGTGGTAAAGTACTGCTCAGAAATAAAACACACATTCACAAATTCTCTTTTGAAATTGAAATATATTCCTACAAATTCTATACACACATCAAATCAACCTAAAGGTCCATGGAAGTATTGATAATACAAGCTTCTTAATCTTGTGCAAATAAACATTGAGATATTGATGACAAAGATCCAGAAAGAACAATTTGTTGTAATCACTTGACAATGTCAATCAAACAAAGTCAACCAGTCTCTCCAAATTATCAAAACCGAACCCTCACTGAGAATATCCTTAAATCAGTCTGGGATTTTAGGTAAGCATGAAATATCAGGACAATTTTAAGAACATTTTATAAAGTACTGGATGTCTTCATACTGGATGTCTGCTTGGCTGAAAGCTCAGTCTCATCAATGAATTAGTGAGCAGTTGGTATGTGGGGATGGCAGGGTTTTGCCTTGGTATGATGGGTACGGGGGGTGTGGATGAGTTGGCATTGCATTGACATAGGAGCTATAAGTGGCCAAGGGGGTGGATGTGACAATGGGCTGGCATCATCTGTTTCTGTGCTGTTTGACTTTATCACTGTATGGCTCTATCTGTCTGAACTTGTCATGGATCCATAAAGGACCATGGAGTTGAATGGAGGCATGACTTGTCTCAATGCATAGAGTCAGAGAGATGTACAGCACGGAAACAGACACTTCAGTCCAACTCATCCATGCTGACCATATGCACTTGGCCCATATTCCCCTAAACCCTTCCTATTCATATACCCATCCAGATGCCTTTTAAATATTGTAATTGTTGCAACCTCCATCACTTCCTCTGACAGCTCATTTCAAACTCACACTACCCTGTGCATAAAAATGTGGCCCCTTAGGTCCTTTTAATTTTTTCCCCTCTTGTCCTAAAGCTATGCCCTCTAGTTTTGGACTCCCCCACCCGGGGGAAAAGACCTAATTTTATAAACCTCTATAAGGTCACCCCTCAGCCTCTGATGCTCCAGGGATAATAGCCATAGCCTATCCAGCCTCTCCTTATAGCTCAAACCCTTAAACTTGGCAACATCCTTGTAAGTTTTTTCTGAACCCTTTCAAATTTCACAACATCCTTCCTACAGGAGGGAGACCAGAATTGCAAACAATATTTCAAGTGTGGCTGAACCAATGTCCTCTACAGCAGCAACATGACCTCCCAACTGCTATACTTAATGTGCTGACCAATAAAGGAAAGCACAAAACACTTTCTTCACTATGCTATCTGTCTGTGACTCCACTTTCAAGGAACTCGGAACCTGCACTCCGAGGTCTCTTTGTTCAGCAACACGCCCTCAGACCTTCCCATTAAGTGGGAAAGAACTTTTGAACAGAAGGTTCTCTGGTACATGAGTCTTCTGAGCACCATGAACAATGAGTCATAGTGAAGCTGGCCAATTCCCCACAAATTGCAAGGGGGTTAGGAAATGGCAAGCCCTTCGCAGAGTCAACCAGGTTGGGAGGCAACGTTCAGACTTGCTACCTGCACCTTACTCCATGACCACATGGATGCTGGAAATAGGGGACAGAAATCCTAGAAGTGGCTCTTGCCCCAACAGTTTTAGATGGTTTGGAGCATTTGGAGTCAGTGAACATTCAGGCCCAAATCTGCAGTTTCCAGTAAAACAAATGGAAATGATTTGTGGTCATAGTTTGTAGCAGGGACTAAAGATAATGCCTTTGGTCTTCCCAATATTCCGAATAATTGTATCTCTTAAGTGTTTCCTAAAACCTACTTCTTGAATAAGCATTGATCAGCTTTCCTAATATCTCATTCTAAGGCTCAGTAGCAAATTATTTTTCATAATTTTGTGAAGATCCCTGCTGATGGTATTATAAGATAAGTCATAATGTAGAATGAAACCTGGCTTCATAGATCAAATGTTTAATTTTCCAGCTATTCAACATGAAGGTTAATCTCTGAAACATATTTATATGAGGCTCCAGGTGTTCTTTAAGAAGAGCATAAATTTATTGCAGAAAAGAAGAAAAGAACAAATTTAACTGACTCAGTTCCAGAAAAATATCATTACTATCTCAGTTCTTAAAATTTTTACTTAACTGACTTTCCAGTTTATTCTCCTTCGACTGTTGAGAATATTTATTTCCAATTCCATTCTGAATCTGCTGCTGTGAACCTCTCACAATTCTGACGTCATAGAGTCATAGAGATGTACAGCACAGAAACATCCCCTTCGGTCCAACCCGTCCATGCCGACCAGATGTCCCAACCCAATCTAGTCCCACCGTCCAGCACCCGGTCCATATCCCTCCAAACCCTTCCTGTTCATATACTCATCCAATGCCTTTTAAATGTTGCAATTGTACCAGTCTGAATCACTTCCTCTGGCAGCTCATTTCATACACGTACCACCCTCTGCATGAAACGGTTGCCCCATAGGTCTCTTTTATATCTTTCCCTTCTCACCCTAAATCTATGCCTTCTAGTTCTGGACTCCCCGACTCCAGGGAAAAGACTTTGTCTATTTATCCTATCCATGCCCCTCATAATTTTGTAAACCTCTATAAGGTCATCTCTCAGCCTCTGACGCTCCAGTGAAAATAGCCCCAGCCTGTTCAGCGTCTCCCTGTAGCTCAAATCCTCCAACCTTGGCAACATCCTTGTAAATCTTTTCTGAACCCTTTCAAGTTTCACAACACCTTTCTGACAGGAAGGAGACCAGAATTGCACGCAATATTCCAACAGTGGCCTAACCAATGTCCTGTACAGCTGCAACATGACCTCCCAACTCTTGTACTCAATACTCTGACCAATAAAGGAAAGCATACCAAATGCCTTCTTCACTAGCCTATCTACCTGCGACTCCACTTTCAAAGAGCTATGAACCTGCACTCCAAGGTCTCTTTGTTCAGCAACACTCCCTAGGACCCTACCATTAAGTGTATATGTCCTGCTAAGATGTGCTTTCCCAAAATGCAGCATCTCACATTTATCTAAATTAAACTGCCAAAACATTTTCAGTTCCAACTTGAAAAATTGTATGCAAAGTCTCCTGGTTTGAAAGCTCTACAAAGCACTGTGGCTGGTTCTTCTGAATAAAACCTTTGAACTTTCTGTTCTGAGATTAAAACTAAACTATTTTCGTTCATGTATTTGAAGTACTTTTCATAAATACAAGACTCTAGATTGGGTTGGGATATCTGGTCAGCATTGACGAGTTGGACCAAAGGGTCTGTTTCCGTGCTGTTTATCTCTATGACTCTATGACTATGAGTATTGTACCTATTAATATAACAGGTGTTCCTACAGGCATTCTGCAGTGATCAGATGTTACTGTGAAACTGAGATCTTTACATTACTGTTCCACATTGACTTTCTGACCTTAAAACAATATCACAGAATTAACCAAGGTTCATCTGTCTTTCGTTTGAAATCCAACTCCCTAATAGTGTTTACATGTTGTTCATTATTGCTTCCTCGGTGAAGGTACAGGTTGTGCTGAGGATGCAGAGAGGCTGCAGAAGGATTTGGACAGGCTTGGAGAGTGGATAAAAAAATGACAGATGGAATACAATCTGGGAAAGTGTGAAGTTATGGACTTCAGTAGAGAGAAGAGAAGTTGAGTATTTTCCAAATTGGTAAAGGCTTCAGAAATCTGAAGCACAAAGGAACTTGGGAATCCTAATTCATGATTCCCCTAAGCTTAGCATGCAGGTTCAGTTGGCAATTTGGATGCAAATGCAATGTTAACATTCATTTCAAGAGAGTAAGGGTACAAGAGCAGGGATGTCCTGCTAATGATCTATATGGCTCTGGTCAGACCACATTTGGAACATAGTGAACTGTTTTGGGCCCCATATCTAAGGAAGGATGTGCTGGCATTGGAGGAGTCCAGAAGAGTCTTACAATTATGATACCCGGAAGAAGGGATTGTCATATGTGGAGCAGTTGAGTACACTTGGTCTGTACTGGATAGTGTTCAGAAAGATGGGGGGAGGGAGATGGAATCTGATTGAAAGTTACAGAATACTGAGGGGGCTGGATAGAGTGGACATTGAGGAGAGACTAGGAGCTGAGATCAAGCCTCAGAGTGAAGGGATGACCTTTTCAAACTGAGATGGGAAGGAATTTCTTCACCTAGAGGGTAATTAATCTGTGGAACTCATTGCCACAGATGGCTGTGGAGACCAAGTCATTGAGCATATTTAAGACAGATTAGTAAGGGAGTGAAAGAATATGGGGAAATGGGGTAGAGAAACATCAGCCATGATCGACGTGTGCAGCAGGCTTAATGGCCGAGTGGTCTAATTCTGATCCTCTATCTTGTGGTCTTATGGCTTCTGCAAAGCACCTTGGGATATCTATTACATTAAAGGTTTAAGAAAATGCATGTTCTTGTTGTTGACAGAAGGATTCCTCATCATATGATGATTTTCTTACATCTTTTAAATAGGTTCCAGCATTTTCCCTGAGACACTGATCGAGCTGCTGTGTTTGCAGAACATACATCATATATATCAGAATATATAATATATCTATCAGAACATATATCATATTAGTTTGTAATTCTTGTGCTACCAAGTTATGGATCAAGTTCCTTCAAAGGAACATCTTCCTGATGATCATTCCTGTTGGGCTTCTGTGAATTGGGTTTCTTTTGTTTAATTTATACTGTCTTCTGTTCTGGATCTCCACTTCAAGTACAAGGTTATCCCTGTAACTATTCTCAATCCTGTTGCTGTTCCTACAGTCACTGGTAGTATCCATGTGAAATCTATGAAAACATTGAAAAAACAGAAATCAAATAATCGACAGTGTGGGAAATAATTAATTGCAAAATGCCTGAATATTTCTGAAATCTGTGAATTATAAACAAAGGGAATTTTCCGATGGAATGTGCCGTGTGTTTTATTCAGCTCTTCCATGGCTGTTTTCCTGCTTGTATTCTTCACCTTCTTTCATTCTTCCCACATCACACCCCACTCCTTGGCAGTCTGCCCTCAACTCACTGTCTATACCTGTTTACGTTCTGCAGGAATTGCACACGGGTAAGTAAATTTAATGTAATGTTCCATACATTTGATATCAAGATTTCTTTTTAAGATGGTTCAGAATTTCCAGCAATCATAATTATTTTCTGTCTCTTACATTGCTATTAGCATGATTATCATGTTTTTTGTAAATATATTTATTAGCAAATTTTTTTAAGTTTACAAACATATAAAATTATTGAGAAAAACAATCACAAATATCAGTATAATAAAGAAAAAAACCCACAAATTACAATACAACTACTATCTACTAACTACTAACCTACTGTATAATACAAAGCAAACCCTAACACTGTGCAAAGCAACACCAAAATAAAACAAAAAAATACAAAAAAACCCACAAAATACAGAACAGCTATGCTCAGCGCAAGGCTCCCAAACAAAGGAACGGGAGCATTGCATATATACCCATATTAACTCGGGAGACCCCCTTCAGGGCCCAGGGCTTGACTAATCTAATCATCCTGGTTAAACTAACATCCTAATTAAGATAACTGACAAATCTCAGATAACTGGACAAATCCAGATAACTCAAGTAGGGTTGCCATGTCTTATAAAAATGATCTGTTGTGTGGTGTACCATGTTTGTGAAAAAGTCCAAGGGAATGTGCTCCATAATTAATTTCTGCCATCCCAGCAAGCCTTGCGGGTTTTCTGACACCCGATTCATCAGAATATTCTTCCGTGCACAGCATGCAAGAATCTGAAATAGTTTCTTCCCATGCCGTTTAAAGATGGTAAATGTGGTAGACCTAGAGGAGAGATATCGGGCCTACTTTGACTTCAGTCCTCAATACCCTCCCTATCTCTCCCACCACAGCGCTCCAATAAACACGGAGCCTGTGGCATGTCCAGGAGCAGTGGGTAAGAGTACCTTCACTTATTTTACATTTGGGCACACTGAAGGTGCCCCTTTTTTAAACTTGGCCAGGTGGTCTGGTGCCAAATGAGCCCTGTGCAGAACTTTTAACTGTGTAGCGCATGTCCTATTACAGATTGAGATCTTTCGAGTATTCTCCCATATGTTCTCCCATGCTTCAGAAGAGATCTCCACTTCCAGCTCTTGCTCCCAGACCTCACATAACCGGTTAATATCCTGCCAGGCCCTGCCACCCAGCAGGCGATAGAGGGCACTAACTGAAAGGGTGCTTGTGAAACGTAGCAACAGCCTCTCTGTATCGGGCTTATAGGGCTTAGTGAGAAGGGTAGTCTTCTTCTGGGTGAAATACATAACCTGAAAAAAACGGAAGAGGTCTCTGCTGGACCTTTATAAGGAAGACATTATAACCTTCCCCTCAAACAAGTCTCCCAAACTGGAAACTCCTCTCACTGTCCACAGTTTGAACCAACATGATTAACACTCCTGACTGCAGCATTGATAATGGTTACAGGGATGGCCTTTTCCTGGAATCCTGTTTTTTTTTCAGTTTCCAACCCTAATATTCATTTGTATTTTCCCTGAGACACTGATTTGAGCTGCTGTGTTTGCAGTACCTCCAGCTTGTACTTTTTCACTGCTTTTCCCTGTTGCTGCCATCACAATGAGAAGTGAAGCCCAGAGACATGCTCTGCACTCACTGATCTGCCAAAACTCTGCTCCATGGAGTCGCAATGTGTGGATTCACAGCCGTGAAGTGTCCCACTCCTCCTGCCTTGGAGTTATTCCCCAGGCAGGTGGGGCAAACACAGAGCAGGAGGATGGTGCTTCTACACACAAAGAGGAGCACATGCAAGAGATTCTCACTTTGAATTACCCGTACTCAATGTACCAGAGGCCAGTTACAGAGCAGCATTGTTAGAGGCAGGCAACAGTTTATCCATTTGTCTCATCGTCAGGAAGGGTGGAGTTAAACAGGAACCCAAACTAATAATGACAATAGAAATATTAGATTCTGACCTTTGACCCTGCATTATTTCGGGAGTGTAACTTGGAAGAAATTCTGGGATTTAGATATTAACGAATTGAAACCTGCAATCCATTCTACAAGATGAAAGGCTTAACAGTAATCTAGATTTATTCAATATATTGCATCAGTGTATGACACTATGATGTTTTGCTATAAACCGTATCATATGATCCTCCTCCACCAGCTACCTGAGAAAGGAGCAGCGCTCCAAAAAATCTTGTACTTACAAACAAACCTGTCAGACGATAACCTGGTGTCATGTGATTTTTAACGAAAGGAAATCACTTCCACCATCTTACTGAGAATCTCCTGCTTTGGCCAAATTCTGAATACAGCAGTTAATCAGAGAGTCTGGCTGCATTGATGCAAATCACAGCTTCCATGGATCTGTTGAGTTTATGTAGTTGTAAGCACAACCACTAACAACAAGGTGGAGAAATTCAGGATGAACAAGAACAGCACAGAGTTCAGGCTTGAGGGTACACCTGGCTTCAGCTGCATAATCCTTGAATCCAAATAATCTGAACCCTGTATTTACCCCTCTCAGGCAGAACAAATTCCGAAGATTCATGATCCTTGAGAAGTATTCCATGTCCATCTGCATCTTAAATATGAAATCCCTTATTCTCACACAATGGTCCCTAATTATTGGTTGTATTAAGGTTTAAGATAGAGAAGATCAAAAGCATGGTGTCATTGAAGCACATGGATGGAATTTTTAAATTAGTGATGTTTCAAAGGTAGTTCCCATTTTATCATCTTGTACAATATACATCATAAAAAAAATACAACCAAATCAACATAGCGCAGTCTTCATGTCAGGTCGTGAGAAAATAGTTATGTTTACGGAGCTCTGAAGTTAACAGAGATGAGCCTTTCTAAATGCCATAGTTCAGGTGACTATCTACTGTTTGTGAAGATCAAATTAAAAGTTTTACCACAGTAATTCAAAAATTGCCAAAAATATAGAAAGGATTGTCAGTAACTAGTTGTCTTTACAGCTGGTACAGACTTTAACATGGCAATGAGTGGCACCCATCAGTAACTACATGTACAACAGGACCACTGGAATATTTTGCAAAGTTAGGACCTGTAACATCTTTATCATTGGCTCAATCCATTTGTAATTGTTTCACTATGATGTGGGTCAAGATTGTTTAAAGGAACATTCTGTTGGTGTTCATGCCCATTGGGGATCTGTAGATTATTGTTGGGTTTTGCATTCTGTACATTATACTGTCCTCTTTTATGGGCACTGTATTTCCAGTACAAGACCATCAGTGCAATTATCAACAATACTGCTGCTATCACTGCCACGACTGGTATTAACCATCTTAAACCTATGAAAACAAAGAAAGAAAAGATACACAAATCATCAACAATCCAGGGAAATATACTGATTGCAACATGCCCGAGGATTTCCAAAATCTGTGGATTATAAACAAAGGGTATTTTCTGATGTAATGTCCCGTGTGCTTTATTCAGCTCTTCCATGGCTGTTTTCCTGCTTGTATTCTTCACCTTCTTTCATTCTTCCCACATCACACCCCACTCCTTGGCAGTCTGCCCTCAACTCACTGTCAATTCCCTATTTACATTCCGCAGGAATTTCACATTGATAAGTAAACTTAATGTAATGTTCCACACATGTGATATCAAGATTTCTTTTAAGGTGGTTCAGAATTTCCAGAAATCTTAATTATTCTCTGTCTCTTACATTGCGAATAGCACGATGAAATCTCCTGTCTTTCTTTAAGTATTCAACCCTAATATTCATTTGTATTTTCCCTGAGACACTGATTTGAGCTGCTGTGTTTGCAGTACCTCCAGCTTGTACTTTTTCACTGCTTTTCCCTGTTGCTGCCATCACAATGAGAAGTGAAGCCCAGAGACATGCTCTGCACTCACTGATCTGCCAAAACTCTGCTCCATGGAGTCGCAATGTGTGGATTCACAGCCGTGAAGTGTCCCACTCCTCCTGCCTTGGAGTTATTCCCCAGGCAGGTGGGGCAAACACAGAGCAGGAGGATGGTGCTTCTACACACAAAGAGGAGCACATGCAAGAGATTCTCACTCTGAATTACCCGTACTCAATGTACCAGAGGCCAGTTACAGAGCAGCATTGTTAGAGGCAGGCAACAGTTTATCCATTTGTCCCATCGTCAGGAAGTGTGCAGTAAAATAGGAGCTCAAACTAATAATGACAATAGAAATATTAGATTCTGACCTTTGATCCTGATGTCCACTTCCTTCTCATCAATTCCATATTGATTGGTAGCTCTACATTTATAAATTCCTTGATGTTCTGAGGTTACGTCCGGAATGTGCAGAAATCCAGAGGGACCAATCTCAATGTTGCTGCCATTACTGGGGTTTACCCACTCTAATGTAGGTGAGGGTCTTCCATTGGACTTACAGCTTAATGTAATTTTATCACCTTTAGTAACTTCTACTAGAATGCTTGACATGGTTGTGTTATTTCCTGATATGGTTTTGTTATTTACCGATATGGTCATGATTGTGTCTCGTGGTTTATCTGGAAGGGAGAAGAAAAAGATGAAAATAGGCAGGCAGACCTACAGGATCACTGATACAGCTCCCCAACACGGCGTCAATGAACAGGATGTCTAAACCTCCCACATACCGTGCTGTCATCTATCTTCCAACAGTCATTTCAGAACAGGTGAATCTCTGCAGTCGTGTTACAGCCTGGGACGTACTTACAGTCATCTGTTATTGTGATGTATGGTCACAGTGAAATGCAGTCATTGTGTAAATACTAATTCAGGTTTACAGCTACTGGGTCTGACGGTCTAAGAATATCGCACAATGTTCACAGTGCTCAGAATAAAAGTAGAATCAAAGATTCAATTTCCTGGATTCTGATACTCACACAAAATAGTTGCATTTAGAGATGAGGTTTTAGATCCGTGCTCATTTTTGACCATGCACACGTACAGTCCCCCATGCTGCATTTGAACAGATGGGATGTAGAGTATCTCTCTGCTTTCCATTCTCCCATCTTTGATCCAGACCCTCTGGGGATCTGGGTTCCCTTGCCCATGACATGTTAAATTCTGTGATTCCCCTTCAATCCAGTTTTCTTGAGCTTTAAAGATCTCTGCTTTTGCTGGTGCATCTGTAAAGTTCATTCCAATCAAAAATTAAATTATGATACTGAACAACTCAAAGTTCAAATATGTTTCAAATTCTTCTGCTTATTCTTTCTGGTGCTCTCCAGATTTTAATATTTAGAATAAAATTGGTTTCTATTTTAAAACCCAGTGTCAGTATCAAACAGTACCAGGCAAAGTAAAACACAGGATAAAAGGAGGAATAACCTGCCCTGAATCCTGTGAAAAATGTAACATTCTGAGTGCTGCTTTTGAGAAATTTCCAATTTATTTTGGGTTTCTGTTTGGATCCTGAATAATTGAGGAAAAAAAAGGCAAATAAATTTTACTGAGGGTTTCCCTCATAGAATAATTATAATAGGCTTTTTAAATACTGGGATATTGCCTGAGATAGGGGTAATATAAAAAGCAGCAAAAGGAAAGCATTCCTAGACTGTGTTCAGGAGAATTTTCTCCAGCAGTAAGTGTCCAGACCGATAAGAAAGGAAGCACTGCTCAACCTGGTCATGGGAATGGGCCAAATGGAGCAAGTGTCAGTGGGAGAACATTGAGGGCTCAGTGATCATCATATCATCAGGACAATGGCAGAAAATGACATTGGTCAATCCAGAGTAAGAATATTCAACTGGGGGAGAGTGGCCTTTAGTAGGGCAAGAACACAGCAGGGCTGAAAATGTGTTGCTGGAAAAGCGCAGCAGGTCAGGCAGCATCCAAGGAACAGGAGATTTGATGTTTCGGGCATTAGCCCTTCTTCAGGAATCTTGAAGAAGGGCTTATGCCCGAAACGTCGATTCTCCTGCTCCTTGGATGCTGCCTGACCTGCTGCGCTTTTCCAGCAACATATTTTCAGCTCTGATCTCCAGCATCTGCAGACCTCACTTTCTCCAAGAACACAGCAGGACCAAGTGAACGACAACCAAAGGTTCATGGGAAAATCAATGGCTGAACAATGAGCTGCCTTCAGAAAAGAAATGGTCTGGGCACAGTCAAAGTAAATTCCCACAAATGGGAAAAAGGAGACAAACAAATGCAGAGGTCCCTTGATGTCAAAGGAGGTGGAAATTCAGTAAAGGAAGTGTGTTTATGACGTACTGAAAAATGAGTTGCTGGAAAAGCGCAGCAGGTCAGGCAGCATACAAGGAACAGGAGAATCGACGTTTCGGGAATAAGCCCTTCTTCAGGCAGGGCTTATGCCCAAAATGTTGACTCTCATGCTCCTTGGATGCTGCCTGATCTGCTGTGCTTTTCCAGCAACACATTTTTCAGGTCTGATCTCCAGCATCTGCAGTCCTCACTTTCTCCCTGTTTATGACATGTGTCAGGTAGTAATTACAGTTGGGAACCAAGTACAATACAGAAGGTTCAGAAGTGATGTGACAAAGCAGGTAAGAAACAGATTATGTGGACTGACAGTTAACATAAAGAAAACCTGGATATCACTGACAGGCACATCTACAATAAGAACACAGAACATTATAGTGCAGAACAGGCCCTTCGGTCCTGGATGTTGCACCGACCTGTGAAACCAATCTGAAACCAATCTAGCCTACATCATTCCATTTTCATCCATATGGTTATCCACTGACCATTTAAATGCCCGAAAGGTTGGCAGGGTGTTCCACATCCTTACTACTCTCTGTGTACCTCTGATATTTGTCCTATATCTATCACCCCTCAATTTAAAGTTATGACCCCTTGTGCTAGTCATCACCATCTGAGGAAAAAGGCCTTGCCTCCATACCAGGTAACATCTCAGTAAATCTCCTCTGGATCCTTTACAAGGCTTCCACATTTTTCCGACAATGCAGTGACCAGAACTGTATATACTACTCTAAATGCGCCAGACTACAGCTGCAACATGACCTCATGGCTCTGAAACTCTCTCCCTCTACCAATAAAAGCTAATACACTGTATGCCTTTCTTAACAACCCTATCAACCTGGGTGGCAACTTTCAGGGATCTATGTACATGAACACCGAGATCTCTCTGCTCATCTACACTACCAAGAATCTGACCATTAGCCCAGCACTCTGCATTCCTGTTACCCCTTCCAAAGTGACTCACCTCACACTTTTCTGCATTAAACTCCATTTGCCACCTCTCAGCCCAGCTCTGTAGCTTATCTATGTTCCTCTGAAACCTGCAACATCCTTCCGCACTATCCACAATTCTACCAACCTTAGTGCCATCCGCAAATCTACTAACCCATCCTTCTGCGCCCTCATCCATGTCTTTTATAAAAATGACAAAACAGCAGTGGCCCCAAAACAGATCCTTGTGATACACTAGTAGTAACTGAACTCCAGGATGAATATTTCCCATGAACTCCCACCCTCTGTCTTCTTTCAGCTCACCAATCTCTCATCCATGCCCCTAAATCACCCTCAACCCCGATACCTCTGTATTTTCTGCAAAGTCTACTGTGGGGAATCTTATCAAATGCCTTATTGAAATCCATGTACACCACATCAATCATTTTACCCTCATCCATCTGTTTGGTCACCTTCTCAAAGAACTCAAGAAGATTTGTCAGGCATGACCTACCCTTCAGAAAACCATATTGACTATCGCTAATCAGCTTATTCCCTTCTAGATGATTATAAATCCTATCTGTTTGAGCCCTTTCCAACACAAACAAAATAAAGTTCACTGGTCTATAATTCTGTGAGTTGTCTCTTCTCCCCTTCTTGAACAAGGGGACATTTGCTATCTTCCAGTCTCTGGCAGTATTCCTGTAGAGAATGCCAACATAAAGATCAATACTAAAAGGTCTGCAATCTCCTGCCTGGCTTCCAGAGAATCCTAGGATAAATCCCATCTGGCCCAGGGGACTTATCTATTTTCACACTTTCCAGAATTACTTTTTCCTCCTCCTTGTGAACCACAATCCCATCTGGTCTCGTAGCCTGTATCTCAGTATTCTCCTCGACCACATTGTCTTTTTCCAGTGAGAATACTGACGAAGAGGGTGGTGTAAGGGGGATTAGGGACACTGAAAGGGATTTACATTTAGGGGCAAGTGGCATGGCCCAGGTGGTAAACTATTTTTCTATTTCTGTCTTTACCAAAGAGGTAGATGCTGCCCAGGCCATGGTGACAGAGGAGGAAACTTGGTCACTTTAAATGTTTTGTATTTGATAAAGAGGAGCTTTTGGATAAGTTGTCAATATTTAAAGGTGAAAAGGTGAAGTGATGGGAAACAGAGAGTAACAGCTAATGAATACTTTATGGGCTGGAAGTAAACTTGTAGTAGAGATCTCCAGGGTTGGTATGACTATACCCTGAATGTTTGAATATAAACAGTCTTGATTGTATTGTGTAAGGGACAATTCCAAAATGCATTCATGTCACAAAATGTGGAAGCATTGTAAACTATGAGGAGGATAATGTCAAGGTAATTTACAAGGGCTGAAGTAGGCAGATGGGTGACAGAGACAGTGGCACAGTGGTATACAGTTAGCAACAAGTTGTCCTGGGAGGCTCCAACATTGAATCTGGACCCCAGAAAGTGACATGACATTTGGTCAAACATGGACAAGGAAACCTCCTGCTGATGACCATAATCCCCTCCTGTTCTGAATTTGTACTCCTCCATCTTGGACATCATTTAGAGGAAGCACTGAGGGTAATCGGGTGCAGAATATACTCTGGGTGCAGAATATACTCTGGGTGGGACTCTTCAATGTCCATTTCCTAGAGTGACTCAGCAGCATCACCACTGACTGAGCTGTTCAAGTCCTGAAGGACATTGCTGCTAGATTGGGTCTGTGGCAGGTCAAGAGAGAACCAATGAGAGGGACAAGCAAACTTGACCTCATCCCCACCAGTTCGCCAGCTGCAGATCAGTCTATCCAAGACAGTAGGAGTGATCACCACGCAGTCCTTGTGGAGACAAAATGCTGCTTTCACATTGAGAATACCCCTCATCATGTTGTGGGCTCTATCACTGTGCTAAATAGGATAGACTTTGAACAGATTTGTAACTCAACACAGAGCATTCAGGAGGTACTGTGGGCAATCAGCTGCAGCAGAATTGTAACTCAGCCCCAAAATCAGAAATTGCTGGAGAAATTCAGGAGGTCTGGCAGCATGTGTAGAGAGAAAGCAGGGTTAATGTTTCAGGTTCAGTGACCCTTGTTCAATAATGATTGTAGGGAGGAAAAGGTTGGTGTATATGCTGGGGGCAGGGTGGGATGGAGGGGAATGGAGTAACCAATAGATGGAGATGGAGTTCGGAGAGACAAAAACAGACTGGTAAAGGTCAGCCTGGGAGAGTGAATAGCTGCAGACGGGGACCATGCATTGTTCATGGTAGCAGCCCATGTAGTGACAAGGCCTTGTCTTAATAGTGTCTTTTCGCTTCTTTCACTTTTTCACAGGAGACACAAAGTGAGTGTTTCATAAATTATAGTCTGTTAATACATCATGCATACCATTCCTATACTGATTTAACATATGTGTTCATCTTTGTAATGCTTCTGAGGCAATGCTTTTTCAAATAACCAGCGATCACTCCAATCCATGTATCAATGTATTTATCTGCTATAATCTAAATTCACTTTGTGAATCAGAATAATCCATTTCCCTCTATCATAAGGCCAGAAGTGGGTATGTTTGCAGATGATCGCACAATGTTCAGCATCATTCACAACTTCCCAGATATTAATTTAAAATCGCAGTGATTCATAACATTGCATTTAAAATCATTGAATACGTCTGTGTTAGCTTCTGACAATGAGAGGTCCCACAGAAAAACTGTTCACACTTACCTGCAGTTTTTCCTTCAGTCATGTGGGTTGGAACTTTGTTTATAACTGGGAATGTTCTGTCATGGAGTGTTAGTGCCTGTCGATTGGTGATAATATAGTTTTGGAGCAGTGAATTACAGGAACGTGAGCTCAAGCTCTGAATCTGTGAGATGGTGGCAGGAAGATGAATCTGCCTTACAGAAGGAGAGAATTGGAAATGTAGGATTTCTGGCTACAAGATAGTTGGGAGAGACAAGTTAAAGGAAATGTTGATGGCTGGACTAATATTGATTTAAGAAATGTTCATAGCACTGGAGAGGGGTGATGGTCAGAATTTTATACTTGCTTTCAGGTGTGGATTTACAAATGGGGATGTGGTGGGAGGCTGGTGGGTAAAAATCAGACAGAATTCCAAAGGGCACGATGCCCATGACCTGGAAATGGACTGCTGTCTTTAAAGTCAGCATTTTGGGAGCACTGAGCTGCATTACACTTTCATCAGGTGGTAACCTACAGTGAATATTTTACAAAGCCTCTTGCTGCATTCATAAAGCAGCTTTTTAAAACCTTGCTCACTGAGTCCATTTCCACAAATTGGCTCTGCTCCCCCTCGCCCTCCACGACCACATGAAGTGGTGAACCCCTCTGACAATGAATCTGATGTAATCTCTTCAAATGGAAGGAAATGGAAAATAGGAATTGAGCATCCACATGGCACAGATTGCATAGTTGCCACAAACTATATCCTCATGGATAAAATCAGGGATGAGGCTCAGTCCCAGGAAGATCTCATTCTCTGCCACTCAGCTGCGAGTATACAATATCCTTCTATTGGCTACTGTCGGCGTACAGTGACAAACCTTTACAATATCTGCCTTCTTATGGCAACATCTTAGGTACAAGTGCCATGGGACAGTTCTTGGACACAGCAGCGAAATAAAAGGAATTGCATTACTGACAAGTTGAAAAATAAGATAAAAACACAATAACATGAAAGGGTTGACATTACAGCAATGTTGGAGATTTCAAATAGGCATTACAGTACAGCAGCTCAGCACAGGGCTCCACACATGATCTGCATGCCCACACCAGACCCCAGTCCAACAGCTGTCCTCTCTCAGCTGCTCCAAGTTAAGTGGCTAAATTATCTCCCCCGTGGAGGTCTCTGCCTGGGACTGATGCCTGCACATTGTTCCGAGGTTGTTTCCCTGCACTGTACAGGCGCTAACAGCCCACCCCCCTGTACCAGGACTTTTACCCACCCACTGTACCAAGGCTATCACTCACCCACTGTACCAGGGATCACAGCCCATCTCCTGTACCAGGGCTACCACCCACCCCCTGTACGAGGGCTATCACCCACCCCCTGTACCAGGGCTCGCTGCACTCGGTGTTCCAGGGTTCGGTGTTCCGTGTTCCAGGAAGCGCACTGCCAGGAGCCCCCATGTCTCTGCTGCTGTCCCTTCATTAACTCACTTTACCCACTTTCAAAGTCAGCTCATGTCAACACATTTTGCATCTACTGAACAGCCGAGCTACACAAGAATATTGGAGGGAAAGACATCCGTCATTACACCTGGAGGGTGGGCTCGATTAACCTCGAGGAGTTTTTCAGTTTGTGACTTCTTTTGTTTATACATTTTATTTATTTTACCCTCAGCAAATTATACCAGAAAAAGAGAACCATTTCTTCGCAGAGTATTTCTGTTTAAGTGTTGGACAATATATCACTCTTTCTGCAATCTTCATGGGCTGAATGTTAACTATTCATTTTTCACAACTGTGTCCAATTATCTCCATTGAAGATGCTATTCCAGGATAATTCAAGTCCTATTGTTATCCCACACATTACAATAGCTCACTGTGACTCAACTTTAAATTTCCCCTCTGCTGTCCATGTGGAATTGCCCATTCTTCCTTCAATATCATTCCAGTGATCTGGTCAGTACATGGACCTTGCTTCATGGGAAGTGAAGACACACACTCCCATGATTGCACTCTGAGACACAATGCACTGGGGTAATAATGGACAGTGTCCTCACATGACCTGACCCCAGGATCTGTATCCCTTTGGTCTCAGTGAGAAAGGAGCTGGTGCAAGGCAGTCCCTGTGTGAGGAGACCAGTTGAAATTGGTTCGGACTAAGAGGAAAGTTGGGAGGAGGATTTCATTATCTCCATTTTGAAAAAAGAAATCCCACTGACTTTTTGTGGGGAAGGTAATGCTACTTACACAGGACATGGAGGGTTCCAATCTGTTGTTTAATAACAGGGCTCGTCATTGAGTGATCTTGAAGTTTCAGTTCAGCTTCACAGATATACTGCTGTCCATCCAGCTTAGCTTCAGCCTCTACTGTATGAGAGATAGTGAGCCCAGTACTGCTTGATCCATTCACTAATGTGTCATTTCCTTTCTTCAGTCTGAGTTCAAGATCCCCTGAGACATTCAACACACGGCACGTAATATTAACCAGATTTCCTTCCTGGGTGGTTGGTACTTGGATTTCAGGGGAAGAGAAAGCTAAAAATAATAGAAAGATACTGTTAGAAACATTGTTGTACCTTGCAGTCCCTCAGTGTGGGGTTAATAACAATGAAACAAAGGCAGGCTGCACTCAGTGCTTATTACTCACTATCCACTTCACTGCTGTGTCAGGGAGATGTACACAGCCCCACAGTATCTTTCTGTATTCCCTCAGTATTCCTGGTTTCCTGGACAGCATACATCCTGACCCAAGTCCCCTGAAACTATTGAATTGTTGATTCTGCTAATTTCTTTTTGTAGAATCCTACAATCTCATTTATTTTCATTGTTCTCAAGATTTTGGAAGCACTGAAAGAGCCACATTTAACACTTATTCTCAGTGTGTTTACTGTAAGTGGTTCACTCCAGAGGATATGTGCAATCGAAACAATGGAACTGCTCATCAGTAATAATTCTCTGGCTCTGAAGCAATCCGAGATCTCCTGAGGGTGAGTAAGTGATTACATGAATGCAAAATTCTTCTTTCATTTGGTGCTCTGATCATTTGTGTTTGCAACTTTTGAAACTATATTCATCATTATTGTAAAATATACACTGGTCAATTTCTTTACGGGTAACTGCTTCTCAGGAGGTTTCATTCTGCATGAAGGTTCTGTTTTGTCAGCAGCTGCTTTAATATTCCATGTCGTACAAATACTTTCAACGATTCCATTGTCTAAAGGTGGATAGCAATATTTCCTCTGATATTTGTTGTTATGTGTGACCTCCATGTTTCACTGACTACTCCTTGAAAATGTCTACAAAACCCACAATCATGAAGAGGGTCACGACCTGTTTCTTCCCACAAGCTGCCAATGCTGGAGATACTCAGCAGTTCTAGGAGCAAGTATGCAGGGAAAGCAGACTTAACATTTCAAGTCCATTGACTGTTCACCACACTCAAGAGTTTCTCCAGCATCTTCTGTTTATCATTTCAGCTTGTCGGGAACTTTGGTTGTTAGGGAACTTCAGTTACAAGAGGATAAAAACACCTTAACAGTTAGAGATTCTCTCTTTTCTTTTCATACACCATTTTCTTTTGTCAATCTGAAACCTCAGGTTTATAATCCAAATGATAAGATCACTTGTTTAAACATTTAAACATTCTCTTGTGATCCTGGAATACTAAGTGTGAGTAACACTCGCCTATGAGCAGCGCCTACAATGTCAATCACATTTCCTCAGGATCTTGGAATACCTCGAGTCATTACGACTTTCTCAGAATGTTTTTCATTGACAGAGGGTCATATAGAAGATGTGGCACAGAAACAGACCATTCCAATTAATTAGCCAATGTTTATGCTTTACTCAACCAAGTGTCTGAGTATACAAACATTTCCACAAGCTTCCCAATTTGTCACTCAATAAAAAGGATTTTGTTGCTGAAAGTGGTGGAAATGCTGACATGTTGTATTGTTGACAGTGATGAACTATCAGAATATTGTCTGATTTTAAACTCCCCCACAACCAGAATTCTTACCATACACCTCAATGAAAGCACTATCATTCTTTGGGGGAATTGATGGATATTTCTCAAAATCGGCCATACAGACGACTTCCATCAGACCAGATTCCTGTGGTGTCCATGCTGCTGTTATTCGGACAGTGTTGGAATTTGGCCTTGTGGTATTTGAGTTCAGTTCCACACCATCCTGAAACCATCTTACTCTCATCTTCTCAGCAGGATAGACATTTGAGACCTCACATGTTAATGTGACCTCTCGCTTCACTTCTTTGGGTCTTTTGTCCAGGATTCTCGGCTGATCCATGAAAGCTGTAATACAGACAAGAAATTCACTTCATTTTAATTTGCTGCAGTGTGTTTCAGTTTTTAATGGACAGAGTAGGAAACTGACCAGTGTAGGTATTGGACAATACACCACTCCAGGAATTTATCACATTCACTCATAGTCAGAAAACTGGAGTCATCTGGAGGAGCTCAACTCTTTTATTTTTAAATTAATTCTTGTTACTTTTCAGGCATTTCAAATGCTACATCTGTTTCATGTGTGCCAGTCACTCTGAGCAGGCCATAATAATGCACTCCTGATTTATCTTCAGTGTGATCTTTACTTGCCTCTGTCTGTAACAACCCGGCTAAGTGTTCATAACCCAGGTGTAGATCTTTGTAGTTTTCTTTGCCCTCTCTTTATAATGAGGTTTTCTGAACTATTTATCACCCCCCTCTCCTCATCATTGAGTGATGTTTAAGGCAGCTAGGTGAAATTCCTTCAGAAATTCCTGTCACTCTCAGGAATCTGCTGGCTGCCATGTGGCAAAGCAAGGGGTGACTGCCTCAGCCACCCAGTGTTCCTGAAAGTGGAAGGAGCGCCCATCAATACACTTTAACCAATGGAATGTCTGGCAAGTCAGAACATTCTCCAACTTGAGCTCTCCACCTCGAAGAAGGAGAATCAAGAGATGTGGGAATGGGTAAGGACATGGGGCTACAGTCAAAGATTAGTTATTGAACAGCAGAGTAGGCTCAAGGAGCTAAATGGCATATTCCCACACCTGTTTCTTATGTTTATCTCCCTCGTAAAGACTTTATTGACTTTTTTGGACTAGATTTTGCACACTCTCTGACAGGCTTAAAGGTTTGTAGAACATTTACATATTGCTTCCCATTGCTTATTCTCAACAAGTTATAGATATTGAATCTTTGATATTCTCTCAACAAAGAGAGCATTTCTTGTGCAATTGGAACTTACCGTAAGTTTGCAGAGTGACAGAAGAGTTTGTGATTGACTTTGTGGTGTTAGAGCCCAAGTCCACTTCAGCCAAGCAGGTGTACTCCTGTCCATCATCTGATTGACTCGCAACGACATTGAAGACATTTCTCAACCTTTTATCTTCATCCGGAAGACCTGGTTTGCCTGTGGAATCTCTCTGAACAATCTCACTCCCTCTCAGCCATGTGAGAATGAGTTTGTTGTTTGGATAGACTCTTGGACCAATGCACTCCAGATGATATGTCCTGTTAATCTCCAGCACTTCAGGGAGTACTGTAATGTTTATCTCTCGATCTATGAAAAACAGTTAACAGGATTCTTTGAAATAATATGTCTCTGAAAACTCCAGTTCTACTCTTGTTTCCTTTCAACACATCTATTTTTCATTCCATATATAAATAGTCCTTGTGTGCAGTAAAGTTTATCCCAGCCTGTGCCTGGCCCATCAAGCAGTGAACAAATTCTCTTTCATGCATCATGCTCTGCACTATGGCAAGAACATGGAGTTGGGATTCTGATTTAATAGCACTGAAATGCACACTGTTTTCAATAACAACATATAAAATTGTTGCTGAACCAAACCATAAAATGAGACGACAAAGGAGGCAATTCTGTTGAGAAATCTTCTCCATTCCCTCTGATCGATTCTACTAACAAGTTCAAACCCCACATAGCTGTCAATTCTTTTCTTCAACATGGTTCTAGTTCTCCTGCATATTTTTAGTTCAAGTGTTTATCATTCATCATAATGTAACCTTAGGCGAGGAAATACATGAACTCCTGCAGCAACTCACCAAGCTCCTTCATGAGATTCCCCCTCCCCGCCTGCATCTGTAGCCACTACCATCAGGAATGGCAAGGGCAGCAGAAACATGGGAGCACCACGATCTACAAATTCCTCTCCAAGCCATTAACCATCCTGACTTGGAAATATATTACCGTTCCTTCAGTATCACTAGGTGAAGATCCAAGAATTCAGGGTCTAACAGAACTGTGGTAGACGACGGCAGCTTAATAAAGTGGCTCACCATCAATTGCTGGGGCAATTAGGAATGAGCCAGATACTTCGGTCTTTATTCTAACTAGGAAATGAACAGAAAACATAAAGAATGTTCTGAAACAAAATGAGTAGATGGAGTTAAGATATAAATTAGCTGAAAGGAAGTTGAATAGCAGAAAGGAAGAAGGAATCTTGGTCCCTTTGATTTCTGTGCACTTGTCCATTGGGAGAAAGTGAGGACTGCAGATGCTGGAGATCAGAGCTGAAAAGGTGTTGCTGGAAAAACGCAGCAGGTCAGGCAGCATCCAAGGAGCAGGAGAATCGACGTTTCGGGCATGAACTCTTGGGTATGTTAGACAAGGAAAAATCTCTGCATTAGCTGATGGCACAAGAATCAGACGTCACAGATTTCAGATTTTGGACCGGAAGTGCAGATTGAAAGCAAGGAAGAACTTGGTCTGCAGTGAGTGCTAATGACCTGGAACCCACTGCCCAGGGGGATGGTGAAGTGAGAAAACTTAATAATTTCCAAAGAAAATTGGATGGGAACTTGAAGGAAGTCAACCTGCAGGGTTTCAAGTTGGTGAGTGCTTTTTTGGAAGCTGGTGTGAACCAAATACTGGAGCACCTTTCTTGTACATGACTCTTGTCTATGACTTAGGATCAGGCAATTAGCATATTTTCTAATAGATCCAAAGAAATGTTTTGAGTATTTGTTTCATGTAAATGATGCTGTCAGCAAATCCTTGGTGTTATGGTATGGTGGTGAACCCTTCTGTTAATGAAACCAAACCCACAGAAAAGCTCACCTCACCTCATAATCTGTTAAATATGAGTGACAGAGAACTCTCAAATTCCACTATTTAAAGAAAATAATCTTAATTTATTCTTTAACTCAAAAGGTGAACATTAAACAAGTGTTCACAACTCCATGACCCCTTTCTCTTAACTGGTTATTACCTACCTCCAACTCTCTAACAGTATGCTGTTCCAATGAGATATTTATAAAATTATATCAACTTAATTACAAAACCACACAGTGTCCGTCATCTTCTGTGACTTCACTCCTCCAGCTGCTGATCTACCTAGGTTGTCTTTTTTACTTTTTACAGTGAGTATGTTTCATCTGAAAAGGTACCTTTATTAGGTAGTGTTTCCTAATTTCTTGGGTCTCTCTGGATGGCAGTTGCTCTCTCTGCAGTTTTCAAAATGTCTGCATTTTTATATCTCTAACATCTGATCATCTCATTGGATCAATGTTGGCAAAACAATAAATTCAAACTCAATTGGGTTTTAGTATCCTGGGGCATAACTTAAGCTGATTGGTTGCATTCGAATTGTTGTTAAAACAGCAACCAAAACTCAGGTATCCATTTCACAGCCAAATGTTACATATTTTCAATTTTCCAGTGCACTCTGGGACTGCCAGCTAGCCATATGACAGGTGCTTGTAAGCTCTCAGTTCAGAACAGCAAACCATATGCAGCTTTAACTTTGAATTGTCTTTCTGTACTGATTGTGTGGGTGAAGAAGACACCAGTTTAGTTTCATTTTTAAGTGGCAGTGAGTAGTTCTGAATTTTTTTTACAAGTAGGCTGTTGTCTGAAATTTTGAAAGAACAGTTCCATCCAGAAGGGTCACTAGACTTGAAATGTTAACTCTGTTCTCTCTCCACAGGTGCTGCCAGATCTGCTGAGTTTCTCCAGCAGTTTTAGTTTTTGTTAGTTTCAGGTTCCAGCATCTTTGTTTTATTATCTTGAATGGATAGGTTGTTGTGACCCACTTGGACAACTGCGGAGGAATCAATCAGAGATTTATCATCAGACTGGTGAGTTTTGGCATTCATAGTTGGTTGCAATTGTATAATCAGCCAAATCTCACTTTGCTCTGTACCTGTGCTTTGGTGCTGTGTTTGACTAAAGTTAAACACTAGGAAAAAGTGAGGACTGCAGATGCTGGAGATCAGAGCTGAAAAATGTATTGCTGGAAAAGCACAGCAGGTCAGGCAGCATCAAAGGAGCAGGAGAATCGACGTTTCGGGCATAAGGCCTTCTTCAGGAATCCTTCAGGAGCTAAAGTTAAACACTGCACACAATAAAACAGCAAATTACTGCAGATACTCGAATCTGAACTGAAAACAATAGACAATAGACAATAGGTGCAGGAGTAGGCCATTCTGCCCTTTGAGCCAGCACCACCATTCATTATGACCATGGCTGATCATCCACAATCAGTATCCTGTTCCTGCCTTATCCCCATGACCCTTGATACCACTATCTTTAAAGAACTCTATCCAACTCTTTCTTGAAAGTATCCAGAGACTGGGCCTCCACAGCCTTCTGGGGCAGAGCATTCCATACACCCACCACTCTCTGGGTGAAGAAGTTTCTCCTCAACTCTGTTCTAAATGGCCTATCCCTTATATTTAAGCTGTGTCCTCTGATTCTGGACTCACCCATCAGCGGAAACATGCTTCCTGCCTCCAGAGTGTCCAATCCTTTAATACTCCTATACGTCTCAATCAGATCCCCTCTCAGCCTTCTAAACTCAAGCGTATACAAGCTCAGTCGCTCCAATCTTTCAGCTTAAGGTAGTCCGCCATTCCAGGAATTGACCTCATGAACCTATGCTGCACTCCCTCAATAGCCAGAATGTCTTTCCACAAATTTGGAGACCAAAACTGCACACAATATTCCAGGTGCGGTCTCACCAGGGCCCTGTCCAGTTGCAGAAGAACCTCTTTGCTTCTATACTCAATCCCTCTTGTTATGAAGGCCAGCATGCTATTAGCCTTCTTCACTGCCTGCTGTACCTGCATGCTTGCTTTCATTGACTGATGTACAAGAACACCCAGATCTCTCTGTACTGCCCCTTTACCGAACTTGACTCCATTTAGATAGTAATCTGCCTTCCTGTTCTTGCACCAAAGTGGATAACCAGACATTTATCCACATTAAACTGCATCTGCCATGCATCCATCCACTCACCTAGCCTGTCCAAATCACCCTGTATTCTCCTAACATCCTCATCACATTTCACCGTGCCACCCAGCTTTTGCATCATCAGCAAATTTGCGAATAATACTTTTAATATCTTCACCTATATCATTAATGTATATTGTAAACAGCTGTGGTCCCAGCACCGAACCTTGTGGTACCCAACTATCACCACCTGCCATTCCGAAAGGCAGCCGTTTATCACTATTCTTTGCTTCCTGTCAGTCAGCCAATTTCCAGTCCAAGTCAGTATTTTGCCCCCTACATTATGTGTAAAAAGTGAGGTCTGCAGATGCTGGAGATCAGAGCTAAAAATGTGTTGCTGGTTAAAGCACAGCAGGTTAGGCAGCATCCAAGGAACAGGAAATTCGACGTTTCGGACATAAGCCCTTCATCAGGAATGAGGAAAGTGTGTCCAGCAGGCTAAGATAAAAGGTAGGGAGGAGGACTTGGGGGAAGGGCAATGGAGATGTGATAGGTGGAAGGAGGTCAAGGTGAGGGTGGTAGGCCGGAGTGGGGTGGGGGCGGAGAGGTCAGGAAGAAGATTGCAGGTTACGAAGGTGGTGCTGAGTTCGAGGGTTGGGACTGAGACAAGGTGGGGGGAGAGGAAATGAGGAAACTGGAGAAATCTGAGTTCATCCCTTGTGGTTGGAGGCTTCCCAGGCAGAAGATGAGGCGCTCTTCCTCCAACCATCGTGTTGTTATGTTCTGGCGATGGAGGAGTCCAAGGACCTGCATGTCCTTGGTGGAGTGGGAGGGGGAGTTAAAGTGTTGAGCCACGGGGTGGTTGGGTTGGTTGGTCCGATGTCCCAGAGGTGTTCCCTGAAGCGTTCCGCAAGTAGGCGGCCCGTCTCCCCAATATAGAGGAGGCCACATTGGGTGCAGCGGATGCAATAGATGATGTGTATGGAGGTGCAGGTGAATTTGTGGCGGATATGGAAGGATCCCTTGGGGCCTTGGAGAGAGGTAAGGGAGGAGGTGTGGGCGCAAATTTTGCATTTCCTGCGGTTGCAGGGGAAGGTGCCGGGAGTGGAGGTTGGGTTGGTGGGGGGTGTGGACCTGACGAGGGAGTCACGGAGGGAGTGGTCTTTTCGGAATGCTGATAGAGGAGGGGAGGGAAATATATCCCTGGTGGTGGGGACCGTTTGGAGGTGGCGGAAATGACGGCGGATGATATGCTGTATAAGGAGGTTGGTGGGGTGGTAGGTGAGAACCAGTGGGGTTCTGTCCTGGTGGCGGTTGGAGAGCGGGGCTCAAGGGCGGAGGAGTGGGAAGTGGAGGAGATGCAGTGGAGGGCATCGTTGATCACGTCTGGGGGGAAATTGCAGTCTTTGAAGAAGGAGGCCATCTGGGCTGTACGGTATTGGAACTGGTCCTCGTGGGAGCAGATGCGGCGGAGACGAAGGAATTGGGAATATGGGATGGTGTTTTTACAGGGGGCAGGGTGGGAGGAGGTGTAGTCTAGGTAGTTGTGGGAGTCAGTCGGTTTATAGTAGATGTCTGTGATGATTCGGTCGCCTGAGATAGAAATGGAAAGGTCTAGGAAGGGGAGGGAGGAGTCTGAGACGGTCCAGGTGAATTTGAGGTCGGGGTGGAAGGTGTTGGTAAAGTGGATGAACTGTTCAACCTCCTCGTGGGAGCACGAGGCAGCGCTGATACAGTCATCGATGTAGCGGAGGAAAAGGTGGGGGGGTGGTGCCAGTGTAGTTGCGGAAGATGGACTGTTCCACATATCCTACGAAGAGACAGGCATAGCTGGGGCCCATGCGGGTGCCCATGGCAACTCCTTTAGTTTGGAGGAAGTGGGAGGATTGGAAAGAGAAGGTATTCAGGGTGAGGACCAGTTCAGTCAGTCAAAGGAGGGTGTCGGTGGAAGGGTACTGGTTGGTACGGCGGGAAAGGAAGAAGCGGAGGGCTTTGAGTCCTTCGTGATGGGGGATGGAAGTGTACAGGGACTGGATGTCCATCGTGAAGATAAGGTATTGGGGACCGGGGAAGTGAAAATCCTGGAGGAGGTGGAGGGTGTGGGTGGTGTCCCGAACGTAGGTGGGGAGTTCTTGGACTAAGGGGGATAGAACTGTGTCGAGGTATGCAGAGATGAGTTCAGTGGGGCAGGAGCAGGCTGAGACAATGGGCCGGCCGGGGCAGGCAGGTTTGTGGATTTTGGGCAGGAGGTAGAAACGGGCGGTGCGGGGTTGTGGGACTATGAGGTTGGAGGCGGTGGATGGGACATCCCCTGAGGTGATGAGGTTATGGATGGTCTGGGAGATGATGGTTTGGTGGTGGGAGGTGGGGTCATGGTCGAGGGGGCTATAGGAGGAGGCATCTGCGAGCTGGCGTTTGGCCTCAGCGGTATAAAGGTCGGTGCGCCAAACTACCACTGCGCCTCCCTTGTCTGCTGCTTTGATGGTGAGGTTGGGGTTGGAGCGGAGGGAGTGGAGGGCTGCACGTTCTGAGGGTGAGAGGTTGGAGTGGGTAAGAGGGGTGGACAGGTTGAGACGGTTAATGTCACGGCGGCAGTTGGCTATAAAGAGATCGAGGGCGGGTAAGAGGCCAGCACAGGGCGTCCAGGTGGATGGGGTGCGTTGGAGGCGGGAGAAGGGGTCGTCAGAGGGTGGGCGGGAGTCTTGGTTGAAAAAGTAGGCACGGAGGTGAAGGCGGCGGAAGAATTGTTCAATGTCTCGCCGCGTGTTGAACTCATTAATCCGAGGGCGTAGGGGAATGAAGGTGAGGCCTCATCTCCCAGACCATCCATAACCTCATCACCTCAGGGGATCTCCCATCCACCGCCTCCAACCTCATAGTCCCACAGGCCCGCACCACCCGTTTCTACCTCCTGCCCAAAATCCACAAACCTGACTGCCCCGGCCGACCCATTGTCTCAGCCTGCTCCTGCCCCACCGAACTCATCTCAGCGTACCTCGACACGGTTCTGTCCCCTTTAGTCCAAGAACTCCCCACCTACGTTCGGGACACCACCCACGCCCTCCACCTCCTCCATGATTTTCACTTCCCCGGTCCCCAACGCCTTCACGATGGACATCCAGTCCCTGTACACCTCCAACCCCCATCACGAAGGACTCAAAGCCCTCCGCTTCTTCCTTTCCCGCCGCACCAACCAGTACCCTTTCACCGACACCCTCCTTTGACTGACTGAACTGGTCCTCACCCTGAACAACTTCTCTTTCCAATCCTCCCACTTCCTTCAAACTAAAGGAGTTGCCATGGGCACCCGCATGGGCCCCAGCTGTGCCTGTCTCTTCGTAGGATATGTGGAACAGTCCATCTTCCGCAACTACACTGGCACCACCCCCCACCTTTTCCTCCGCTACATCGATGACTGTATCGGCGCTGCCTCGTGCTCCCACGAGGAGGTTGAACAGTTCATCCACTTTACCAACACCTTCCATCCCGACCTCAAATTCACCTGGACCGTCTCAGACTCCTCCCTCCCCTTCCTAGACCTTTCCATTTCTATCTCAGGCGACCAAATCATCGCAGACATCTACTATAAACCGACTGACTCCCACAACTACCTAGACTACACCTCCTCCCACCCTGCCCCCTGTAAAAACGCCATCCCATATTCCCAATTCCTTCATCTCCGCCGCATCTGCTCCCAGGAGGACCAGTTCCAATACCAGATGGCCTCCTTCTTCAGAGACCGCAGATTCCCCCCAGACGTGATCGACAATTCCCTCCACCGCATCTCCTCCACTTCCCGCTCCTCCGTCCTTGAGCCCCGCCCCTCCAACCGCCACCAGGACAGAACCCCACTGGTTCTCACCTACCACCCCACCAACCTCCGTATACAGCGTATCATCCGCCGTCATTTCCGCCACCTCCAAACGGACCCCACCACCAGGGATATATTTCCCTCCCCTCCCCTATCAGCATTCCGAAAAGACCACTCCCTCCGTGACTCCCTCGTCAGGTCCACACCCCCACCAACCCAACCTCCACTCCTGGCACCTTCCCCTGCAACTGCAGGAAATGCAAAACTTGCGCCCACACCTCCTCCCTTACCTCTCTCCAAGGCCCCAAGGGATCCTTCCATATCCGCCACAAATTCACCTGCACCTCCATACACATCATCTATTGCATCCGCTGCACCCAATGTGGCCTCCTCTCTATTGGGGAGATGGGCCGCCTACTTGCGGAACGCTTCAGGGAACACCTCTGGGACACCTGGACCAACCAACCCAACCACCCCGTGGCTCAACACTTTAACTCCCCCTCCCACTCCACCAAGGACATGCAGGTCCTTGGATTCCTCCATCGCCAGACTATAAGAACATGACGGTTGGAGGAAGAGCGCCTCATCTTCTGCCTGGGAAGCCTCCAACCACAAGGGATGAACTCAGATTTCTCCAGTTTCCTCATTTCCCCTCTCCCCACCTTGTCTCAGTCGATTCCCTCGAACTCAGCACCACCTTCCTAACCTGCAATCTTCTTCCTGACCTCTCTGCCCCCACCCCAGTCCAGCCTATCACCCTCACCTTGACCTCCTTCCACCTATCACATCTCCATCGCCCCTCCCCCAAGTCCCTCCTCCCTACCTTTTATCTTAACCTGCCTGCCACCCTCTCCTCATTCCTGATGAAGGGCTTATGCCCGAAATGTTGAATTTCCTGTTCCTTGGATGCTGCCTGACCTGCTGCGCTTTAACCAGCAACACATTTTCAGCCCTATATTATGCGCCCTAATTTTGCTCACTAACCTCCTATGTGGGACTTTAACAAAGGCTTTCTGAAAGTCCAGGTACACTACGTCCACTGGCTTTCCCTTGTCCATCTTCATAGTTATATCCTCAAAAAATTCCAGAAGATTAGTCAAGCACAATTTCTCCTGCGTAAATCCATGCTGACTCTGACCTATCCTGTCACTGCTATCCAAGAGAGTCGTAATTTCGTCTTTTGTAACTGACTCCAGCATCTTTCCCACCACTGACATCAGGCTATAATTCCCTACTTTCTCTCTCCCTCCCTTCTGGAAAAGTGGGACAACATTAGCCACCATCCAGTCTATAGGAACTGATCCTGAATCTATAGAACATTGGAAAATGATTACCATTGCATCCATGATTTCTAGAGCCACCTCCTTATGTACCCTGGGATGCAGACTATCAGCTCCTGGGGACTTATCAGCCTTCATACCTTAACAATGTAACCAACATTATTTCCTGCCTAATATAAATTCCCTACAGTTCATCCATTACCCTAGGTCCTTCAGCCACTATTACATCTGGGAGATTGCTTATGTCTTCCCCAGTGAAGACAGATCCAAAGTACCTATTCAACTCTTCTGCCATTTCCTTCTTCCCCATAATAAATTCACCCATTCCTGTCTTCAAGGGCCCAATTTTAGTCTTAACCATTTTTTTTCCTTTTCACATACCGAAAACAGCTTTTATTATTCTCCTTTATATATTTGGAGAGTTTACCTGTGTACCTCATTTTTTTTCTCTGCGTATTGCCTTTTTAGTTATCCTTTGTTGCTCTTTAAACGTTTCCCAGTCCTCCTGCTTCCTGCTCATCTTTGCTATATTGTACTTCTTCTCTTTTATCTTCATACAGTCCTTGACTTCCCTCGTCAGCCACGGCCAACCCTGCCTTCCCTTTGGATCTTTCTTCCTCTTTGAAATGAACCAATCCTGCACCTTCTGTATTATATCCAGAAATTCCTGCCATTGTTGTTCCGCTGCCATCCCTGCCATTGAACTTTGGCCAGCTCCTTCCTCATTGATCCATGGTTCCCTTTGTTCAGCTGCAATACTGACACTCCTGATTCTCCCTTCTCCTTATCAAATTGCAGATTAAAACTTATCACATTGTGGTCACTGCCTCCAAATGGATCCTTTACTTCAGGTTCCCTGATCAAATCCAGTTCATTGCACAACACCAGATCCGAATTGCCCTCTCCCTCGTAGGCTCCAGTACAAACTGTGCTAAGAATCCATCTTGGAGACACTCCACAAACTCCCCTTCTTGGGGTCCAGTACCATCCTGATCCTCCCAGTCTACCTGCATTTTGAATTCCCCCAGAACAACTGGAGGAATACCTTTGCAACAGGCCAATATCGCCTCCTTATCCAACTTACATTCTACATCCAAACTACTGTTTGGGGGCCTGTAGACAACTCCCATTAGGGTCTTTCTACCCTTAGAATTTCTCAGCTCTATCCATATTGACTCTACATCTCCTGATTCTATGTCGAGCAGAAAATGCTGGAGATCACCAAAGGTCAGGCAGTATCCATGGAGAGGACTAGGTAAAACCAAGGACTGCAGATGCTAGAAACCAGAGTCTAGATTAGAGTGGTGCTGGAAAGGCACAGCAGGTCAGGCAGCATCCAGGGAGCAGGAAAATCGATGTTTCAGGCAAAAGCTCTTCATCAGGCATAGAGGCAGGGTGCCTCCAGGGTGTAGAGATAAATGAGAGGAGGGTGGGGGTGGGGAGAATGTAGCAAAGAGTACAATAGGTGAATGGGGGTGTGGATGGAGGTGATAGGTCAGAGAGGAGGATGGGGGAAGGTAGCAAAGAGTACAATGGGTGAATGGAGGTGGGGATGGAGGTGATAGGTCAGAGAGGAGGGTGGAGTCGATCGGTGAGAAGGGAGATAGGCAGGTAGGACAGGTCACGAGGGCAGTGCTGAACTGGAAGGCTGGAGCTGGGATGTGGTGGGGGAAGGGGAAATGAGGAAACTGATTAAATCCACACTGATGCCATGGGGTTGAAGTGTTCCAAGGCGGAAGATGAGGCATTCTTCCTCCAGGCATCGGGTAGTGAGGGAGCAGCGATGAAGGAGGCCCAGGACCTGCATGTCCTCGGCAGAGTCGGAGGGGGAGCTGAAATATTGGGCCATGGGGCGGTGTGGTTGAGTAGTGTGGGCATCCCAGAGATGTTCCCTAAAGCGCTCTGCTAGGAGGCGTCCAGTCTCCCCAATGTAGAGGAGACCACATCGGGAGCTACAGATACAATAAATGACATTGGTGGATGTGCAGGTATAACTTTGATGGATGTGGAAGGCTCCTTTGGGGCCTTAGATCGAGATGAGGGAGGAGGTGTGGGCACAGGTTTTACAGTTCCTGCGTTGGCAGGGGAAAGTGCCAGGATGGTAGGGTGGTTTGTTGGATGGTGCGTGGACCTGACCAGGTAGTCACGGAGGGAATGGTCTTTGCGGAAGGCGGAAAGGGATGGCGACGAAAATACATCCCTGGTGGTGGGGACCGTTTGGAGGTGGTGGAAATGTCAGTGAATTTGTAAAAAATGTCGGTGTTAAGTCGGTCATCATTAATGGAGATGGAGAGGACCAGGAAAGGGAGGGAGGTGTCAGAGATGGTCCAGGTAAATTTAAGGTCAGGGTGGAATATGTTGGTGAAGTTGATGAACTTCTCAACCTCCTCGCGGGAGCATGAGGTGGTGCCAATGCAGTGATCAATGTAGCGGAGGAAGAGGTGGGGAGTGGTGCCGGTCTAACTATGGAAGATAGATTGTTCTACGTAGCCAACAAAGAGACAGGCATAGCTGGGACCCATATGGATGCCCATGGCTACCGCTTTGGTCTGGAGGAAGTAGGAGGATTCAAAGAAGAAATTGTTGAGGGTGAGGACCAGTTCAGCCAAACAAATGAGAGTGTCGATGGAAGGGTACTGTTGGGGACGTCGGGAGAGGAAGAAACGGAGGGCTTGGAGGCCCTGATCATGGCAGATGGAGGTGTAGAGGGATTGGATATCCATGGTGAAGATGAGGCGTTGGGAGCCGGGGAAACGGAAGTCTTGGAGGAGGTGGAGGACGTGGATGGTGTCTTGAATGTATGTGGGGAGCTCCTGGACTAGGGGTTTGGACAGTGTCGAGGTAAGACCATAAGACATAGGAGTGGAAGTAAGGCCATTCGGCCCATCGAGTACACTCCACCATTCAATCATGGCTGATGGGCATTTCAACTCCACTTACCCGCATTCTCCCCGTGGCCCTTAATTCCTTGTGACATCAAGAATTTATCAATCTCTGCCTTGAAGGCATTTAGTGTCCCAGCCTCCACTGCACTCTGCGGCAATGAATTCCACAGGCCCACCACTCTCTGGCTGAAGAAGTGTCTCCGCATTTCTGTTGTGAATTTACCCCCTCTAATTCTCAGGCTGTGTCCATGGGTCCTAGTCTCCTCGCCTAACGGAAACAATTTCCAAGCCATGTATGATCTTGTAAGTTTCTATTAGATCTCCCCTTAATCTTCTAAACTCCAATGAATACAATCCCAGGATCCTCAGCCGTTCCTTGTATGTTAGACCTACCATTCCAGGGATCATTCGTGTGAATCTCCGCTGGACACGGTCCAGTGCCAGTATGTCCTTCCTGAGGTGTGGGACCCAAAACTGGATGCAATACTCCAAATGGGGCCTAACCAGAGCTTCATACAGTCTCAGTAGCACAACAGTGCTTTTATATTCCAACCCTCTTGAGATAAATGACAACATTGCATTCGTGTTCTTAATCACGAAATCAACCTGCATGTTTACCTTTAGAGAATCCTCGACTAGCACTCCCAGATCCCTTTGTACTTTGGCTTTACGAATTTTCTCACCGTTTAGAAAGTAGTCCATGCTTGTATTCTTTTTTGCAAAGTGCAAGACTTCGCATTTGCTCACATTGAATTCCATCAGCCATTTCTTGGACCACTCTCCCAAACTGTCAAGATCCTTCTGCAGCCTTCCCACTTCCTCAGTACTACCTGCCTGTCCACCTAACTTTGTATCATTGGCAAATTTCACTAGAATGCCCCCAGTCCCTTCATCCAGATCATTAATATATAATATGAACAGCTGCGGCCCCAACACTGAACCCTGCGGGACACCGATTGTCACCGGCTGCCATTCCAAAAAAGAACCTTTTATTCCAACTCTCTGCCTTCTGTCAGACAGCCAATCCTCAATCCATACCAGTAGCTCACCTCGAACACCATGGGCCTTCACCTTGCTCAGCAGCCTCCCATGTGGCACCTTATCAAAGGCCTTTTGGAAGTCTAGATAGACTACATCCACTGGGTTTCCCTGGTCTAACCTACTTCTCACCTCTTCAAAGAATTCCAACAGGTTTTTCAGGCATGACCTCCCCTTACTAAATCCATGTTGACTTGTTCTAATCCGACTCTGCTCTTCCAAGAATTTAGAAACCTCATCCTTAATGATGGATTCTAGAATTTTACCAACAACCGAGGTTAGGCTCATTGGCCTATAATTTTCCATCTTTTGTCTAGATCCTTTCTTGAACAAGGGGGTTACAACAGCGGTCTTCCAATCATCCGGGACTTTCCCTGACTCCAGTGACTTTTGAAAGATCTCAACCAACGCCTCCGCTATTTCCTCAGCCACCTCCCTCAGAACTCTAGGATGAATCCCATCGGGGCCAGGAGATTTCTCAATTTTTAGACCTTTTAGCTTTTCTAGCACTTTCTCTTTTGTAATGGCAACCATACTCAACTCAGCCCCCTGACTCCCTTTAATTGTTGGGATGTTATTCATGTCTTCCACTGTGAAGACTGACGCAAAGTACTTGTTAAGTTCTCCTGCTATTTCCTTATCTCCCATCACTAGGCTTCCAGCATCAGTTTGAAGTGGCCCAATGTCTACTTTTGCCTGTCGTTTGTTTCTTATGTATTGAAAGAAAGTTTTACTATCATTTCTAATATTACTGGCTAGCCTACCCTTCATATTTGATCCTCTCCTTTCTTATTTCTCTATTTGTTATCCTCTGTTTGTTTTTGTAGCATTCCCAATCTGATTTCCCACTGCTCTTGGCCACTTTATAGGATCTCTCTTTTTCTTTAATACATTTCCTGACTTCCTTTATCAGCTATGGCTGTCTAATCTCTCCCTGGATAACCTTTCTTTTTTGGGGATGAACCTCTGCACAGTGTCCTCAATTATACCCACAAGCTCCTGCCATTTTTGCTGTACTGTCTTCCCCGCTAGGCTCTGCTTCCTGTCTATTTTCGTCAGTTCCTCTCTCATGTCCTCATAATTACCTTTATTTAACTGTAACACCATTACATCCGATTTTGCCTTCTCTCTTTCAAACTGCAGACTGAACTCTACCATATTATGATCGTTGCTTCCTAAGTGTTCCCTTACTTTAAGATCTTTTATAAAGTCTGGTTCATTACATAGCACTAGATCCAGAATAGCCTGCTCCCTTGTGGGCTCCATGACAAGCTGTTCCAAAAAGCCATCCTGTAAGCATTCCATGAATTCCCTTTCTTTGGATCCACTAGCAACATTATTTACCCAGTCTACCTGCATATTGAAGTCTCCCATGATCACTGTGACCTTGCCTTTCTGAAATGCCTTCTCTATTTCCCGGTACATGTTGTGTCCCTGGTCCTGACCACTGTTAGGAGGTCTGTACATAACTCCCATTATGGTTTTTTGGCCTTTGTGGTTCCTCAATTCCACCCACACAGACTCCACATCATCCGACGCTGTGTCATTCAGTGCCATAGATTTAATTTTGTTTTTAACTAACAAGGCAACCCCACCCCCTCTGCCACCTCCCTGTCTCTTCGATAAGTTGAAAATCCTTGGAGGTTTAACTGCCAGTCCTGACCCCCCTGTAACCACGTCTCTGTGGTGCCTACCACATCATAATCATTCACAATGATCTGCACCATTAGTTCATCTGCTTGGTTACGAATGCTCCGAGCATTCAGGTAAAGAGCCTTAATGCTAACTTTCTTATCATTAGAGATATTGGAGGTAGGTGGAGATGAGTTCAGTGGGGCAGGAGCAGGCTGAGACAGTGGGTTGGCCAGGGTGGTCACGCTTGTGGATCTTGGGAAAGAGGTAGAACTGGGCAGTGCGGGGTTCCTGGACTCTGAGGTTGGAAGCTGTGGGTAGGAGATCTCCTGAGGTGATGAGGTTCTGTATGATCTGGGAGATGACAGTTTGGTGTTGGGGGGGTGGAGTCATGGTCAAGGGGGCATTAGTAGGAGGAGCTGTCTTCGAGTTGGCGTCTGGCTTCGGTGGTGTAGAGATCAGTGCATCAGACTACCAGTGCACCCCCTTTATCCACTGGCTTGATGGTGAGGTCGAGATTGGAGCAGAGGGAGTGGAGGGCAGCGAGTTGTGAGGGTGAGAGTTTGGAGTGGGGGAGGGAAGGTTGAGGTGGTAGTTGGAAATGAAGATGTCGAGGGCAGGTAACTCCTCCTCCCACTCTGCCGAGAACATGCAGGTCCTGGGCCTCCTCCACCGCCGCTCCCTCACCACCCGACGCCTGGAGGAAGAATGCCTCATCTTCCGCCTCGGAACACTTCAACCCCAAGGCATCAATGTGGATTTCACCAGTTCCCTCATTTCCCCTTCCCCTCCTCACCCAGTTCCAACCTTCCAGTTCAGCACTGCCCTCATGACCTGTCCTACCTGCCTATCTCCCTTCCCACCGATCCACTCCACCCTCCTCTCTGACCTATCACCTCCATTCCCACCCCCATTCACCTATTGTATTCTTTGCTACCTTCTCTCCAGCCCCACCCACCCCATTTATCTCTCCACCCTGGAGGCTTCCTGCCTCTATTCCTGATGAAGGGCTTTTGCCCGAAAAGTCGATTTTCCAGCTCCTTGGATGCTGCCTGACCTGCTGTGCTTTTCCAGCACCGCTCTGATCCAGATCCATGGAGAGAAAACAAGCTAACGCTTTGAGACGAGATGACTCTTCATCAAAACTGAAGTGAAGCGTGGAGAGGGCAGCATTTATGTGCAGGGGGTGTGTTGGAGTGCTGGGGGAGAAAGGGTGTTGGAATGTGAGGAAGGCAGAAGGGTGGGGTGTTTAACTGCCAGGCTGGAAAGAACAGACAGGCCCACTGCGGGGGAGGGGAGGGGAGGGGAGAGAGTGACAGAGAATGTAATCAGCAAAACTAAAAGAAAGGAAAGGAAGGGGTTCACAATTTGAAGGTGCTGAACCTGAAAGAACTGTGGAAGCTGTAAATCTGAAACAAAAACAGAAGGTGCTGGAAAAGCAAGGCAAGATCAAAGGAAGAAGGCCAATGGCATTCTCTGCTCCTCCAGGGCAAGTGCCACACTCTTCTCTCTGCTACTTCACACTCACTCTCTCTCTGCTATAGCACACACCTTCCTCCAAGGCTCATGCTCTGCCACTCTCTTGATTGCTTGCAACAACCTCCCTCACTCTCTCTCAGTTCCAATCTTCCAGACTATGCATTGTGGCTTCTGTCATGCTACTCACTTCATCGGGACAGCACACCTCCATTTGACACCTCACCCCCTCCACAATACCCCACAATACCAGCACAAATCGTTGTGCGACCTGATTTCACCTGTCACATGGTGCCGAAATGGGACTGACATAGCTCATTGCCAAACAGCAAGATGTGTGTCCCTTGGCTGAGGGCTGCTGACCAGCAAAGTCAAACTGCCTGCTTGTGTGACTGCTGTCATTGCCACTGAAAGACAGGCCAAGTCATAGATGCTGTGACCATGTAGACAGACATGAAGTGAGTGAGCACTAAATGAGCAAGTGAGCAGCCCTGAGACACAACCTGGTCCAGTCTATCAGCTGGGTGCCTCAGAGTGTCCCTGCTACAGCTTTTCAATGTCAGTATGTTCTGCCATGCAAATCTGAACTTCATGGACTGCCTGAAAGTGTATCAGAGAGGTGCCTGTCTCCTGTTTCCATCCTGTGTCTGCTGGTTACCTGTTCCTTCTTCAAGCTATGGGGTGACCACATCTAAAAAGTGCCTTTCACATTATTCCAAACTTGTGGAAGCACGATTGTGCTTCTAGCTGACTCTCAAACTCAATGTTTAACCTGCTTCTTGTGGATGGGGACAGTGGTGTCTCATACTTCCTACCCTATTGCCAGCTGTACCGCACATGGGACAGAGCTCCCCTGCTACACCTTCAGTTAACAATCAGAGAGAACAGGCTGGCACTTACACTGACGGTGTGAAGAAGGTTATCGACCTTCTCACTACATTGCTGTGTACCCCTGCAGACGGCAGAGAACTGCTTTAACCTGGGTGACAGTCTTGCTCCAAGCTGGTATGGTCTGGTGCCATAGTCTCCACGACTGGTCAGGGAGTAAAGGAAATCCTCCCTTTGTACCACCCCTCCCAACAGCACCTCCAAGTCCTTCCCTCCAAAATGCATGCCAATGTCTGCCTGTCTGCTAAGGCCAGGACAAACATCAGGAACCAGGCAAGGCAGCTCCAGACTTACTGAGTTTGTCCAGGTGCACAAAGGGCTTTTAAAGATGGCAAGGAGAAAGTGTGGACTGCAGATGCTGGAGATCAGAGTTGAAAAGTGTAGCACTGGAAAAGCACAGCAGGTCAGGCAGCATCCGAGGAGCAAGAGAGTCAAAGTTTTGGGCATAAGCTCTTCATCAGGAAAATTCACCAGGCCTCATGGCAAATAAAAACCTCAAAAAGCACAACACAACTTGCACAGAGCTAAAAGTACGTTCAGTTCAATCCCATATGTTTCTACCGGTTAATGGTTATCGGAAATAAAATTTGTTACAGCAAGAGTAGCAAGAACCTTCCATTCAATGTCTCACAAACCATTCTGGTTCACTTACTAATGTCCTTCATGAAGAAAATCTGCCATTTTACCTGATCTGGCCTGCATGTGACTCCACACCCACAGTTTCGTGGTTCACTTATATTTTACCTCTGAAGTGGCCTCTTAAAGGACTCAGTTCAAGGGCAATTATGCAAGGGCAACAAATACTGGCTGAGACAGTAATACCCTCATCCAATGAAGGAATATTAAAACCACGTGACTGTCAACCTGTGCAGGTGCTGAGTATGAACCCATTTCATACTAATGCAGTTCAGTATCTCACCTCACATGCTGTAGCATCTGGTTGCAAATCATGGAAACTTCTTACAGGCTAAACTATTCCACACCACCTTTTACCTACTTTATGTTTCCTATACAAATATGGAAATGAGAGTTTTCACTTACTGTATACTGGGACATTCGCTGTCTTCCCCTTCAGCCCAGAGATACACATCACAGAACATGCTAATGTTAAATCCCACTGCTGGGCAGTTGGGAAATAGTCACTGTACCAAGTACTGCCCTTTGTTCTCTGAAAGTTTGCCCCTGATTTATATTCTACATTTACTATTGGTTTTGGACATGTTGTGCTGCAGTTCATCTCGATGGAACCTCCAAATTCCACGGCTGGGGGCTTTACATCGATTGAAACTTCAAATCCAGTTACAGTGGCTGCCAAGAAAACAAATCACAGTAAATACTGAGACATACAACCCATTTGAGTCAAGATCATTGGAGCTGATGTAAAACCAGCCCAGTAAGTAGGCTTCTTTTAAAACAAGGCACCTATTTTACACAAATAACAGAAGCTTAGAAATTTACTGCGTAGAAGGAAACCACGTGACCCATCAAATCCCTACCAGCTATTAAGTGGTACCTGACCTAATCTGTAGCCTCAAAGATTACAGCACATCCAGTGAATATCCAAACGTTGAGAATTTCTTTTCATGGGATACGGGCATCACCGGCAAGACCATCCCGAACTGTCCTTGAACGAGTGGCTTGCTCAGTCACTATCCAGGGCAGCTGCAAGTCATCCACATTGTTGCAGGGCGAGAGTGGCTTGTAGTTTAGAATGATGTGTCAATCCACTAAAGGACAATAATGAATCAGATGGGATTTTGTAACAGTTAGTGATAGTCTGATTGTCGTCATCATTAAAGCTGTACTTCCAATTTAGAATTTTGCTGATTGAATTTTAATTCCATTGGTTTCCACAGGGAGATTGGAATCCACATCCAATCGAGGGTAGCACAGTGGCTCAGTGGTTAGCACTGTTGCCTCACAGCACAGGGATCCAGGTTTGATTCCCACCTCAGGTAACTGTGTGGGGTTTGCACATTCTCCCCGTGTCTGTATGGATTTCCTCCGGGTGCTCCGGTTTCCTCGCACAATCCAAAAATGTGCAGGTCAGGTGATTTGGCCATGATAAATTGCCCATGGTCTTCGGTGCATTAGTCAGGGGTAAATATAGGGTATGCTTCAGAGTGGGTGACTGTTCAGAGGGTCAGTGTGGACTTGTTGGGCCACAGGGCCTGGTTCCACACTCTCGGGAAACTAATCTAATCCCAAGAACAGTGGCTGTCTTGATTATTCAGCTGATGACAACACCACCTCACCAACATTTCCCCTTCTGCCTCTACCCAGTAAATTCCAGACCCCACATTTCCTTTCAGTCTCTCTGCTCCAAAGAAAATCATCCCAGCTTATCGGATATCTCTTCATATTTACAATTCTCCTTCTTGATAACTCCCTGTGAAACCTTTCCGAACACTCTTGAGTGCTATCACATCTTTCTCAAAGTGGCAGATCTGGGAACAGCAGATGCTGGAGATCAGAGTCAAAATTAGAGTGCTGCTGGAATTCTGATGAAGGGCTTTTGCCCAAAACGTCGATTTTCCTTCTCCTCACGATGCTGCCTGACTGTTGTGCTTTTCCAGCACCACTCTAATTTGACTCACTGGATTAATTGTTTAGTGATAATACCACTAGACCATCACCTCCTCTAAAGGTCTCACTGTTCCTCTAGAATTCTTTGTATCCTGTCTACAGGAACAGTGCCAGAAGACTGGAGGATAGCAAATGCTGTTCCTTTGTTCAAGAAGGGGAGTAGAGACAACCCTGGGAATTGTAGACCAAGTAAAAATCACACAACACCAGGTTATAGTCCAACAGGTTTATTTGGAAGCACTAGCTTTTGGAGCGCTGCTCCTTCATCAGGTAAGAGCAGTGCTCTGAAATCTAGTGCTTCCAGATAAACCTGCTGGACTATAACCTGGCGTTGTATGATTTTTACGTTGTACACCCCAGTTCAACATCAGCACTCCAAATCAATTATAGACCAGTGAGCCTTACTTCAGTTGTGAGTAATGTGTTGGAAAGGGTTAAAGAGATAGGATTTATTATCATCTAGAAAGGAATAAGTTGATTAGGGATAGTCAACATGGTTTTGTGAAGGTTAGATTGTGCCTCATAAACCTTACTGAGTTCTTTGAGAAGGTGACCAAACAGGTGGATGTAAAGTGGTTGATGTGGTGCATATGGATTCAGTAAAGTCTTTGATAAGGTTTCTCACGGTAGACTATTGCACAAAATACAGAGGCATGGGATTGAGGGTGATTTAGTGATATTGAACAGAAATTGGCCACCTAAAAGAAGACAGAAGATGGTGGTTGATGGGAAATGTTCGTCCTGGAGTTCAGTTACTAGTGGTGTACCACAAAGGTCTACTGTGTTGGGTCCACTGCTGCTTGTCATTTTTATGAACGATCTGGATGAGGGTATGGAAGGATGGGTTAGTAAATTTACGGATAACATGAAGGTTGGTGGAGTTGTGGATAGTGCCGAAGGATATTGTAGGTTACAGAGGGACATGGATAAGCTGCAGAGGGGGAAAATGGAGTATAATGCGGAAAAGTGTGAGGTGATTCACTTTGGAAGGAGTAACAGGAATACAGAATACTGGGTTAATGGTGAGATTCTTTGTAGTGTGGATGAGCAAAGGGATCTTGCTGTCCATATACATAGATCCCTGAAAATTGCCCCCCAGGTTGATAGGGTTGTTAAGAAGGCATACAGTGTGTTAGCTTTTATTGGTAAAGGGATTGAGTTTTGGATCAATGAGGTCATGTTGCAGCTGTACAAAAGTCTGGTGCAGCTGCACTTGGAGTAATGTGTACAGTTCTGGTCACTGCATTATAGGATGGATTGGAAAGGGTTCAGAGGAGATTTGTGAAGGGAAGGTCTTACGAGGAAAGGCTGAGGAACTTGAGGCTGTTTTCGTTGGAGAGACTTAGTTTTAAACTGAAGTGTGATAGATATAGGGCAGACGTGAGAAGAGTGTTTCTTTACTCAGAGAGTAGTAAGGGCGTGGAACTCACTGCCTGCAACAGTAATAGACTCACCAACTTCAAGGGCATTTAAATGGTGGATTGGATAAACATGTGGATGAAAATGGAATACTGGAGGTTAGATGGGCTTCAGGTTGGTTTCACAGATTGGTGGAACATGGAGGGCCGAAGGACCTGTACTGTGCTGGAATGTTCTATTCTATTACCATTTACTCCATTGCATTGTTTGTTTTCCCAAATGAAAATGTTTCTCTTTGAAAAGCCTTCTCAGAACCCACTCTGTGCTAAGGTTTCGATTTTCTCCCTCTAAGGATGCCAGGTTGCAGAGGGTCAGAATCTGAGCATCCACCCATCTCCTTCCACTTCAGAAAAATCATTGAACAAAAAGGACCTATTGCCTCCATCCCCATCCTCATTCACCTACTGGACACTCTGCTACCTTCTCCCCAGCCCCTACCCCCTCCCATTTATCTCTACACCCAGGAGGCTCCCTGCCTCTCTTCCTGATGAAGGGCTTTTGCCCGAAACGTCGATTCTCCTGCTCCTGACTGCTGCCTGACCCGCACCACTCTGATCTCAACCCTGAACAAGGACAGCAGAGTCACAGGAGGGAGTTGGATGGCTTGGGTACATTTTATACAGGATTATACTTTAAGACAATGAACATGTTATGTCGTGGTGAATTATGTTCAGCTGATACTTTCCTATTTCTTGAATAGGAAAGAAAACTTTTCTTCATAAATGGCCAACTTGTAATTAGTTGTTTTAGTTCCAGGCAAATTGAAAATGAAAGATCCAGTGTCGAACCGCCCTTCCTTTCCGAGCGGTCTAGCAACGCACATGATGAAAGATAATGGTGACTGTTAAATACAGGGGTAGATCAAGCATATAGATCAGCTTGCAGCAAACTGATACCATTAACTTACCAATTTACAAGGATTGATTTGAGTTATGGGAATGGTGCAGATCTCTATATACAATTATATTTATTTAATCTGTACTTTCCTTAACATTAGTTAGAAGAAAGTGTGAAACAAAGCCAATTTTTTAATTTCCGGTTGTTAAACTGAAACCAACTAACACATGAGGAAATCGGTAACGGCAAATTTCTTGTTGGAAAAGCTAACAGATATCGTTTTTACTGCACCGATGTAGGAAACCTATCACAATACAATACTACTTCAGTCTATGTAAATGTTAAACATTACTCATATTTTAAAATACTTTACTTGCCTGTTACAATGAACAGCAACTTGAAAAGCCAAATACATTCAGCCAGTGAAGTTAGTCCCGAATCCATAATTATTAACTTAAAGATGTTTTTAAAATAACCTGGAATCACAATAATCTTTAAAGTTTCGGAATTTTGAGACTCTAACTAGATCGAGAGGAACTTGCTGACAATTTAACAACTTATTTCCAGACTAACTCAGAGTACACTTGAGCCATCTCAGTCCATGTTTCATCGACCAACGCTTCCGGTGAACTGTCAAATGTCAGAATATGGGGGATGTCCCACGCCCAGTCTCTTTTTATTTCAATCCTTCAAAAACCCCTGCACATGTTCGTCCTGGAGTTCAGTTACCAGTGGGGTACCACAAGGACTGCTGTTTGTCATTTTTATAAATGATCCGGAGGTGGGCGTAAAAGAATGGGTGAGTAAATTTGTAGATGACACTAAGATGACAGAAGAAGGTTGAGAGGTGACTAAATCAAGATTATAAGATAATCAGAGGGTTAGATAGGGTGGACAGTGAGAGCCTTTTTCCTTCGATGGTGAGGGTTAACATGAGGGGACATAGCTTTAAATTGAGGGTTAATAGATTTAGGACAGATGGTAGGGGTAGTTTCCACACTCAGAGAGTAGGAGGGGCGTGGAACGGCTTGTCTGCAACAGGAGTAGACTTGCCAACGTTAAGGGCGTTTAAGTGGGCTTTGGACATACATTTGGAAAATAATGGAATGGTGTAGGTTAGATGGGCATCAGATTAATTTCACAGGTTGGTGCAACATTGAGCTATACTGTGCTGTAATGTTCTATGTTCTATATTCAATTTAATCACTGTCAGACTTTTCTACAATTTTCAGTACACCCCCATAACCAATGATCCTAACTTTCCCATTAACTTGTCCATTCAGTCAAATTTTAAACACTCAACACACAGTTATTTACATTGTGAGCAATTTGCACCCCATATCTCAGGATGGATATGCTGGCCCTGGGCTGGGTCCAGAGGAGGTTCATGAGAATGATCCCTGGAATGAAAGGCTTAATATGTGAAGAACATTTGAGGAGTCTGGGTCGATACTCGATGGAATTTAGAAGGTTGAGGGGGAATCTCATTGAAACTTATAGAATACTGAATGGTCTGGACAGTGTGGATTTTGGGAAGATGTTTCCATTGGGCAGGAGAGACTGGGACCCAAGTGCACAGCCTGAGAGTAATGACCCTTTCAAAGCAAGATAAGGAGAAACTTCTTCAGCCAGAGAGTGGTGCATCTATGGAATTCATTGCCACAGAAGGCTGTGGTGGCCAGGTCTTTGAGTATATTAAAAACAGAGATATACGGGCTCTTGATTGTCAAGAGGATCTAAGGTTACAGGGAGAAGACATGAAAATGGGGTTGAGAAACCTATCAGTGATGACCGAATGTCAGAGCAGACTCAATGGGCCAAATGGCCTAATTTCTGCTCCTATGTCATAGACTCATAGAGATGTACAGCACAGAAAAAGACACTTCAGTCCACCTCAGCCAGGCCAACCAGATATCCGATATTAATCTAATCTCATTTGCCAGCACTTGGTTCATATCCCTCTAAACCGTTCCTTTTCAAATACCCATCCAGATACCTTTTAAATGCTGTAATTGTACTAGCCTCCACCACCTCCTCTGACAGCACATTCCATACATGCACCATGCTCTGCATGAAACGTTTGCCCTTAGGTCCCTTTTATATATTTCCTCTCTCACCCTAAACCTATGCCCTCTAGTTAAGGACTCCCCAGCCCAGGGAAAAGACCTTGTCTATTTACTCTATCCGTGCCCCTCATGATTTTATAAGGGCACTCCTCAGCTCCTGATCCTCCAGGGAAAACAGCCCCAGCCTATTCAGCGTCTCCCTATAGCTTAAAGCCTCCAACCCTGGCGACATCCTTGTAAATCTTTTCTGAGCTTTTTCAATTTTCACAACATCCTTCCAATAGGAAGGAGACCAGAATTGCACACAATATTGCAAAAGTGGCCTAACCAATGTCCTGTACAGCCGCAACATGGCCTCCCAACTCCTGTACTCAGTACTCTGACAAATAAAGGAAAGCATACCAAACGTCTTCTTCACTAGGAGAAAGTGAGGACTGCAGATACTGGAGATCAGAGCTGAAAAATGTGTTGCTGGAAAAGCGCAGCAGGTCAGGCAGCATCAAAGGAGCAGGAGAATTGACATTTCGGGCCTAAGCCCTTCTTCAGGAAGGGCTTATTCACTATCCTATCTACCTGCGATTCTTCTTTCAAGGAAATATGAACCTGCACTCCAAGGTCTCTTTGTTCAGCAACACTCCCCAGGACCTTACCATTAAGTGTGTAAGTCCTGCTGTGATTTGCTTTTCCAAAATGTAGGATCTTGTATTTATCTGCTGCTGGTTTATGTTCTAAAGCTAAAGAAGGGTGTTGTTACTTTGGACAGGGTGTTGATCTGCTAAATGGATGTTCATACTACTCACTGGCCTGTCACAGATTCTCCTTCAGCTGTCCGATAACAGATAACAGATTGACCACAGGTTGGTGCTCAATTGGTTTGCTTCAACGACATCAGGTGAACACAGCTTGGCAGCTTATAAAGGCTTGGCTGTGAATTCTTGAGCTTGAGATCTTCAAGTAGTGGTCCACAGCTTTTGAGAAATGATGCAAACTCACTCAGGGTGGTGCTGGTAACCTCCCTGGTGGAAATAAAGCCTCATTCCTGATGAAGGGCTTTTGCCTGAAATGTCGATTCTCCTGCTCCTCGGATGCTGTCAGTCCTGCTATGCTTTTCCAGCACCACACTATTGACTCTAAACTCCAGCATCAGCAGTCTTCACTTTTGCCTGGGAGTAATGATGCCTGATTCCTGTGCACCTGTAAACTGCTGCTCTTCCCCTACCTCCATAATAATGGTGGAGTGGGTCACCAAGGGGTTAAGTCTTACATGGTCTGTGGAGATGTAGGAGATTAGATTAGATTACTTACAGTGTGGAAACAGGCCCTTCGGCCCAACAAGTCCACATCGACCCGCCGAAGCGCGACCCGCCGAAGCGCAACCCACCCATACCCCTACATATACCCCTTACCCAACACTACAGGCAATTTAGCATGGCCAATTCACCTGACCCGCACATCTTTGGACTGTGGGAAGAAACCGGAGCACCCGGAGGAAACCCACGCAGACACGGGGAGAACGTGCAAACTCCACACAGTCAGTCACCTGAGGCGGGAATTGAACCCAGGTCCCTGGCGCTGTGAGGCAGCAGTGCTAACCACTGTGCCACCGTGCCACCCTTAAGGGGGAGGGCATTTCTGTAAATCAGTGGATGGCCTGAACAAGGAAGAAACAGTGAAAACTGTTAATGCAGGTCTCAGGAGGAATCCAAGCAAAACAAAAATGGGCTTGGAAAAATATTTCCAAAATACAAAAATTGACAAGCAAAGTTTGCATACACGTATTTGTAAACTTGCAAATTCATTAATCCTGTTTTGATCTAGTGATAAAGCCAGTGGTGAAGAACAGAAATCACAGCCAAGCCTTTATAAGCTGCCAAGCTTCAATTCACACAGAAAAAGATCCTTCATTAATATAGCACCAGAGTATCTCAATGTAGCACTTCTATTCAACGTTATAACTTTGGAATTTACAGAGACATGCCATATAGCTACAAAAGAAAAGACTCAGTCCTGAATCTGTGTTTACCAATATAATTTATTACCCACTTAAGGTCCATGAAATACATCAAATTCATTATACAATTAAAATACTGCATCTTACAAAATTGAATCAAAATGATCCTGAGAGGTGATGTATACACAGCAATCTTGTGACAAAACAGATGCTCATTTCATTTTTTTTAACCATTCACTCACAGGATGTAGGTGTCACTGGCTAGGCCAGCATTTAATGCAGCTCAGAGTCAACCACATTGCTGTGGGTCTGGGGTTAAATGTAGGCTAGACTGGGTAAGGATGGCACGTTCCTTTCTTATAGGACATGAGTGAACCAAATGGATTTTTCCAACATTCGACAATGGATCCATGGTCATCACTAGAATCTTTATTCTAGATTTTATTTGATTGAATTCAGTCAGATCCACAGCAGGATTTGAACACAGGTTCCCAGAACATTACCTTATCCTCTGGATTCACAGCCCAGTGATAACACCATCAAGCCATTGCCTCCACGTACTGCTGGGTGTTGTGTTAATTTGGGTTCAGGTGAGTGAGAATGAGACAAAATACAAACTAAAGTAATCTCTCCCGAAGCAGTTAATATGAGCAGCATCAGTGTTAACATCTCATTAATGTAGGCAGCTAGTTGCCTTCTGTTTTCACCACGTTTGTGGTATTGGACTGATGTAGGAATTAGCTTTAGCAAGGATATCGAAAATACACAATTTTCACAACTTCTCTGCCTTTCTATCATTTGTCTCATGTTCTCATAATCATTCTGGTCCCTCCTGTGATCTGGCCAATGTGATCCACTCTCTTATTGCTGTTTCAGTTTCAGCCAGCCCTTCACTCATCCTCAAACAGACCCACAATCCAGGGGGAAGGATATCATTTCTGCATAGGGTCAACTTCCTGAAACCATGAAGGCAATTTCTACCCAGTCTTTTGTCACATGATTCAGAAATAATTTACAAGGATGTTGCCAGGTTGGTAGGTTTGAGCTATAGGGAGAGACCGAATAGGCTGTAGCTGTTTTCCCTGCAGCATTGGAGGCTGAGGGGTGACCTTATAGAAGTTTATAAAATCATGAGAGGCATGGATGAGAGACAAGGTCTTTTCCATGGGGTGGGGGAGTCCAGAACTAGAAGGCATCGGTTTAACTTGAAACTGGAAAAATTTAAAACGAACCTAAGGGGCAACTTTTTCATTCGGAGGGTGGTGCATGTATGGAATGAGCTGCCAGAGGAAGTGCTGGTCCTATTACAACATTGAAAAGGCATTTGGATGGGTATATGAATGGGAAGGGTTTAGAAGGATATGGGTCAAATGCTGGCAAATGTGGCTACATTACCTTAGGATATCTGGTTGGCATGGACGAGTTGGACTGAAGGGTCTGTTTCTATGTGAGAGAAAAAGGTTTCTACTTAAATCTATCAACATTAGATACTTGAATATAACCTTTTAAAGAGTCTGTTGTTAATGTATCTCAACAATGAACTGTTTAATTTTTTCCAAGAAATTGGAATGAATTCCTGGAAAATGAATCATTTTGATAAGGTAGTGAAGTTTCATTAACCAAACAAAAGATCATGAAAATAACTAAAGTCTCAACGTAACAAGAAGAAAGATGTAATGAGGCACCTGGATGAAGGAAATGCAGAGAGGCTGGGTTTCTGCAATCCCAGAACCAGTGACCACTGATTGAATGTGATTATTGAAGTAACTCACACTGATTTGAGAAAGCCTAAATGAGTCAGCGTGTGGTGAGGTCGTGAAATGTGCTGCCTGAGAATGTGATGGAGGTAGATACAGTCATGGATTTATAAAGAGAACTAAAGAAAGGTCATTTTCAGGACAACAGGGAAAGGTAATGGTGTGGGATGAGCTCAGCTGCTCTTACAGGCAGTGGGCACAGACAAGATGCATCCATTAGCTTCCTCCAGTGCTGCATCTATTCCTATCTATTCCTAGAGTGCTGCATCTATTCCTCACTTCTATTCAAAAAATGTGAAAAAGGTTCCAACACCTGACCTAAATTTGCCTTTGCGTGTTTCTCTCTGTCCACTTCGTGGCAAAGCTTGACATCCTGGTTTGTAGAAGCAGTCACTGCCTTTCAAACCTGAACAACTCAAGTTTCTTAATTCTTTCTTCACACCTCAGTCTGACATGTGAAATGTTTCTTACAGATGAACACACAAGGATCTGCAGGGAGGATTTGTGACCTGGTCCTGTATCTCACTTGACCATGTCTTGCCAATGTTCATGTTTCATGTCTTCCTGGACAATTCAGCTCCCCCTCATTGGTAGCACAATGCTGTGGATATTGGAAATCTAAAACAAACAGAGAGAATGTTGGTGAAACTCAGCAGGTTTGTCAGCATCAGTGGAACGAGCAGCAGAGTTAGCCTTTCGAATATGGTATGGCTCTTCTTCAGAACAGATGCTGACAGACCTGTTGTGTTTCTCTAGCAGTCTCTGCACTTGTTACAGCTGTTCTTCAGATTGAGATTCAGGGCACAATGTCAACTTAGATTTGGAGACCAATTGGCTTTTAACATTCCTTAAGAAGGGGGTGGGGGAGGGTTTAAGACTAGGGAGCACATTTTTAAATTGAGAGGAAAAACATGAGAGGCAAAGTTTTTTACACAGAGGGTGGTTTGTGTGTGGAATGAACTTCCTGAGGAAGTGGTGAATGTGGGTACATTTCTAATGTTTAAAAGATATTTGGATAAGTACAGTTTGGATTATGTTTGGCATAGACTGGTTGGACCGAAGGTCTGTTTCCGTGCTGTATGATCCAATGACTTTGTTAAGTTGGAAGATGTGGAGAGCATGCCCAACACTAGAAGGACAAAGGGTTGGTCAATGTTGAGGCTGACAGCTCTGGAATTCAGCAAGGTGGTTCTGTTAGAGTCCCAGGGAGCAAGGATATCAAAATAAGTTTACAGTAGAACAGGCTGAAGGGATTACATTGGCTCTTGATCTCCTGTTCCTTAGCAATGTGACAGAGAAGGCAAGAAGTCCAGATTAGTGTGGTGCTGGAAAAGCACAGCAGGTCAGGCAACTTCCGAGCAGCAGGAAAATCAACATTTGAGGCAAAAGATTTGCTCTCATGTCTTTCCTCTCAACTTAAAAATGTGCCCCCAGTCTTAAAGCTCCTCCCCATCCTAGGGAGTGTTAAAAGCCAATTGGTCTCCAAATCTAAGTTGACATTGTGCCCTGAATCTCAATCTGAAGAATGGCTGTGACATCGGGAATCGTTCTGAAGAAAGGTTTTTGCCCAAAACATCGATTTTTCCTGCTCCTCGGATACTGCCTGACTGCTGCGCTGTTCCAGTGCCACTCTAACCCTGACTCTAATCTCCAGCATCTGCAGTACCCACTTCTGCATAGAAGAAGATTCTGCTTGTGATATAAGAAATAAAGATGCAGATGTGCAAGAGACAGTCTTAAAAACAAAGGAAGTTCTTGGAGAGTCACAGCTGGAGAAGGTTACAGAGGTAGAGAAGGAAGATACCATTCAGAAAGAATTAGAGGTGAATATTTGCATAGTTCTCCTGTATCATCTGCAGAAAGCACAGGACAGGACAAGAGACCCGCAAACAAACTCAAACCCAGGATATTTTCCAGAGTAGTTAGAGATACAGTTTTTAAATTGTAAAATCTCATTTCATATTCTAGTCCATTGCAGGTTGTTGTGATCATTCCTGATGCTGGTTTTCATTGGGAACTTGTGGATTGTTGTTAGGCTTTGCATTTTGTAGTTTGTATACTCCTGTTTTCTTGACATTCTTGTTCAAGTAATAAATGATGACTCCTGTTGCAAGGGTCAATGTAGCCACCACTGATACACTTGCTGCAGCTATGATCATAGCTTTACCTATGAGGAAGATAGGTGAATGAAATGATTTGTAAAACTGAATTTGCATAGTTTTTTAAAAAATTGATGAGATTTTTAATGTCCTAAAGTCATATAGATACTTTGTTCTCTGTGCGTCATGAATGTAAATGGAGAAAAACAGTGTCAAGCTGTCAGATTAGTCAGCTGGGTAGAATGAGAATCACAGGAGGTGATCAACAGCATGGCCCATCCATAACTACAGTGTCAGGTGAAATGGAATTGGTCTAATGAAAATATACAAAATTAATTGCTGCTCCTGTTTCAGTGCTTTCTCAGTTACTAATCTCATGGTCTGTTTCCACTGATTAGGGATCTGTAGTTGCAGATACATTCAATTTTGTTCAAATAGCTCACAATCTGTAGGCAGTCAGTCCATGTAATATTTTATAAATTCCTACTTTGGAAATAGAACCAATCTGCCTCAAGGTTGGGATACAGACAGATTCTAAACTCACAGCTTTAATGCATTGTCTGAGCTGAGATGTCACCATTTTTTTAATAAAATCTTACATTATCTTGGAACTATGATTTGAAAGAAGTTCTGGGATTTACATATTAATGAATTGAAACCTGCAACCCCATTCTAAGTGATTAAAGACTGAACAGCAATCTAAGTTTGTTCAATACATTGCATCAATTGTATGACACTTTGATCTTTTACTCTCAATTCTGTGTCCTATGATCCTACCCCACTAGCTACCAGATGAAGGAGCAGCGCTCCGAAAGCTTGTACTTCCAAATAAACCTGTTGAATTATAACCTGGTGTTGTGTGATTTTTAACTTTGTCCACCCCAATCCAACACCAGCATCTCCATATCGTGTCTATTGGTTTAAGAATTCTTTCACTTTCTCTCTGACTTCCTGAAGTCTCTCTGTCTGTCTATAGAACTCCTCTCTATGATCAAGTTCCTGGACACTAGCACACACTTGCCCATAAAGGCCTACACCTGTTCATTTCTTCCTGTAAGTCCATGGAGATTGTTTTTCCTCACTGTGTTAATGAAGTTGTGAGAGGATGAACTTTTAAATCTGTTGGTGGTTGGAATGAAACAGAAGAGACCTCGGAAAAGGTTTTGTCTGATCTTTCGACTCTGGTGTTAGACAGGTCAAAACTTTCACATTTTATTTCTGTTTGAAGTAGAGGTTTTTAGTGAAGTTAAATAATTTAATCAATCAGCTTTGATATTTTAGATTCACCTTTGATGTTGATGTCCACGATCTTCTCTTCAGCTCCAAGTTGGTTCATAACTGAACATTTATATGTTCCAGTATTTTTGGTTGTAGCATCAGAAATAGAGAGAGCTCCTGAAGGATTAATCACAACATTGCTTTGTTTGGGCCATTCCCATTTCAGTGTTGGCCGTGGATTTCCTTGGTAGTCACATTGTAATATAATGGATTCACCTTTACTGAAATATACTGGAGACTTGGAGACGCTTTTATTATTTGCTAATAGAGCTGTAATGATTGGTTTATCTGTAAAACAAAATGATTTGAAATTAGGAGAAATGCAACTTCCAGCTGATCTTGTTAAAAAGCAATGATATCTCAATTTAATTTAAATGGTTTAATTGTATGTGATATGCAAAACAATTCTGTGCCCAGATTTCTGCCCTTGTGCAAATGGCCCAGAACGGACTGACTGCTTATTCCTAACGGCGGTGGTGGTGGTGACGGTGACGGTGGTGGTGGTGGTGGTGGTGGTGGTGGTGGTGACGGTGACGGTGGTGGTGGTGACGGTGGTGGTAGTGACGGTGACGGTGGTGGTGGTGACGGTGGTGGTGGTGGTGGTGGTAGTGGTGACGGTGGTGGTGGTGATGGTGGTGGTGGTGGTGGTGGTAGTGGTGGTGGTGATGGTGGTGATGGTGGTGGTGGTGGTAGTGGTGGTGGTGATGGTGGTGATGGTGGTGGTGGTGGTAGTGGTGGTGGTGGTGGTGACGGTGACGGTGGTGGTGGTGACGGTGGTGGTGGTGGTGGTGGTAGTGGTGACGGTGGTGGTGGTGACGGTGGTGGTGGTGGTGGTGGTAGTGGTGACGGTGGTGGTGGTGATGGTGGTGGTGGTGGTGGTGGTAGTGGTGGTGGTGATGGTGGTGATGGTGGTGGTGGTGGTAGTGGTGGTGGTGATGGTGGTGATGGTGGTGGTGGTGGTAGTGGTGGTGGTGGTGGTGACGGTGACGGTGGTGGTGGTGACGGTGGTGGTGGTGGTGGTGGTAGTGGTGACGGTGGTGGTGGTGATGGTGGTGGTGGTGGTGGTGGTAGTGGTGGTGGTGATGGTGGTGATGGTGGTGGTGGTGGTAGTGGTGGTGGTGGTGGTGGTGATGGTGGTGGTGGTAGTGGTGGTGGTGGTGGTGACGGTGACGGTGACGGTGACGGTGGTGGTGGTGGTGACGGTGGTGGTGGTGATGGTGGTGGTAGTGGTGGTGGTGGTGGTTGTGGGGGATGGGGGGAGGGGCGCTTTGCTGCAGAGCTTTGGGCACCTGCAATACGGGAATGCAACCTGGATCCTGGTAAACTGCAAAACTCCACAATGATGGCACCAATGTATCACACTGTTATTATGCTTGTTTCTAATTCTCCCCACAGAAGGCTTGAATTTATTTAACATGGAGTATCTTTAATAAACAACTCAAATCTCTAATATACAAAAAGTCACTCTGAAGGACATTGACAATAATATAATTAAATTGAATTGCCTGGGCATTACTCATGGTGAGACAATTATAGGAGGGTTTGTTGTGTGAGGAAGTGTGGCTGTGGCTGTGGCTGTATAATTGGAACAGTCTGTAAAAGATGGATTTAGGGATTTTATCAGAGATATTTCAAATATACATCATATCATGACTGTATGATTTTGAATGGTTTACTGAGACTGATTTTCTCGTGTTCGGGGGGGGTTAAGAAATGGACATGGTGCAGAAAGGGTTTTTCAGAAAGCAAATACATGGGAACACCACCACCTTCAGGTCCCCTCCAAGCCATTCACCATCCTGACTTGGAAATATATCGCCATTCCTTCATTGTCACTGGGTCAAAATACTGGAATTACCTTCCTCAGGGCATTGTGGGTCAACCTACAACACATGGACTATAGCGGTTCAAGAAGGCAGCTCACCATCACCTTCTCAAAGGGCAACTAGAAACAGGGAAGAAATGCTGGCCCAGATCCCACAAATGAATTAAAAGAAAGTATTTTGGTGGATTTTATTTGGTTGAGTTTATGCTGCTGACTACTTGCAATTATTTTTGTGTGCTTAATGAATAGTTTGGAGTGTTGTAATTACCAATCTTTGTTGTTGCTTATGACATATTCATTGTTATGTTGAGAACATTCTTAGATGTCATTTGATGCTTTATAAATGAGATTTGTGTCAACTATATGGCAGATTAATGTGGAAATTTCATGTAATGTATTTGTAACAATAAAATGTTGATTAAATGGTGGCACAATTTTATACACAATGAGTTGTCCAAATTTTCATGAAGTTTTGCTCCCTATTGACTAGACAAATGCTATATTTAACTCAAAATTTCCAAGGTCAGAATTTTAAAAACTTTGTTGAGGGAATAGCAACCATAAACTTGATGTAAACTGGAAATGTGTACAGTTAGAGAGCAGTCTTTCAATCTCCAATCTGTTCAAGGCTGCTATGGCAACCTTGTGGAGCTGGAGGAGGGATGGAATTACTGCATGAGTTGATAATTAACTCACTTGGCTAAGGTTTCTATGAATAATTTTGTGCCAACTTACAAGCACATGTACAACCAAGGAGTAAGAGTAATTTGTCAGGCTCGTTGAACCTGTTCTGCCATTACTAAAATCATCAATGATCTGATTTTAACCTCAATTCTACCCACTTCTTTATATGCATAATCATCTTTCATCTTCTTAGATGCATTAATCAGGGGTAAATATAGGGTAGGGGAATGGGTCTGGGTAAATTACTCTTCGGAGGGTCAGTGTGGACATGTTAGGCCGAAGGGCCTGTTTCCATACAGTAGAGAATCTAATCACTGTATCTTTCTGTGTGAGCAGTGCATTTCCATATCAACCTGGTGAAGTCACTCTATCTCCTGAGTTGAAAGGGATTAATTCTTTGCTTAATATAAAATTAAAATACTGCAGATCCTACAAGTGAAAAATTTACAAAAAGAAAATATTGAAATACTCAGCAATTGAAGAAGCATTTCAGGAGAGTAAAACTGAGTTAACATTTCAGGTCTGTGGGTTTTCTGAACTGCTTTGCAGACCTGTATTTCCAGTGATTTTGGGTTTAAAATATCAGCACAGTCCTTTCAAAACAAAATTTTACTGATAAAGGCCCTTATCACTGCAACCAGAACATAGAGATGAATCAACAAAACCGATTACAATTTAACTTACAGTACGCTTGCAGAGTGACAGAAGAGTTTGTGATTAACTTTGTGGTGTTAGAGCCCAAGTCCACTTCAGCCAAGCAGGTGTACTCCTGTCCATCATCTGATCGACTCGCAACGAAATTGAAGACATTTCTCAACCTTTTATCTTCATCCACAGAACCTCGTTCGCCTGTGGAATTTCTCTGAAGAATCTCACTCCCTCTCAGCCATGTGAGAATGAGTTTGTTGTTTGGATAGACTCTTGGACCAATGCACTCCAGACGATATGTCCTGTTAATCTCCAGCACTTCAGGGAGTACTGTAATGTTTATCTCTCGATCTGTTAAAAGAGAATTACAGTTGACAGGATTCGCTGAGATAGTAAATCCCACAAGGACCATTAGAGGGATGACTGATGCTGGTTTAACCAGATGGTCACCATAGCTCAGATGAGGAAAGCAGCTGAAAAGGAGAGTCCTTCATGGTAACTTAAGCTGGTATGGGAAATATCATTTCTGAGGACCATGGAGCCCTGTCCTTCCCAATTATTCACTGTCACGCAATGTTATACATATACCAGACAAGATATTTCAGCCAATCACATTCATACCTTGCCATTCATTATTCCTCATTCTTCAGCACATTGGCATGGGGACTTTTTAGATTTTTTAGATTACTTACAGTGTGGAAACAGGCCCTTCGGCCCAACAAGTCCACACTGACCCGCCGAAGCGCAACCCACCCATACCCCTACATTTATCCCTTACCTAACACTACGGGCAATTTAGCATGGCCAATTCACCTGGCCCGCACATCTTTGGACTGTGGGAGGAAACCGGAGCACCCGGAGGAAACCCACGCAGACACAGGGAGAACGTGCAAACTCCACACAGTCAGTCGCCTGAGTCGGGAATTGAACCCGGGTCTCTGGTGCTGTGAGGCAGCAGTGCTAACCACTGTGCCACCGTGCCGCCCACTTCTCAATCTGCACACTGATACTCTGATTAGAAAACTGAAATTACAATCAGTAGCATTGTTAAAAGTAACTTTCAATTAAAAGATTTCTAACTGAAGCTCATTGAAACAACCAACAATAAAAATTGTCATTTTACAGAGGATCTGGACATTAATGTGTGTTGTTCTGTGGTGTGTGTTTGAACTAAAATTTGAAGAATATGGTTTATTCATCTTAATGGGAGGGAAAGAAACCTGGCAATGTTTATAAAGTATGTGGATGAACCTCTGAAATGTCATTACATTCAAGGTTACGGACCAAGTGCTGGAAAGTGAGATTAGTGTAGATAGATATATGTGCAAACCCGAGTTCAAGGACTGTATGACTCTCTGACTGACTAAACTATTTCATCACTGAAATAATATGATAATATCTCAGCTAAAGAACCTGCTCAGTTAAGGAAAACATTCACTTTATTTAAGAACCATCTTACTGTGTCTGCATCCTGCCACAACTCTGTTTGAATGCTCGATCTTGTCAGATTGTATAACTTCCTGTGATGATACATGCTGTGTCTCATAAACGTATCATACAGTCACAGCTTCTTTACATTATAATGAAGAGTTAGTGACTGTTGACACAAGCTATACAGAACACAAATGAACTACAAAATCTCATTAATTCTGTTCACCTTAAGATCTCTTTTGAGGTTACTTAGAATAAAATTAAGACATCCAGTATAATATCCAGTCACATCCTTGCCTTTGAGTGCTGCAGTGATTCTGGACAGTGAGGATATCCTAACCTTTGCTCCATCTGCATAGGGAACACTGCTCCTAAAGTAATATTACAGCATTCCTGTTTCTTTTCCCCAGACGTTAAATCAAATACACTAAAGGTGAAAACATAGAAGTGTTGGATAAAAGAAAAAATCAGCTATATAAAGATAGTTATTACATAATGTATAAGTACAGAGCTAAAGGTTGTGAGCTCCAAAGTAAAGTCTAATAGTCCACATATTGTTTTGATGATGTAAGCACTCTTCCAGGTCTTATAGACTTTCCTGATGAAGGGCTTATGCCCAAAACGATGATTACCCTGCTCCTCAGATGCTACCTAACCTGCTGTGCTTTTTCAGCACCAACTTTTCGTCTCTGATCTTCAGCATCTGCAGTCCTCACTTTCTCCTTATAGAGTCATAGAGATGTACAGCACAGAAACAGAGCCTTCAGTCCAACTCATCCATACCAACCAGATATCCTAAACTAACGCAGTCCCATTTACCAGCATTTGGCCCATATCCCTCTAAACACTTTCTATTCATATACCTAATATTGTAATTGTACCAGCCTCCACCACTTCCTCTCACAACTCAGTCCATACACACACCATTCTCTGTGTGAAAACATTGCCCCTCAGGTCCTTTTTAAATCTTTCCCTTCTCACCTTAAACCTATCCCCTCTAGTTTTGAATGCCCTTTCCCTGGGGAAAAGATCTTGGCTATTCACTCTATCTAAGCCCCTCATGATTTTGTAAACCTCTATAAAGGTCACCCCTCAGCCTCCGACGCTCCATGAAAACAGCTGCAGCCTGCTCAGCCTCTCCCTACAGCTCAACCACATCCAATCCTGGCAACATCCTTGTAAATCATTCCTAAACCCTTTCAACTTTCACAACATCCTTTCTATAGCAGAGAGACCAGAATTGCGTGCAATATTTGAAAGGTGGCCTAACCACTAGTGTAAATGTCCTGTACAGCTGCAACACAACCTCCCAAATCCTATACTCAGTGCTCAGACCAGTAGCTCTTGTGACAACATTACCTCCCTGATTTGAGGATTTGAAACTAATGGTGGTTTAGTCAGTATGATTATTGGTATATCTGCTGCTCAATCACATTGTCATCACCTGATCATGCTATTCAGGTCTATTCTAAATAATTGGTGCCTTCCCATAGCTGGCTTCAGTTCCTCCCCTGTGTTACTCTGATCGGTATTGTGACTTCATTAGACCTAGGCTAAGAGTGCACTCTGAATATCTCTGCATGTAACCATGTTCCCATTGCAGGGTATGTGACTCACTGGGAGTGCAATGTATGTACTGTAGTTCCAATGTGTAGTGCAGACGGTCATGCCACTTCCTTCATCTGAAGAAGAGCTGTTGAATTCAAAACATTAACACTGTTTCTCTCTCCACAGATACTGGGTTTCTACAGCATTTTCTAGGTTCATTTGAGATTTAAAACATTTGCAATACTTTATTTTTATTACCATATTTGTCCTTCCTTGTTTTTGGGAAGCACCTTTCTCACTTGGTTTCTGAGCATGAACTCTGTGGTGATGGTAACTCAATATCAAGTGGTGTAGCTCTGAGATTTAACATGGCACCACCAAAATCTTGATTCGTTGGCCTACAGCTCAGGATGAACCATTCCCTCAGCAAGACTGTTGCAGCTGGGGTAATGTGGTGAGGATATCACACAGTACATTCAGATCCCTGAGAGGTCTGCCCCTATACTGCATCTCATTGTTAGAAAGGATTTCTTCAGGTGCACTGCACATACTGAACACAGCTCTCAAGATATCTGCCATGGACCAACTGAAATGTCCTTTACTTGTCTGACAAATGGAAATTTGGAAGTATAATTAACAACTAAGATAAAGTCTTCTGTATTCATGGTAAATGGATCCATGGCAATTTTGGAGCAAGGGACAGGTGAGTGTAGAGGTCCTCTATATTGCTGTGATTGGTGGCTCTGGTACATCTCAGACACCCTCACTAACTGTTCACTGTAAGCATTAATCCCAGGTTAACAGTCTGTATTACTTGTTAGTCATCTTGTCTACTCTAGGCACAAATGTCTTTGGTGTCGTTGTGGCAATATGGCACTGGTGGGAGGTTTCCATCAAAAGTAACACCTCTCGAGATAAGACCATAAGACCAAAAGTGTCTGAGAGGCAATGCTATCAGGTCACACTTCAATGATAACTGTCCCTACTGACTTACATGGTGCATGGATACTGAGGTGGACAAGATTCTAAAGAATCTTGTTTATAGATCCACTGGAATGTCTGCATCTTTATTGAGTTTGCCAACCAGCCCGGTATATCCAAAGTGTCTATGAGGTGATCCACATGATGGGCAATCGTAATGCATTCCAGGCCATCCAGCTCACACTTAAGCTTCTTTGTATGTGAACACTGCACTTCTCTAACACGCAACACAACACCACCTTTAAAACTTCCTGCAGAATCAAACTGATCTGGTTACATTGTTGTATAGCCTGGAATGATCCAATGTGAGTCTTGGTCTGTTCTGCTGCCCTCGCAGATTTCAGAGATAGGCATAAAGTCAGGGTCCATATAGGTTGATGGTTCTGCCACTATCAGTTCACTTGGCTCTATCAGCTAAAATATTTGTGATCTCCGTGCCAAATTGCCAGAGCTGCATTGTGATCAGAATGTGCCAATGCCCGGCTTGGATAAACCATTGTATGCAGTTAATGTAGCAGTTATCAGTGTACTACTAAATTCCAACGACATCCTTCAAAATTCAGACTGATGGGATATTGCATTCTCTCCTGTGTTAGTCTTGGTTGGGAGTGGTGTTTGTCAGCTCTGCCGGAGAAAACAACATTGTTTCTGGTAAAAACTTCTCGTGACTTGATTTGGTCCCACAGTGTGGTCCATTTACAAAGTGGAACTGTACAAGACATTGGAATACTGTGAGCAGTTATGGTCTCCCTCCTATCACAAGAGTGTTATGAAATTTGAAAGGGCTCCGAAAATATTGCCAGGATTAGAGGGTTTGAGCTGTAGGGAGAGGCTAAATAGGCTGGTGCTATTTTCCTGGAGCGTTGGAGGCTGAGGGGTGACCTTGTAGAGGTTTATAAAATCATGAGGGGCATGGCTAAGGTGAATAGACAAGGTATTTTCTCTGGGATGGGGTGAGAGGGGCATAGGTTTAGGGTGAGAGGGGAAAGATTTAAAAGGGACCTAGGGGGAAACTTTTTCACACAGAGGGTGGTGTGTGTATGGAATGAGCTGCAAGAGGAAGCAGTGGAGGCTGGTACAATTACAGCATTTAACAGGTATCTGGATGGGTATATGAATAGGAAGGTTTAGAGGGATATGGGCCAAATCTGGCAAATGGGACTAGATTAGGTTAGGTTATCTGGTCGACATAGACAAGTTGGACTGAAGGGTCTGTTACTGTGCCGTACATCTCTACAACTCTATGACTCTATGACTGAAAGCTGTTCAATTCTGACAACACACCTGCATGTTGCCCTCCAAGCCACACACCAACCAGATTTGAAAATATGTTGCGATTCCTCAATGTCCTGGAATTCAACACCCTGGAATTCCCTCCCTAAGGACATTGTGGGTCTACCTACACTATGTGGACTACAGCGGTTCAAGAAGGCTGCTCACTACACCTCCTCAAGGGCAACTGGGGACAGGCAATAGATGCTGGGCCCACCCAGCTATGTCCATGTCCCACAAGTGAATATAAAAATAATTCTGGCTCTTGACTTGTGTCTGCATTGCCATGAACTTTGTGTAGAAGCTTCCGTGGACTCAGTCTCCTAGTACACTTCTTGCTGTCATTGCTGTCTTTATTGTGCTTGTTTTCTGGTTTCCTTTTCCTAGTGCAGCCTGCATGCTTGGAGGTACACTTCTTGGATATAAGGGACCAGTCCCCTTTAGTAGCACATACATCTTTTCAGATGTGGTAACACTGGAGCACACAGGTTGCTTGCTTTTTCTGTCCTGGTTACAGAGCTGATACTGTTGGTTGCACCTAGTACCTAATGTTGTCCAGCCACAATGGCCTCATATTTTCTGCCATCTGCTCATAGTGAATCAATGATTTGACCTTGCCTTTTGCCGAGGTCATTTTGGAATGCTTTGATATGTGCTGAGACAATTACCAATTTCATTATCTGCTCCAATAGAGTGATCACTTGACACATCCTTGTCTATGATGCTACAATACTGAAACGACAGTGACTGCTGGTTATGTGATGACACCTTGCCCTTTGCCCAGCCTCAGTAACCTGTGAGTTACTTCATTCTAAATGTGGCTTTCATTTTGTTCTTACTGTGTCTCTATGTTTGTCCATACTCCATAACTCTGACTGAGCTTATTTCCTCACTTTGTATGTAAAACAGTTTTGGGTGACATTGCAGCTTTTCAACACATTAAGATTCCTTTAGCCAAGCATTTGCTGTACAGGCTAAAACGTGTAAATTCTATCACCATTTTATTTTATTTATTAATATAAAATTTTCCACTTACTATATACAGTTATGTCTTTTCTTTTAGTGACAGTCATATTCTTGCATTGTACGAAACATACTATCGAGAAAGACCACCTGTGGATATTTGTGATATTAACTGAGACCCATTGATCACTTTCCAGTTTGGGATAATTTCTTAGTCCTTCGATTGTTATGTGAGATCCTGCACATGACGTGCTGCAGTTCACCACCAAAGGGTCACCAAATGCCACAGCCGGGGGGTTTGCATTGACCTGTAGCTCCAATCCAGTCACTTTTCCCACTGTGGATACAAATCACAGTAAATATCAGGATTTGGAATTCATTGAGAACATGAACAATTCTGAACAAATCTCTGGATCAGTTTATAGATGAACAGATGAACATGGAGCAGGAATAGGCCATTGGTCCTTCAAGTCTGCTCTGTCATTTAATAAATTTATGGCTGACCTCATCACTCCACATTCCTGCCCAGTCACATTAACCTTTCACTCCCTTCCTTACCTAGAATCAATCCAGCTCTGTCTTAAACACATTCAAACACTCCACTGTCTTTTCAGGAACAAAAGGACAAAGATTCATGTCAGTCCAAAAGGAAAACATGTCCCTCATCCCTCCCTTTAAAATGGTGATGCCTGATTTCTAAGCAGTCACTGCTAGTTCTGGATTCTTCAACAACAGGGAAGATCTTCCTCACATTCACACTATGAAGACCCCTCAGGAATTTATATGCTTCAATCAAAGTACCTCTTACTCTTCCAAATCCCAGCAGTTATAAGCCCTACCTTTTCTCATTCCTGGTATTAGTCTCGTTAAGGTTTTCTGAACTGCTTCCAACACATTGACATCCTCCTTTAAATAAAGGGACCAATCCTGCACTCCACATATGTTTCATCCAAAACATAAGCTCCCTACTTTTATATTCAAGTCCCCTCGCAATTCCCAACTACTGCACCCTCATACAAACCTTTTATAATTCATGCTCTAAGCTGCATCTCTCTCACCGTTTAGGTATTTTACTTTTTTAATCTTCTCAGGGGCAATATGGTGGAAATCAAGCCCCAGTATTTGGGGCATTGCTACAGAAGTTAAAGATTTTTTTATAAAATTCAAGTAAGCAAAAGTCTTTCATTCCCACTTTACAGTTGGTCGGCTCAATAGGCAAATGTGGAAGAGAAGCTACTTGTGGTTGCAGAATTTGTTGCTTCTTTTCATCTGTATTTTAATGACGTTGGTTTTAGGATCGGATGGAAACCCTTAATGGACTGCACTCTGGCTGTCATGAAAGATAACCCTACTCGGCACTGAGCATTCGAAACTCTCTTGGATAGAAGATTTCATAAATTCACAATCCCTTTAGTAAAGAAATATTTCTTAATCCCAGTAACAGATGGCCAACTTTGTAATCTAGGACTGAGTCTGTGTCTTTGATTCTACAGCTAGAGGAAACACTTACTCAGCATCTGCTCCAGAAAGCCTTTCCAAATGTTTTATTTCAATTCAATCAGCTCTACTGTAGGTTTGGTCTCACCAGTGCTCAATATAACTAGCAATTATGTACCCCCTACTTAGACTAGTTGATCAGAGCCCACGGTATTGGGGGTAATATATTAGTGTGGATAGAGGAATGGCTAACTAACAGAAGTCAGAGAATTACCATTAGGGGAGCCTCTTTAGGATGGAAACCTGTAACGAGTGAAATGTCACAGGGGTTAGTGCTGGACCACAATTATTTACAATATATATTAAAGACTTGGATGACAAAAGTGAATGTACTAGTATGACAATGCTGAACAGGTGATAAAGTGGCTCAGTGGTTAGTACTGTGTCTCACAATGCCAGAAACACCTGTCTGTGTGGAGTTTGCACATTCCCCACGTGTCTGCGTAGGTTTCCTCTGGGTGCTCCGGTTTCCTCTCACAATCTAAAGATGTGCAGGTTAGGTAAATAACCCATTGTATTCAGGGATGTGTAGGTTAGAGGTAAATGTAGAGGTCTGGGTAGGTTACTCTTCAGAGGGTCAGCGTGGACTTGTTGGGCCAAATGGCCTGTTTCCACACTGTAGGGATTCTTTGAAAATTCCCTGCTTTACCTGTCTTTTAGTCCCAAATTGACAGAGCACAGGCTGCATTTCTGTACCTAGCAAGATACTATTTATTCCAAATAAATATTCTAACTACTGATATACATAAATCTATCAGCTACACCTTTATCCCCTTTATAAAGTGCCCATTCAGACTGAAAGGGAGAAAACCATGTGGTTATGGGTGAAGGAAACGATGGGAAGGTTCTTGTTCGCAGGTTTGGCTGAAGTGCAGCTGTTCTAGAAGCCCTTTTTCTCAGACATCTGAAGGTGGGTCTCTGCACTCCAAACGTTAACTCTGCTTTCTTTCCATAGATGCTGCCAGACCTGAGTTTCTGCAGTAATTCCTGAATCTGTTCCTAATTTGTAAAATCTCTCTTCATCCTGGTAACCAAAGAAAACACATGCAACCTGCCTCAATGACTACTGCCTGGTGGCTCTGACCTCCATCATTATGAAATGCTTTGAGACATTAGTCTTAGCTCGTATTAACTCTAGCCTCCCAACCTGCCTCAATCCCTCGTAATTTGCCCAACGGTGCAACTGGTCCACAGCAGATGCCATCTCCCTAGCCCTATACCCATCCATAGAACATCTGAATAATAAGGATATCCCTGTCAGGTTTCTACTTATTGACTACAACTCCACCTTCAATATTATCATCCCAACCAAACTAATCTCAAAACTCCGAAACCCAGGTCTCAGTTCCTCCCTCTGCAATTGGATCCTCAGCTTTCTGACCCACAGACCACAATCGGTGAAGATAGACAATAGCATCTCCTCCAAGATAATCCTCAACACTGGCACCCTGCAAAGAATGCATTCTCAACCCCTCACTATCCTTTCTGTACACTCACACTGTGTGGCCATCTCCCATCTGAACTCTATCTCCAAGTTCGCTGATGACTTCACCAATGCAAGCCACATATCAAACAATGACAAGACAGAACACAGCAAAGAGACAGTGCTTGGAGTCATGATGCAATGATACACATCTCTTCCTCAATGTCACCAAACCCAAAGAGCTGATCATTGACTTCAGGAAACAAGGGGGAGGACACATGGCTATCTACATCAACAGAGCTGAGGTAGAGATGGTCGAGATTTTAAGTTCCTAGGAATAATGATCACCAACAATCTGTCCTGGTCAGATATGATGGTTAAGAAGCCACAACAACACCTTTTCTCCCTCATGGAGCCTCAGGGAATTTGGTGTGTCCATTAGGACCCTCACCAACCATTATAGTTGCACCATCGAAAGTATTCTATTTGGATGCATAATGGCTTAGTTTGGCAACTGCCCTGTCCAGAACTGTAAGACAGTAAAGAGAGTTATGTACACAGCCAAGTTAATCATGGAAACCAACTTTCCATCCATTCACTCCATCTACACCTCTCGTTGCCAAGGAAAGGCAGATATTATCAAAGACCCTTCCCACACGACTATAACCTTTTCCAAACTCTTCCTTAAGGCAGAGGATACAGAATACAAGGACCAACAGCTTCAAGATCAGCTTCTTCCCTGCTGCTGTTAGACTGGCGAATGGATCTTTCAAATTTCAAATCTAAAGTTGATCTTGCTTTTTGTGCACCCTCTTTACAGCTGGAACTTTGTATTCCTTGCTCTGTTCTATCACTTTGTGATCTTTGTATGGTATGATCCACCTGTACTGCATACAAAACAAAACTTTTCACTGTACCTAGTTACACGTGACAAGAATAAATCAAATCAAAACATTCATTACTTATCCCTGAAGTCCAGAGATCATTCTCTCTCTAAGGCCAATATACCCTTTCAGGGTGTGGTGCTCAGACTGCTCACAGTTCTATGTTCCTAAACCATGTTGACTAATGATCTTGAAATTATGTATTACAGCCATGTCATAACTTCTTTAATAATAGCTTCCAGAATTTTCCCGGTGACAGATGTTAAGCTAACTGTCTTGTTGTTCCCTGCTTTCCATTTTCCTCCCTTTTTGACATTTGCTACATTCCAACCTAATGAGATTTTGCCTGAATCAAAGGAGTTTTCAAATATTAAAAGCAAAAAATCAACTATCTCACTTGCTATGTTTTTTAAGATGTTGGGATGAAGTCCATCAGAATCTGGGTAGCTGTTGAGAGTGTGGTGCTGGAAAAGCACAGTAAGTCAGGCAGCATCCAAGGGGCAGGAGAACCAATGTTTCAGGCAAGAGCCCTTCTCCTGCTCCTCAGATGCTTCCTGACCTACTGTGCTTTTCCAGCACCACACTCTCGACCCTGATCTCCAACATCTGCACTCTTCACTTTCTCCTCAGATCTAGGTCGCTGTCAGCCTGCAGTTCCAAGAATTTACTCAGTATCACTTCTCTTTGTCACTCTCCATTCTAATTCCTCATTTTTAGTTTCTGGGGTATTACTTATAGAATCTATTGCAATGACTTGTGCAAAATACCTATTTGATTCATCTGCCATCTCTTCATTTCCTGTTATTAATTCTCCACACTCAGTTTCTATAGGTCAAAGACACACTTTGTGAGGAACATAGAATCAAGAGTCCTGTCATTAAATGTAATCATAGCAGATCAAACACTTCAATGCCTTTTACCCACCTCATCCCCATAACCCAGTTATGATTGGTGTTGTGTAATTTTTAACTCTATAACCCAGTTAGTATTTAACAATCTCCTGGAAGGTAACAAATACAAAGACTGAAGATCCACTACCCTCTGGGGTAGAGAGTTCCAAAGATTTGTAACCCTCTCAGTAACGACATTTCTCCTTAGCTCAGTCCTAAATGACATTCCCCTTAGCTTCAAACTGCGAGTACAGTTCATGACTCCCCGACCAGGGAAAACTTCTGTTATCAATTTTAATTTGGAGCTGTGAACTAGGAATTGTGAGCTGAAAATGGCTTGGGAAATGGACCTTGGGAAACAGCAGTGGTGAAAGTAACAGATCAAACATGCTCTTGGCTCTTTGTGAGGCTAGCCTGGAGACTCATTCTCAATTAAAAGGCTTTCCTACAGACAGAGCAAACTCAGGAAGAGCATTGTGTTTAAAGAGATAACAGAAATTGGCAATTAATCACGTGAGTTCCTGGAAAATAGTTCTGGCAAGTCTGGAACAGATTTTACATCCAAGTAGATGGCAGATGTTGCATGGTCATTGAGATTTTGGGAAGATACGGTCGGTCTATCATTACAGGCCTGTAGTTGAAGCTGGTTTTTATTGACCTATGTTTTCTGGGGAGATGAGATTGGCTACATGAAGGTTTGAAAGCTTCCTGCCTTAGCTCTCACACCAGCTTCCAGAAGCCCAAAGCGTAGAAAGCTGAGTTAAAGAAATTACTGTTTTTATCTGAGTGAACTGACAAGGTGACCCTGATCAATGTTTCCAGAAAAGTGACCAAAGAGTCCACATATGTGCCTGTGAAACAACGCATCATGAAATCTGGCCAGTTTTGTTTTTTCTTTTTATCTATTCCTTATCTGTGGTTGTTTGTCCATCTGCCTATGGTGTGAATGGGGCTGAAAGTAGATGTTTCAGGTTTAAAGCAAAGATATTAATTAGATTATCTTATTGTTTAATATTTCTCTGCTAAACCTATTGCGTATTTAATAAAATGTTAAGTCTTTTGTTTAAGATACAAAACCAGTATCAGGAATTAATTATTTGCAAAGTCTGGCTAGAAACCTTTGGGAGTGACCATTGAAAGTCTTTGAAGGTTTCAATGTTACTGTGTTGCAAAACCATTGGTCAAAAGGCTGATTTGGTTCGGCTGCCTTTCTCCATGGCATAACATCCATCTAACCTTTTCAGTATTTTCAAAGTTTCAATGGGATCCCCTCTCATTCTTTGCAACTCTAGAGATCACACACCCAGTTTGTCCAAACTCTCTTCAGAGGACAGTCCCACTATCCCAGGAACATGTCTGGTGGACTGTAGTTGCACCCTGTCTATAGTTTCACTACTCATGTACATAAATCTCCTTGCAATAAAGACTACCATTCCATCAGCCTTTCTCTCGGCTTGCTACTCCTGTAGGTTGGCCTTCAGTGCCGTATTGATAAGGACATCTAGGTGCCTTTATCTATCTAAACTTTCCAATCTCTTATCTTTCGCAAAATACTCTGCACGTCTGTTTCTCCCACCAAAGTGGATTACCTTATATTTTCCACATTACATCCCATCTGCCATGTCCTTGACCAATCAGGACATCTGTCCAAATCATCCCGAAGCTGTTTTACACCTTCACCCCAACCCACATTCCCGCTTTGTTTTGGATCAATGTTACATTTCCTCTCCCCCTCGATATCATTGGTCGAGATTGTGAGCAGCTGGGGACAAGTTCTGGTCCTTGTGGTTACCCATCCATCCCAGCTGCCAACATGAGAATGACCCATTTATACCGACTCTCTGTTTCCTGGCTGTTTCCCAATCGGTAATCCTTCCCTCCTATCCCATGCATCTTCATCTTTCTAACCAGACTCTTGTAGGGAACCTCATTGTAAGTCTTCTGAAAATCTAAATGTATTATGTCCTTGGGCTCTCCATTATCAATTGTGTTCATAATATCTTTAAAGTTTCCTATTTGCGAATCCATGTTGATCATATCCAATCAAATTACTATCATCCAGGTGTCTATTTATCCCATTGCTTATAACAGATTGTGGCAATTTCCTGATGACTGATGTAAGACTAACAGCTGTGTAAGTTCCCTGTTTCCTTTCTCTTTAATAGTGGGGTAACATATTCTAGCTTTCCATATGCAGGAATCCTTCCTAAACCTATACAATCTAGGATCACCATCGTACCCGCTACACCTTGTGGACAATTAAACAACCCTCCACAAATATGGTTAATGTTAATAATGGGAGAAGCCAGCACAGCATTCCAGCAGTCTTTTTGGTTGAAAAGCCAGAACTTTGTTTTTATTCATTCACAGGGTGAGGACATTGCTGGCTAGACCAGCACTTACTGCCTATCCCGAACTGCCTAGAGGGCAGCTTGCTGTGTATCAGGAGTCACATGTTGGCCAAACCAGGTAAGGATTCCCTTCCCTGAAGGACATGAATGAACCAGAAGGGATTTTCTGACAATTGGCAATGGATTCATGGTCGTCAGTGCACTCTTCAACCCAGACCTTTCTATTGAATTCAAATTGCACCATCTGCCATGGCAGGATTCATACCCAGGTCCCCAGGACATTAGGGACATTTAAATGACTCTTGGATAGGCACATGGATGATAGTACAATGAAGGGTACGTAGGTTACTTTGATCTTAGAATAGGATAAAAGGTCGGCACAACATCGAGGGCCCAAGGATTGTGCTGTACTGTTCTATGTTCCATTTCCTGTGTCTCTGAATGAACAGTTCAGCAATACTAGCACTGAACCATTGCCTCCCGCACTGAGCGGATGATCCATCTCAGCCTCCTCCTGAGGTCCCCAGCAACACAAATGGAGTGTTCATTAGATTCATTCCACATAATAACAAGAAATGGTTGGAGCACTACAAAGGCTAAGGCCCTGATAACGTTGCGGCAATAGTACTGAAGATGTGTGCACCAAAACTTCCTGCACACCTTGCCAAATTGTTGCTGGATAGCAATGGCACTGACATCACCCAGCAATGAGGAAAATTGCCCTGGTAGGTCCTGTACATAAAAAAGCAGGACATATCCAACCCGGGCTATGACCCTCCTTCAGATTGTCAGAGAATTGATGAAGGGGTTTTCAAAAGTGTGATCAAGCAGCAGCTGTTCAGCAATAACCTGCTCAGTGACACCCAATTTGGGTTCCACCAGGGCCACTCAGCTCCTGACCTCATTAAAGCCTTGGTTCCAACATGGACAAAAAAGCTGGGTTCCAGAGGGGAGGGGAGAGTGACAGCCCTCGACATCAAGGCTGCCTTCAACCGAGTGTGGCATCAAGCAGCCCCAACAAAACTGGAATCAATGGGAGTCAAGGGGAAAACTCTCCACTGACTGTGGTCACACCTGACACACAGGAAGAAGGTTGTGGTTGTTGGAGATCAGTCATCTCAGCTCCAGGAGTTCCTCAGAGTAGTATCCTTGGCCCAACCATCTTCAACTGCTTCATCAATAACTTTCCCTCCATCATATGGTCAGAAGTGGGGATGTTTGCAGATGATTGTGCAGTATTCAGCATCATGTGTGACTCATCAGACACTGAAGCAGTCCACGTTAAAATACAGCAAGCTTTGGACAATATCTAGGTTTGGGATAACAAGTAGTGAGCTTCATTTACTTCATACAAGTGCCAGATATTGACCATCTCCAACAAGAGAAAATTCAACCATAATCCGTTGACCTGCAATGGGTATTACGATGACTAGATTCCCCCACTTTCAACAACCTGTGGTTAACATTGACCGGAAAGTGAACAAGTCACATCAATACTATTCAAAAAACAAAAGCTGCTGGAAATCTGAAACAAAAAAAAACACATTTCTGGAGAAACTCAGTAGGTCTCCATCTAGGGAGAGAAAGCAGAGTCAATGTTTCCATAAGACCATAGGAGCAAATTTGTTCATTTGGCTGATCGAGTCAGTTCCATCATTTGATCATGGCTGAAATGTTTCTCAATCCGGTTCTCCTGCCTTCCACCCGTAACCCTTGATCCACTTACTAATCACAAAACTATCTACTTTTATCTTAAATGCAGTCAATGGCTTAGCCTCCACAGCTTTCTGTGGCAATGAGCTCCACAGATTCACAACCCTCTGGTTGCAGAAATTCCTCCTCAGCTCAGTTCTAAAGCATCATTCCTTCACTCTGAGGCCAGTGCCCTCAGGTCCCAGTCTCTCCTACTGGTGAAACATCTTCTCCACGTTCACTCTATCCAGGCCTCTCAGTATTCTGTACACTTCAATGAGATCCCCTTCACCTTTCTAAACTCCATCAGGTACAGACCCATAGTCCTCTTTACTAAAGTGCATACCCTCACACTGTACTCCAGCTGCCACGTCGTTACCCACTCTCCCAGCCTGTCCAAGTCCATCTGCAGCCTCCCCGCCTCCTTAATATTACCTCCCCAGCAAGTGAAAGTGAGGACTGCAGATGCTGGAGATTAGAGTCAAGAGTGTAGTGCTGGAAAGGCACAGCAGGTCAGGCAGCATCATAGAGCAGGAGAATCGACATTTCGGGCAAAAGCCCTTCAGCAGGAATGAGCACAGCAGGTCAGGCAGCATCCGAGCTGCAGGAGAGTCAATGTTTCAGGCAAAAGCCCTTCCTGATGAAGGGCTTTTGTCCGAAACATCGATGATGCTGCCTGACCTGCTGTGTTTTTCCAGCAATATGCTCTCAACTACCTCTCCTGCCACCTATCTTAGTGTCATCTCAAACTTAGCAACAATGCCTTCAGTTCCATCGTCCAGATCGGTAATGTCTAATGTGAATAGCTGTCCTAACACAGAATCCTATGGAACTCCACTGGTCACTGGATGCCATCCTGAAAAAGACACCTTCCTCCCCATTTTCTGCCTTCTGCCAGTCAGACAATCCTCTGTTCATGCCAGTAACTTGCCGCAACACCATGATTTCTGATCTTGTTTTACAGACTCCTATGCAGCACCCTGTCAAAGGCCTTTCGGAAATCCAAATAGATCAGGTCCCCTCACTTGCCTTTGTCTAACTTGCCCGTTACCTCCTCTAAAAACTCTAACCAATTAGTCAGGCCTGACCTCTCCTTGGCGAAGCTATGCTGACTCAGTCCAACTTGACCATGCACTCTCAAGCACTTTGCAACTCATCCTTAATAATGGATTCTAAAACCTTATCAGTCAGGCAACATCTGAGGATCTCTTTGGATGCTGCCTTGACTGGCTGT